>NW_024498440.1:755877-1333289 GCF_017590055.1 Onychostruthus taczanowskii | reverse complement strand
ACACCTGAGAATTTGCCAGTGGTCAACTTTTAGTGGTAAATGTATTCTCACAACACCATGGGATCTGCTATTTGGTAAAGAGCAACCTGCCACTGGAATGCTCTCTTCTGCTGGCCAAGCATACCAGAAATGACCTGAACTTTGTGATACCTAGTCAAGTGGGAATGCTTAGTCAATATAAAGGAACATAAAATTATCAAAGAAAAAAACAATGGCTTGAATGGTGACCTCTTCTATTTCACTGCTAAGAGCATTCCCATTCTTATTTTCCAGTATTATTTTATGCACATACAGTCATTTAAATTCTTGCTTTAAAAGATTTCACTTGTCTTTACTTACACTATCTATATCCTTTGTAAATGAGGACATTTATATCCTTGCTATTTATTTCACTAATACCAGATAAAAGATTTGCTGTTCATGTATTTGTACAGAGCTTGTCATTTTATATTATGACATAACATGACATTTTGCCTCTGTGGTACTTTTGATAATGTCAAATAAAAGCACAGAACACTGTAATTTGTAGTTAGACATTTTTTTCTCACTCACCCTAAAGGCATGGAACCATTCAAACACACAAATTATTTGTGAGAAAATATATTAAATAGGGTTAATTGATGTCGACAAACAATAAAATGAAACTACAAAAGACACTTTTCTTCAAAGTGAAGCAGAGGGTTTACTTTTTAGTTGCAGGTTTTGCATGCTAATGTTTTGTTATCTTGTCATCTGGATAATCAGAAGCTAATATATGCTTGCAAAAGAAGCCAATCAGTAAAAAAAACCCAATTTTATTAAATTAATTATTCACTAAAAGCAGTATGCTGAACAGAATGCCTTTTAATAGTAATGTACATGTAAAGAGAATGCACTGTCTTTGTACTAAACCAAAACATGAAAAATAGCACAAAGAAGACTCTTTAACAAAACCTAATTGAGGATAAACCTCTCACATTAAAGCATGTTCTTGGCAAGAAGGTTATGTACAAAACCTTTCTGTGATTAATCTAAAAGTTTAAGCTGAAGAAGTACCGTATAATTGCTTATTATGATGAGCTTCTTCCAAAATCTTAAGGGAGAATATAATTTGCACAAACATATGCTAGTTTTTAGATTGCTTAATATTTTTTACAGGAAAATGGTTAGAACATTAATGAATAATAACAACAGATAATTTCATTAAAGTTAACACAGTCATAAGCTCTTTTTTTGTTGGTATCTGAAATGTTAATTGCCACAATATATGAAAAGAGATTATTTAGAAATGGTTTTGTTCCACATTTTATTGAATCTAGAAAAAACATACATTGTGAATCATCATAGCGATTTCTGTCTTTTGAAGATTTTTTAAAAATTCACATTTATCCAGGGAAAATAAATGTGTTTCATAATGATAAAATCATTGAATGTAATCTATTTTTTGATTAACATATGTTAATAAAATTTATTAAATAAAGCTTAAAGTTTTACATAATTTAATAAATTGTAAATATTTAGCAGTATAAGACGAGATAGAAAGTAACATTCCTCGAAGTTACAAGAATAGTAAATGTAGGTGCAATACTTGTGTTAGTTGGAAAAATGCCTTCTCCTACCTGATTGTATTTCCTACCCTTTTCTAGTTGGTAGAACTAAGAAAGAAAGCACTTGAAAACAATCTCTTGAAGCAGGTCATGTCAGAATGCATCATCAATATATATTTCTGTATTGTGTTATAGTAAGAGGTAACCTATAAATCATTTGATAACTGGTATATGAGATTAGCTGTTTTTTTCTTTAATGTGGCAGCAAATTTTTCATCAAGAAAATGCCTTCAAATGTTCGTCATAGGACAAGACACTAATAGCAAAAATTCTGTATGAGTGGTCAACCCTTTTTCTTACCTTCTACTTAGCATAGCAGGGACTATATATTATTTTAAAAATTCTTTCCTTTTCATAAATTTGAAAGGTATTGTCAGCAGAAATACATTTCTAATCAGTTAGAGACTGGATTGACTCAGTCTGGTTTTGACATTTCTTCTAAGCCTGAATAATTTGTATTCACCAGAGTACAAACAGAACAAAAGCTCCAAAGGTATTAGGAGAATTTGCAAGAAAACTAGGTTTTCACTCCCTTGAAGGTCTAGGTTCTTTCCAATGTTGTCTTACATGCTTTTGTTTATAAAACTCCCTTGGGATCTGAGACAGAAGAGAACCTCACTGTACCTAAATCTAGGTGCTTTCCAGGGTCTGTCTAGAACAAAACACAACCTTCAGTGAAAGTGTCTCAGGTGTCTGTTGCTATTGTCTTTGTTGCTGCTATTGGTCTTGTTGTTATCAGGGTTGTGGTTGTTGCCATTATTATTATTACTACTATTATTATTGTTGTCATGGGGGACCATCACATGGGGGTTGAACTTGGGTGAGGTATTACATTTTGTATATATTACTGTTACGAAATTTTTTTTAATTGAAAAAGACACAAAGTTAAATAAAGCGCTAAATCAACTTATTTTCTTTTTGAAATGCACATCAAAATACTCTTGGTGAACTTCAATATTCAGATTCCCTAATACTAAGACTGATACACCAGTGAGAGAGAAAAAAAACAGTGCTGTAAATTCTCAAAAAATTCTGTGGAAGATCCAGGCAATAAATGTCCCTGTATGAGCATGAATAACAAAACAACAATCTGTGACTATTTTGTTTTAGTCTAGTTGCCAATCTTCCTCTTTACTCACTTGAACTGCTTTCTAAATCATGAAATTCCCAACACTTTTCTGTATCATAGCCTCAAGTTGCAGGAAACGTGTAACTAGTTGACATGACTCAGGAAATATTCCAAAGTTTCTGACTACTTTTAGCTGACTATTTTAACAAAATCATAGAACAATACTAAAGCATCAGAGTAAGAACTTTATTTTTTTTTTTTATAATACTATGTGTCAGCTAACAATATCAGATGAAGTGCATGGACCATGGTATCTATATTACAAGTGGGGGATGTGTTTATCACTATGGACTTGTGTGAGGATCACAACAGGTGAATTTATTTTTGTAGGTGACAGTGGTCTTGCATCACTTCCATTCATATCCATTTATGCTTCCTTGTACCATTGTGCATGGTAGATGTAATATTAGGGATGACATTGTCTTCATGTTTTAAGAAGTCATGTACATCAAATGCATTTTAGAATTGTATATGTGTCACAACGCTTTGAAATCAATGGATTATTGCTAGATTTTAAGTAACAAAACTATAGTTTAGTTGTTTCAAAATATTAGCACGTAACTCATCTTATATTACAATTTACTCTGTCTTTGGTCATAGAACATATGTCTTCCAAATCAACTATTTACACTATTCATTATGGTTGCCTTCTTAGTCCATTTTTGCAATTTTTTTGTGTACATTCTGTTTCTGTATTAAGCAACACTTCCCTAAAAATATAGCAAAATATGGCTATGGACTATGGACATCTGACTTTATTGTCTTCTATTATTTCAATAATTTATCACTGTTGTTCTATTCATTGCTTAAAATTCAATCTAAATGTGGTAAAAACTATCCCCTGTAGGGCTGTTGATGCAGAATTTAGGAATGTAGTAATTTATTAAATCCAAAATCTTTCAAGTTTGTCTCCATTCTACAAGCCACAAAGAATTCCCAATTAATACCAGGGTTGTTTAAACAAGCTGATATCATATAGTCTAGATGCATAATCTTATTAACCTAACTTGTCCTCCTTATATCTTCATACAAGTTTTTATTTATCCTTCTCTTTCCTCTCCTTAGAGGTTCACTGTACAGTGTACCTGTTGCATTATCATTTCAATATTCCTATGCATAAGCTACCTTATTTCCTGAAGATGTCAATTTATTTCTTCATGTGTTTCATTTTTCCTAACTTGTAAGAGCACAATAAAACTTCCAATATTTCTTGTAAATCTTTCTGACATATGAGAACTAGAGTATGAGGTGATTATATAGGATTTAGATTTTTTTTTCCCAAAAAATACTGCCTTCAGAATGGTCTAAGAAATCACATGGTAAAATGCTTTGCTTTTAGATTAGATTCAAATACTTATTTTTATTTTTCTAGACACTGATACTTGGTTTCCATCATGCTGAATCTTCATGCTGCCACTCCGTGCTTCAGAGGCAGACCAGAGGAGGCAATTTCTCCTAAGGGTGCTCTCCAACTTGTGAACTGAGCAGAGTTCTAAACCCACAGAAGATCACAAAAACAACTGCTTTGAACACTCCCAAAACAAAAAACCCTGACTTTCAAATGTAATACTTCTATTTTGACGTGATATGAGGCGTGGGGGCAGGTTCTGTTTGTTTTTCTTTTTTTTTTTTCTCCCTGTGTAGATGATAATACTTGCACACATATAAGCCAGTGTTGCAAAAGTTTTTAAATAGGATTTTTAAAAAATTGATGGCTAGTTTTGACCTCTAACGCAATACATTAGTAGACAGGCACGGGTAGAAAAAATATTCACTTCAAATATTCTTTGTCACCATTCCATCAGAAAACTACAGTTATTTCTATATCTTTTCTTAGTACCTAAGGATTCATTTTACTTTACAGCTGCTCTGAGAATGCCAGTTTGTAACCTTTCCAGATACAGCAAATGAAGGACAGCTCAGAACGAATTAGAGTAGGAGCAGAATACAGAGAAGAGAGACTTTGCCTATAATCCTCCAGCTATCTCATCACAGAATCATGGAATACCAGATTGGAAGGGACCTCAATGATCCTCTGGTCCAACCATCTTTTATTCTGACCTCTCTTTATTTTCAATCACTTTAAAATGGCAAAGGAAAAGGGCCAAATCCTGCCTCTGCATTATATACACATCTCACTGTAATTTATCTGAAGGCAGCACCAAGGCCCAACTTTCTTACAGTAGAATCTATTAACATTTAATATAGGACATCTCCCTTTCTCCTCAGGTCTTACTTCTCAAATTTAATCAAAATCAGTTTTTAAAAAGTGTCTAATCTTATCTTCTATCTTTTCACATGGATGCCCTGGCTCTGGTACTTTTTCCCCCTATCTTAAGATGTTATTTTCATTGTCCATTTCTAACTTCTGTGTACATGATCATCTTTTCCTTCACTTCCTAGTCTATTTTGCTAGCCTTTCTTGTTTTCTTTCCAGCTGTCCTAGAAGTCCTCAGTACAATTGCAAAACGTACTCCTTCTTGTATCCAAAGTGTCTAAATTTCCCTACTAGATACTTGTTAATTTTAATTGATAAAATTTTAGCTGCCTGGGATGGAAAAGCTTACTAAGCAGTCATACTTAGGTGTTAAAGCACTTATGTTATGCCTTTTTCTAACTCAAATACATAATTAAATTATTTTGTGTATTTCAAAAAAAGTAATCAAACAAAATACATTTTAATAGTATAAGTTTTAAAGTCAATTTTAATTGACTAAAGTGAAATTTTAAAACACATATTCCTACTCTCAATAAGTTCCTTATATTTATACCTCCTCAGCTCTTACAGAATCACTAACTGCTCTATAAACCAATAAGAAATGAGCCAATACCTTGTATCTTCACAAAAGTAGTGTTCATATAACATTCCATAATTATTTTTAAAGCATTTAATTTGTCTTATGTGTGTGTATAAACATAATTTTCTGCTGTAAACAAACTTTTCTACCTATCTGGAGAGAGCAGGTAAGGAAGTCTAAGATTTCTGAGGTTTCTGGTACAGTAATTTCAGAGATGTATTTCTTCTGTCAGTAGACACCAGTAATTGCTGCAACTGATGTTTCATCCATTAGACCAGCTCGATTTCTCAGACAATGGGTAATTAGCTAGACTTTTCTGCTGGATGATTACTTCTATCTTTTGAGGAATCTCATGCTATAATGGACAAAATGTCATGAATAATGAGGAATTATGTTGGTGAAAGCTACATCACTAAAAAGTATATTGTTCTTTGTCTTTGAAGAAGGAAAGTCTTTCATGCATTAGTGGTTTCAGTTCTGTTTCATGTCTTGCTTTAGAGAAAATGTTAACACTATCTAGAAAATTAAAAAGTGAAGATAAATCTATATAATGCTCATCTTATATCTGAAGAAGTTGAAATAAAAGGACTGCTTTAATTTTAAAAATCTTCAGTATGCTCAGAAAAAGTTTGTCATTTAATCATGCATGAGGATTTTTTTACTTCTTAAATGGCTTGTTATAATATTGTAATTGTATTAGGTGACTCACATTTATGAAATTACTTTAGGATATTGCATTATATATTTCCAAGGATGTATTTTTACTAAGTGCTGCCTATTGAGTTTATTCACATTATCCCATAGATACAGATGAGGCTTTTATTGTCTGTGTGAGAGGTTTGAAATACAGAAACAGACTCTTTCAGCATGTGCTCTGCAGCAAGTACACTGCACAGCATCCCCTGGATCACTGCACATTTTACACAGAGAACAGAAAATGTGGAGTACTCTCAGTTTCTCGGTAATCTCAGTTTTCTTCTGAACTAGCAAAACAACAACAATATATTTGTGTTCATAGAAGTTTGCACAGAGATTGGCACCATTGAGCAAGCAGCAAATGGCAAGGCAATGACAATTATTAGATTTTCACTCCGTTATAAGAGTTCTTTTTGCCATGTGGTACATGCTTTTTACTTGGAACTGCTTGCAACCTTGAAGACCAGAGGAAAAACAGAGTGAGAGAGAGAGAGGTTTAGTACTGGAAGTATGTGCCATTGATAACTCCTTTTGACTTTCTCATCATTCCTTGACAATTTTTGTTCATTTTGATGCACTACAGCACCTATAAGGAATGCAGGTATTCTGTAACAGAGTTTTTGTGTGATTGTGTTTGCTTTGGTTGAGGTAGACTCCATTTTGTTCAGTGACTGGTATGGGGTTGTGTTTTGGATTTGTGCTGAACACAGGGTTGATAACACAGAGATGCTTTTGTTATGGCTAAGCAGTGTTTGTACAGAACCAGGACCTTTTCTGCTTTTAGTACTCCCACACCAGTGAGGAGTCTGGGGCTGCACGGAAAGTGGGGAGGAGGCATGTCCAGGACAGCTAACTCCAACTGACCAAAGGAATATTCCAGACTATGTGACACCGTGCTCATCTGTAAAGTGTGAGAGGAGAAGAAGCAAGGGCAAGATATTTGGGATTATGTCATTTGTCTTCCCAAGTCATCATTACTAGTGATGGGGCCCTGCTCTCTTGGAGATGGTTGAACACCTGCCTGTCCATGGAAAGCATTGAACATATTCCTTGTATTGATTTTCTTGTGTGTGACTTCTCCCTCACCTATTCAACTGCCTTTCAACACAAAAGTTTTCTATCTTTTGCCTTTCTGATTCTCTCCCTGATCCTGTTGGTGGGGGAGTAAGTGAGCAGCTGCGTGGGGCTTGGCTGCTGGCTGGGGTTAAACTGTGATGGTGATATACAGGTAGTGATATTCTATCTAATAACACAGGCCCTAGGTATATTTGGAACAGCTTCTACGTTCATAAAGGTTTCAAAGATGATGAGAAGAAACATCTTACTGACCCACTTTGGCTGATTATTCTACAGGAGCATAGGTGCACCCACACGATTATTCTCTTAGAGGTAATTTCCTAAATTAAATGAAACTGCATTTGATAGTTCATTGCTGGCTAATATCCCAGGATAACCCATACACAAACCTGGACAATTTCAAGGTGATTATTGCCAAGTGCTCTGCTGGCAATCATGGTGAACAGGAGCAGGTTAGACAAGGGGCACCAGGCACAGCTGCATCATCAGAAATCTCCTGGGAGTGGGGACAAACCATGGGCCCACTGGTGGTTCTGGCTTAGTGGGGTCTGTGACCAGGCAGGGCAGGGCTGTGGGGAGCTGGACCAGTCCTCCTGCAGTGTTGCTGGGGGAGGGCCTGATGGCTCTGGGTGGCTGACTAGGGGTTCTGGGCCATAGCCAGTGTGGGGGGACCTCCAAGTAGGGGGGGGTGGTGGTGGGCAGAGAGAGGAAAGCACATAGGACCCTGTCAAAATTGTGGACCCAGAGCTATCTTGCCAAAATGGAGAAGGTTTCAGTGTTCAGCAAATTTTGTTAAGTAAGCCATCACTAATGTATTGACAAAATTATCTAAATAAAAATGCAAACTAGCAGAATAAGTGTGGTGTCAATAAAGCAGCAAGATACTTGGTGTTTAGCCCAGTGATGATGGAGAAAAACTGCACCTCAGCTGGCAAGATTCTTCTGTTACACCATGAACAGAAGTGTTATCATTTCTCATGAGTGCCAAAACAGACAGGTGGCCAAAAAAAGTTATTTACTACAACCCATGACATGAATGTAGATCATGAAGAGAGCTTGTGTATGGTAATGTCTCAAATTAAAGAAATTATATTGTCTGAGACTCACTCCAGTATCTTTCTTTCATGCTGAAGATGCTCAGGTTACCACACACCTGCCTTCTCTCTTCCGTCTCTTCACAATTCTTCCTTACATATCCAACCCCCAAATATCTTTTAATACACTACACCAAAATTAAGACCCTAAGCACATGCTGTACACAGGCAAGACCCCTGAAGTAGTGGCATACCATAGAGATTACTCCAAAACAGCAAGGTATTTAACTTCTCAAAGCTTCCTGTATTCACAAATGTTTGACTACCATTCTTTTTTTTCTTTTTTTCTCAGATTTATTGTCCTATTTAATGATTAACAAATAAATTTTTTATTTCAGTGGAAAGGAGAATTAAGAAGTACTCTCATGCCACAGCTGAGATATTTAATAATGTATGAGTGCTTTGTAGCCTAATGCTTCTAACTTTACTCTTGTAATGATTCCAGGCTTTGCATTCGTTAGTCTTCAAGTCTTATATACTCATAAAGTGGAGAACATCATTTGCTGAGAACTTTCTTTACCAAGCAATGACTTCAGATTGTGTCCAGTAAAAACATGTTGTCTTGTTTAGTATATATGCTTCATATAATCATATGCTTCAGGGAAAAAAACCCAACTAACCAAACAAACAAAAAAAAAAAAAAAAGGAGAGAGATTGTGTGCTTGGAATTAATTATTTTTAATTTTCATTATTCTATATTTCTTATTTTTTGGATTCCAGTTAGATAACCAAAGATATATTGAGTGCTGAATGGTAGCCTCAGATTTTTTTCTGACTGGAGATTAAAAATTATGTCCAGAATACAAAAAGATATTTTTCTTTTATTTCTGTGGTGGGTTGTTGTTTGTTTTTTTTTTTGGGGGGGGTTTTTTGGGGGGTTTTTTTTTTGGTTTTTTTTTTTTTTGTTTTGGTTTTTTTTTTATGTTTCAAATGATGTATCATTCTCTTTCTTGGTATTTTCCTTCCTAATTTGAAAAAAACTGTGCACTTTCAGGCCCGTTCCACATTATCCTAGAACCCATTAATTGGTGGATGATGTTTTTTCAAATAACCAGCAGTGCAGATTTAAAACTTAAGTGTCCAGTGAAGCACACACATTGCTGCTCAGCAAGCTGAGCAACTGAGTACTGAGCCCATTTAACAACAAAGACACTTTCTGTAGCTACTGAACTTTTTAATTTTGTTTCTTGTTCATAAATTTTAAAAGCAGCAAGCACGTATTTTAGTAGTTTGTTACCCATTGACTTTAATGGGAATATCAGAACAAAATTCACTGCATAGCTTCTGTTGAAAGGTATTGTATGGCAAATAATTGAACAAAATTCAGATTGCATACAATGTAGTTCTATATATTACAAACAAGTAAAAAAATTGCAGATAAAAATTAAGACAACAAACTAATATAATAATAGACAACAAAAATACTTTAAAAATGCAATTTAATTCAGTGGAAAATATGATTCCATTGACTTCAACAGACGTGTGACAAATTAAAGGACATGACCCACAGATTTATATGTCTGGAGATCCTTCTTAGTCACTAAAACTATGTCTTTGTAAATGTATAATGGGTTTATTAGGTCTATTTCCTAATTTTTTCAAGTTAATTTTTTTTTTTTTATAATAAGGTACACATTTATAACTGACTTTTCTATTAATGTCTGGTACTTTATTTTTTTAGCCAGCTCAGGATTATACCTTATAAAATATGCAACATTAACAAGTGTAACAAGTACCTGCATATGCAGGTACTTGCATATGCAATACTCTTAGTGGTCTATCCAACACCATTGTTGTTCATGAAAAATTCCTTTTTAACTTTGTAAATATATGTTTGTGAAATTTGTATCCACCTTATATTGGGTATTATATTTTATGACTTTATTGAGTTATTGTCAATTTTCTTCCTTTTTATATATTTTTTCTCCTTTTTAGATAATTAAATTACAGACAGGAAACATTATCAATTATTCTTTCATGGTCTTCAGAGCACAAACATTGTAGGGCACAGAAATGTGTGGAAATGTGCATGTTAAATAACAAAAATACAGAAAATCTCAAAGGTGATTTTAACTATATATGAAAGCTGTATGCTCAGGCAACTGTCCCTGTTTCTTCTGATCATATCCATATTTACCTGAACTGGCAAACCCTAGGAGCCCAAAAGCTAAGAAGACCTGGCTTTATGTATCACTACATTGTATTTTAATGTAAACAGAGTTCAGAATAAGTTCATTCTGCCTGCAGTTTCTCTCTGTATTTTCATCAGGAAATGCCAAGGAAGGATTTAGATGGTCTCTGTCTCCCAACACCATCTATGTTACACTGTCACAAAGACAATTGGCACAGGCAAGCTGCCAAATCAGAAAGGGAGCAGTGGGACACATCTACAGTACGTGGGGGAAATCTATAATAATATAATTAAAACAACAAGGAGTTGGCTGGTCAAATGTAAATGTCTGCTTTAGGCTGAGATTAATTGCTCTCTGAAGCCCACTGGCTGTACTAAGGAGTTCAAACCAGCTGACCGGACAAGCCCAGGCAAATGTTGAGACCCTGCAGACTCAGGTCAGTGCAAGGTCTACAACCTTCTACTACTAATGGGCAAATTATATTTATCAGGATGCACCACTACAAGAAACATTAAATCCAAGATGTGAGCAGTGACCAAGTCAGCAGGAGCATTTGAATTATGCATTACTCTTTAGGCTATCCACTATTAATCAGTTGCTTCGCAAACATGATCAGTGCTGGAGACTCCAAATTTTGGGTAGCAATTTTAAATTTGGTTGCTCCAATGACCTCATAGTGGACTTACAACCTGATGTATCCACCATCAGAATGTAATGATGAGAGATATGATGTTATTTTAAAAGCTTTATCTTTTATGTAAATCTTTACATAACTCAATAATTTTTGTTTGTTTCTTTTGTTTTACTAAGTATGTTTATATCACTTTACTAAGATGACATTTTTTCAGTAGCATTATTTGAAATTAATATTTCTTTGACCTCTGTATGCTGAAGTTTAATACACATTTCACTATGAGACCTAATATAGTAATTATTAGTAAAGAACAAACTGATAAATATTATTAGTTCCCATTTAAAAAAAAAATTGATGGCCTGTTATGTATCCAATTAACTTTGTTTTCAGAGTATTACTCAGTAACATAAATTGTCCTCTCCTTTTGAAAGTTATTCTTGGCTGATTTTGTTAAAATTTCAATACCTGTCCCAGCAGATCACAAGGAAAATTAAAATCACCAAGACATTCAACATATCACTTAATCCAACCTAAAAATATATCCTATGGATAGAAATGTTAAACTTTTCTGCCATTTGAGACCTTGAACAGACTGGATTATGATCATATTGTAGTCCATTTTTAAACTCTCATATGTGATCACAGAGAGGAAGAATTTGAAATACTTTAGACATAAGGGTGGCAGGTACATACTGTTGTATATTTTTGATTAAAGCTTGTATTCATTTTTCTGTTGGTAGGAAAGGAATGAGCTGCTTGCTTGCCCCTTAAAAAAAAAAAAAAAAAAAAAAAAAAGTGAGCTACATTTTTTCATCTTGGAGTTTTTCAGTTCTTTGTGCCCTCCTTTTGTCTTTGACTGTGCTTTCTTAACTGGCAGGAAATTTAAATATTATTGAGTGAATTTTTCATAACTGTTTGTTTATTGGAGAGATGTATGATCATTCATTACTTCTGGGAAGAAGCAGGATGTGTGTGGGAATATCCACGTGTTTACAGATTTGGATGTACATTTGTTTGTTTTTCAAATACAACATCTAGAATTAATTTGCTGGAGTCATAATATGTTTACGATTATCAAATATTCCTGCAGCAACTTCCCCTTATATTTTACCTTTTTACTTTTAATTCAAATCTAATGTAATTTTAAGTTATGTATTTAACTGTTAATTAGAATACCAGTAAGGAACATATTTTCAGCCTAAAAAAAATAATTGGAGACTATGTTTTTGTATTATCTATCATATATACAAGCTATACAATAGCCATAAAATGAGGAACAGGGAAAGAAAGGGAAATATCCAGTCAGTTGTGCATTTTTCTACAGCAGAAGCCACTCCCCATTTTTTTATCTTTTCTTAATAAGTCACTGTAATAACATATTTCTTTTGTAACAGGTGGTATTTTTTCCATAATCTTAGATGAATATTTAGATAGTCATAAAGCCATATGTTCTATGGAACACACCTTAATTTATTAAGAAAAGAGAAAGCAGTTAGTCAGTGTGAATGGAATTTTCTGTTATCCGCCAGATTTACAAACCTTCAAGTATTTATTTGAAGATTGTATTTAGAGATGTCTTTGTTATTGTTACATATCAAAGAACTCCACTAAGGGTAGAAAATATTTAATGTCTCAGTATCCTGCAAATTGCTTGAAAAATTCTACTAATGATACATCTTCTCCTTTGACTTTATGTTCATAGAAGGACTGCCATCCTGATAATGAGCATGGATTAATTAAAGCAATGGACTACGACTGACTTTTGGCAACAGCTGTGAGAATTTAAATTGTTCTGTGGATACTGCAAAGTACATAAACAAGATACTTCAAGGTGTCAGTGGTCTTAATTAGTACAAACAAAACATGTATTTGTTGTGATTGAGCAGCCTATTTGTTTTATTATCCTGAAACGAGCCTGAAAGCTTTCTTTATTTCTATCTTTCTGTTTTGTTTTGCAGCTCCTCTGGTATGTGTCTCTGACATTATTTTCCACCAGTAACATCCGATCTAATTTTGAAATAGAATATCTTTAATGTTGTGTATTTGAAGTGAATTACTTGTTTTCTTAATTTTCTTGCAGACAAGACTGACAGATGAGTCTTTACTGAGAATTAAAAATTCTTTTCAGTAGTGGACAATAAAAGATACCCTTCTATCCCATCTTTATAGTGATAAATCATCACATTTTGCCATTTCCTTGGAATATTGTTAATATCTGGATTGTGCTAGCAGCACCATAACAGTAAAAAAAATTAAACAAATTCAGAATGTGTGCATCTCTGTATTCATAAAAATAAAATCAAATCACCACCATCTTCTCCCAGAACATTGCTTAATGTGATGATGTCTGAAACAGTCATTCTCATATCAACCTCCTTCAAAATTAATCTCTGTTTGTCTCTAGAGCTTGACATATCTCATGGAGTATGTCTGTCCTCATAAAGATGATTTGCATTTATAATTGTTTTCTGTAGGAGTTGTAGTGGGGAGATTAAAGAAATATGTGGTGCAGCATCAAAACTTTGTCTGACCAAACTAAAATAGACCTGAATTGAAAACCCTTTCAATTAGTATATCAAATTCTCCAAATGTCACTGGAAATGGCACTCAAGAATAGAAGAGCTACTAAAACAGAAGATAAGAAAAAGAGAGATGAGATGAGATGAGGTTAAAACCATAAAAAAGAAAAATATAATTTAATTGCCTTAAGCAGAGAGAGAAAAAAAGTATATTACTGGCCAGTTGTTAGAGAAGTTACTATTTCTTCGCTGACACTTAGATACTGCAGTGATATGTGCCATTATAAGAACAATAAACTTGCAAGCTAGATAGAAGAAATTAAAATAATATATGACCTGTCTTCAGTGTCAACAGGATTAGATCTTGAGTCAGCAGGCATCTGATTAAAATTTTTTAAGAGCTTGCTGTTTAAAATGTATGTTTTAATTTATGTTAATTGCTTTTTTTTAATCAGTTTGTTATTTACTGATGATCGTGAATAAGGTTAGCACATTAAAATGTGTTATTAAGGGTCAGTTCATGGTCATTTTGCAGAAAAAATACTGTGACCACTTTTAGATTTTGATTCCAAACAGAATGCAATATTATCAAGATAATGAGAGTGAAATCTAGTGTACCTAATTTGGTAAAAGGTGATCCTGGTGACCAAGAGAAAGTTTCTAATTTTTCAATAAAGCTGGTACAGAGCTACAAACATATTTTAAACCAGTAAATTGAAATCCAGAACATCTTAGTCAGCTGCATACATCTTTTCATTATACATATCTTAAGGCCTGGACACCAATGGATGACAATCTAACTTTTCTTAATGTGGGTTAGATGTTTTTAACATGACTGCAAGGCTAGACCTAGACACACATTCCATTGCAGATGGGATTACATGGACTGACTCCCACTTTGGTTTTAGAGATCAGTGGATACAACACTAACCTGAAATGGGGCAAAAGACAACCCAGAAAATCTACTCAGTTGATATTTAATTATGTTTTTAGGGTGTCATATTGAAATTGGAGGCAATGAGAGACAAGTACTATGGAGCACAGAGTCAAATGATTACTGGCTGACACACTCAAATGAGGATTAATATTTTTCCCAGAAAATGACTCCAGAAAGAGAAAGGTTTAAGCACTTACATTTTTCCAAATATAGTAAATAATTATGAAGAACTTGTCTAACTGTATTGCATTGCATGAAAATAACTTCTGATTTAAATTTGTGGCAGGCGCTGATTGCTTCTCTCTGAGGACCAGCAATAGCACCCAAGGAAAAAAGCATGATGCTGTATCAGGGGAGGTTGAGGCTGGGTATTAGGAAAACGTTCTTCATCCAAATGGTGCCTGGCCACTGGTTGGGCTCCCTAGGGAAGAGGGTAGTTGGAAGTGTTAAGCCTGACAAAGTCCATAAATTGTTTGGACAATTCTCCCAGGCACATGGTGTGACTCTTGGGGATGGTCCTCTGCAGGGCAGGGCGCTGGACTGCATGATCCTTGTGGGTCCTTTCCAACTCAGGATATTCTATGATTTTAAAGTTTTGTGGAAGATGTGATTATTGAAAGAGCCATGTTTATCTGCTTGGTTAGGTGGGATGTAGTAAAGAACTATTCTGTGCAATTTCTTTTTAGCAAAATATTTCCAATAATGTTATGATAAAGCAATCCAACATAGGGGTATTTTTTATGGGAGCCAAACCTTGCTGCAATCATACTTCTCCTGAAAAATGGTCTCTTATAGCTGATGGCTTCTGATCAGAGTTCTGGCCATGTTTCTGGGAGTGCCTGTTGACAGAAGCAAAACTGTACTCAGCTATTAAACTAACATTGGCTGACTACAATGGATTATCAGTGCTTGAACTTCCCACCAAGACTTTCTTAAAAGTATAGATGTAGGCAGTAGTTTTATAATGAGTTTGCAGAAATCAAGCTCTGAGTGATATCAAATAGCAATGGTTTTCAAGTTTTTTTGACAAAGAAGTTGGTGCTCTGTAACCAGAAATGAAGCTACATATCATAAAACGTGCTGGTGCTTATACACATCTGCTATGTACAAAACCCCCAGTAACACCAAACTTCCTGTCATAACTCATCTATGTCCCTCATGCTACCTACTTTTTATTTTCATTTGATTCAATAAATTTAATAGTTTAATCTCCATATTGGAATGGCCTTTGCATCTGGGAATTCATAGACTGCCTGAAATGAGCAGGTGTGGCCTCTAATTTAGGAATCTTTACTAAGAATTATAATTAGGCAGAAAGAGTGCAGGCTTCTGTCTTACAGGTATCCTTCCATGCCAGGCAGTTCAACAAGAAACACTGCCAAAAGCTAGTGACTGAGGCATCCTGCACAGTGCCATTGCCTCAAGAAAAGCTAAATAAGAAAAGGGTTATGAATTATGATTTTGTTCCCTTACACCCACCTTTTTCATCAGTATGTTTGGAAATTCTAAGGATACAATGAAAAATCTAGCTTGATGACAATAGATCAGAAGGCAAAATGTCTGCAGTGATCAACACTTTAAACATGACTTGAAACCTACACTGTGTCTTTGAAATCGAACCTGTACAACACATTACCTTGTGTCTTTGCTGTGTACTTGTATAAGTGTAGCAGGACACAAATTAAACATTATTCAGAAATGGATTTTTAGTTAATTGGAAGGAGTGCAAGATCAGAAATTTTTAAATGCAAACAGCCAAAGACATCATTACAAATATTTAGCTTTAAAAAAAAATACATTAGATTTTTGAAATATTTCTCTAGTAAGCTATTTTTACATTGCAAGTCATAAAAGATTCAGAGTGATAAGACAGATGGCATCACTGACTCGATGATTTAATGCACAACTTGGAGAATAAAAGGGTTGTCTAAAGTGGCAAAGTAAGTTTTTATTTTCACCACAGAGAAGTAAACATTGGCTTTGCAGCCATTCACAGCATTTCTCTGTCAGCTTTCATATTTCCATTGAATCAATGGCAAATTGCAATAAGAAAATTTTTTAAATAAACCATATTTACTTCCAGACTGCAATAAACTAGTTTCCTAAGAGAAAGAAAGCAAAGAAGTAGGTCTGTAACTCACTCTTAGAAGTCCAGCGACGTGTACTGTGATGCATGGATTACATTAAAAAGCTCAGATACATTTAGTTTTACAGTGCCAGCTGTCTATATTGTAGACAAATATGTTTATAAACAGGATTATTGGCTCACTATATCAACCAGTAATTTGAGGTTTTCCCCACTTGGACTCAGTGAAACAGCTATTTCTTCCATTAAGACTGCTCCAGTCTTTCCCCTTACGCATGTTTTTTTTTGTTTAATGGAATAGCATGAGTTTCAGGCAGATGTGAAAATTCTCCTTGATGCACAACTTCTTTATACATAAAGAAATATAAATAAAGGGTGAGGAGGGTGCAGAGGAAGGGTCGGGGAAATGTAATCCTGACAGCATTCAGATTGTTTATTTCTGTAGACACTGAACAGATGGCCTATCATTTTTGCTGAATATGTTAAAAGAGAATAGTTACAGTTAAGAATGATGTTCTGCTTGTCTTGGACTCCTGGTGTTGTACAAATAAGGTTCCAATAAGCTATGTTTTCCTGCTCTAAGTACAATTTTGTCATGGTATGGAGCCAACAATCTATTCAGGATGGTCTGCAGTTTTAGAACGGGGCTTTAAATAAGTACAGAACTGGTATGCCATCTTACATGTATTATAAAAATTCAGAGACTGTCATAAAGGAAATCAATGGCCATTACATTTAAGTAGGTACATAGCAAAGGCTACATACTGCATTGGCACAGGCAGATGTTCTGTTCTTCTCATATGGCTGACAACTTGTGTAAAAGAAAGTGCAAATAACAAAGCTTGCAATAAACTGAAAACCTGAAATGCCCACCAACTGCATCAGGATTATAGAAGCTTATAACAAACACACTTGAACTTTCCAGTTCCTCTCTATAATTCCCATGTTACTGACATTTGCTAACCAAATTATGGGGTCTGAGTAACCACAATCCTAATTGTGCAACTATCTGCTATTATTAAACAAGCTGAATACCAGACTATTTGCCCAAATTTGTAAAGGACACAGCCTAATTACTACCTAATATTAATTGCATTCTATTGTTAATTATCCTCTTTCAAAGATCACATAACACTTTCCAGAGTCATTAAAGAGCTTAGACTCTAATGCACTTGCAAAAAACTGACAACATAATTTTGAGAAGGAATGCAAAATGCTTTTGTGAAGGGGAAAAAAAAAAAAAAAAACAAACAAAAAGGGAATAAAGAAATTTCCCTTAAAATAGATAAAATTCTAAGATAATTTAGCTAGAAATATGGGAATATTCTTGACTACCAAGTAAAAAAAAAAAAAAAATAGGAATGTTTTAAAAAGTTTGGGGCATTTTTTATTTTCTGCTGCCAATACTTTTCCAGTGCTTTTCTAGAGTGTAAGTTTGTAATGAGAAATAAAATTAGAACCTCAAAAATCCATCTATTAATGGATTATCGGCCCAAAAAAGATCACTAAAATGTCTAGTCTAACCATCTGCATGGCATAAGGTTCCATGCAGTTACTCTTTATTTGAACCCTGTAACTTGTGCTTGTCTACAGTCTAGTTTTCAGAACTTTGTCTTGGAGAATGCAGTTACAAATTTATTTAAGAATGGAAAGTTCTTATTAGAGGCTGTACTTGCAAAGAATTTGAATGGCTTGAAGTCTCCATCTCAGTAATTGAAAATCTTTTATTCGGAATGTCTTTTTTTGTAATAGATCAATGTTAGAACGAGAAATCTTTGCTTTCTACTAAGGAATCTCTTCAGAAATGTACAGCACTCTGCTAACCAGAGTTAAATAAAAAGAAAATTACATTATCTCTACTTACACTACTAATAAACCTACTCCTTAAAAAGATATGTTTTTGCAGTTTCTATAGCACAGGTTTTTGTTGGTTTTCTTCTTTGAGTACTTTGACTAATTCTATCAATGTTTCACCTGAGCAAGCTCATTTAGTTGTAGTTTGAATGCATAAAGGTCTTTAATATATATTTCAGGTATTTTTTTCAATACTAGTCATATCTGAGTATACCAGATAAATTCTGCTGTATTTGAGCTGTTGCAACTCTTTTAAGAACAAGCACAGGACCTTCTTTAAATTGAGATGGTTATCTTTTTAAAGTTGCTTTTTTTGAAGGAAAGTTAATTTTAAAAAGTCAGCAATCTGTAAATAAAATATACAAGTTCTAATTTACAGATGAATCTAATAGCTTTTTACTAAAAGGGATGAATTTCAAGAACAGTATCAGAAACATAAAACAGTTTATGGTTTGGGATTAGGTCCAGAAATAACTGGAGTCTCTCTTAAATTTCTGTTTATTCAAAGATAAAATCAGACTGCCATTATCCATAATAATGAATTTTTAATCCAATGTATTAATAGCTTCAGGACAAGAGCAGTTCTTTTTAAGTTTCTAGACCCTGCAGTTATGATGTTGTGACAACAATTTGCAAAACCTGGAGACATCTAAATGCTATCCCCATTCTGGCCTTGAACACATGCTGTCTTTCAATCAGAAACTGAGTCCTAAATTCAGCTTACTGACCCATATTTTGACATGGACTTCATCTTGGTTGTGTGCTTTAAATTTGCTTAAAATTCCCACAGCTTTTAAATAATTGTTTACTAGTGACAGGGATTGTAGTGAAGTGTTTCCATCCCATAAGTAAACTGTATAGGGTTACACCACAGGGATATACTCTTATTATCAAAGAACATACAGTTTTTACCTTTATATGTCACATAAACCGTGCAACATGGTATAGTGATGTTGAAAAAAATGAGAGCTCATACTATTCATCTTTTAAGCATCTTTTTCTCTTTGGATGAAAGTCCTATTAAATTCTCAGCATAGCCTGTTGGAGTAACACTTACAAAATTGTATGGGAAGCTCTGTTAATGAGTTCTTGCTGATCACCTCAAGAGGAAACAGGTGAAAGGGAAAGATTTTGCTGCTATATTATTTTGCATGTTGCTGTCAGAACTCTCTGAGAGTCGACATGCTAGTTCAAAACATTTTCTTCTGGCTTTCTGGGACTACAGGGGTTCTATTTCAAATGGTATCTGGAAAATAGATGAGCTATTTAAAACTGTAGAATGAACAATTCCATGGCACTCTGAAACAGGCACTGAGATACTGAAAAAGAATTCAGGAAACAGATTGTGGAGAATGGCCTCCATGTACTTTAGGTGACATGAAATTCCCAAAAGATTGGATATGCAAAGAATATTTTAGAATTGTTTTGCTAGTTCTTATCTATAATTGATCATCAGTACTATTTTTCAGTAATAATGTAGTTCTAGAATAAAAATCAATGGTTTAGTCTTAATTCTTCAATAATAATTAAAGAACATGGAGTTTTTTAGTGTACTGCAATTTTTAGGTTACAGGAATAAATAAAAAAAATAAAAAAAAGATTTAAGGAAAATGCTAAGGGTCCTGAAGACTGCTGTGTTCCAGCTGCAGGGCTAGCATTTTTCCATTGCACCAAAGGTGTTCTTCTCCAGACAACAGAAAAAATTGTCTTCAGAGAGTACAATAGATAGCTAAAAAGTCTGTGGGTGCCTTCCATGTCTTTTTGTTACAAAGAGAGGATGTGTAGAGTGAAATTAATCCAATTACATGCCATAAATATACTGGTAAATTTACTGGAAGTTTTTAGAAAAATATCTGTGATTGAAATTTTATGTGCAAAGATTCAAAAAAGAGTAAGTTTTCCTGTGAAAATTTTCTAGTAATTTAGCATTCAAAAATTAATCTAAGCAGATGGAGCTGTAAATTCTAAGTAGAATGAAGGAACACATGCACAACTATCTACACAACACTGTCATCCTGGTTCTGTAGTATGCACAATTTGCTGTTTCATTTTTTCACAGTTAGGTTTACAATTTTAATTTTATGGTTAATGCTTCTTTAAGACAACTTCAAATATTAGTATAGCTTAAGGGCAAAAGGATGGAAAATGTGCAAGAAGTATTTTGTGACTGATCATGCTAAAACAGTGACAAAGTGCTAGTCTGCAACTTGACCTACTGTGCATAATATGTGACTGGCACAAACCAGTAAGCCTAAAGAGCATCTCAAAATACACTAAGGAATTTGCAACTATGAGCTCTTCATTCTTTCATTCAGCATAAAACTCTGCCTAAAATATCTGTGTTAAAATTTTGTAGGAGAAAATTGGTGTTAATTTTTCTCTCAAGTTTTCAGCAATTTTTCTTGCGGTAACATCTCTTACTTGCCTCTCCCTTATGATTATTGACAACAGGGATATTCTACCTTGTTTGTTGCAGAAGAGTTTATGATATAAAATATTTGTACTTTTTTGCTACCTTGTACTGAACATGTTTCTCAGCTATCCATTCTACCTTGTACTGAACATGTTTCTCAGCTATCCCTTCTCCCTTGTACTGAACATGTTTCTCAGCTATCCATTCTCTCCCTTGTTAGTTTTACATTGCTTTCTTCTCCTGGTTCAGTCAATACCTAACTCAGTTTGAACTAAAGACAGCTTCTTACTCAAAAAACATACTGAAATCTAGCATGACTGCACTACTATCAATTGTTCAACAAACACATGCTTATGGAAATAATCACAGAAGTCTCATATTGAATAAATACATAATCTTTTATTGCCTGCTCTTTTATATTTACGTTTGTAATAGGTTGATTTCTGCCAGCAGTTAGGCACACACACAGCTGCTTGCTCACCCTCCTCTCCTGCAGGATGGGAAAAAGTGGAAGGGAAGAAGTCTCATGGATGAAGAGAAACTGATCAATAGGTGAAGAAAAAGTTGAGTATGCAAGCAAAAGAGGTAATTTATTCACAATACCTGTCTGACAGCCTTCTCACTTCTGGGGCAGAGTGGAAAAAAAACAAAAAAAAAACCTTAATGCTGTGTAAATGTTGTTCAGCAACAGCAAAAATATTGGTGTGTTATCAACACTATTTTAGTCGCAAAGCACCATACAGGCTATGACAAAGGAAATTAACTCAACCCCAGCCAGATCCAGTACAACTTCTTTTATTTCTTAGATATGCATTGTGATTAAATCTGTAATCTTTTATTCAAGCTAGGCAATGACACACACAGAGTACATTTCCTCTGCTTGGCAGTAGGATAAGTCTGTTATTGAAAGATTTGTTCTAAGGTTGTAGTTTGAATCAAAAAATATAGCAAGAATCTGGATAACTAGATCCTAAATCATGAAGTTATGAAATATTTTTTCCATCCCACTTGTTTTCCCTTTGTACCTACCCCTAGAGTTACCCCCTACAGTAAAAAACAACTTACTGTCATTACTATTACTATCCTGAGAAACAGAATTCCTCTAATTACTGTCATCTATGTGGTTGTTCTGTCAATTTTATCTGATGATGCTTGCAGCATCCTGTATTAATTATTTTAAAGATGCATTGAACCAAGTGCATGAAAATTTAAAGGTAATATCTTAAGTTCTCTGCAAATATAAACATTTAACTCTAAAGTAGGCTTTTATCAAGCACTTAGGCTTTTGTCATGCATGTAGGCTTTTATCAAGGAAGTCTCAGCTTCTGTTTCAACTCCTTTCAGATCCATCTTTATTTCCATCTTTATTATTTTTATAAAATAAAGATGTGCATCTTAATTTTAGTGCTAAACATTAAAACATTGTTTAGCAGATGCTGTACATGTCCTAAGATTGCTTACTTTGGAACTGTATGGGTATTCCCATCCTCCAGGAAGTTGAGAAATTGTCAGTGTGTTTTACATATTAGTTATATGTACTTATTTCCAAGTCTGGCTTGATCAAATTTCATGTCACTGTTACTGAAGCTGTACAAGAACCAATCCATCACAGACTACTTCAGTATTCTGCTTCATCATTCTATGCAGTTATCAAATAATGAAACCTTATCCTTAAAAAAAAAAAACACCCTGTATTTTTGTATGAGGTTTATAATCTTATGGAATTACTATTACCTGTTATAAGAAAATTTATAGGACCAATGAACTTGGGATCCTATTTCAACCCTTGATTGACCTCTATATCCTCTTATATAAAGAGTATCCCCTTGTGTATTGCTTCTGTCCTTATTCCAGCCTGATTTCATGCCATTACCCTTTCAGCCACTTCTCTCTTCCCATCCTTTTTATCTAACAAGTCAGAATGTCCCTTCTAAAATTCTGAGCTGAACACAATCTAGCCTTGCTCTCCTTGGCACCTGTGTCCTGCCATAAGGTTCAGACACTATCTTTCCTGCACGTCAGACAGGATTCCCTCAACTTCTTGTGGCCTGTCTGATAGGCCATGTCTATACTGCTAAGATGGGAGCCAGGGATTCCCTTTCCACTATTCTTACAAAATGAGTTCTTACAACATAAAACTTGTTGAGCCAAGACTAAGTAGAGTTCTAAGCAGCCTGTATCTAGTCAGTACAAACACTACTGTCTTTCGTTAGAAACAGAACTATGTTATTAACCAGGATGCAATTTCATTTGTAAATGCACGGGAAATGGAGAGTGATTTAATCAATTGTATGTATCAAAAGCTTGCTTAAGAAATTAGGTCATATGATGCACAGTGCATAAAAGCACTTGAGAATGGTTCCAGTCAGATTTAATTTACCTATTTTCTAGTTCTAAATATTTGGAGAAAAGTAGTGGTGAACTTAGTTACTAAATAAAAATTTGGCACAAATGAAAATTGAAAGATGAAATTTCTATTTCTCTATCTAAAAGGTGCTATTAGATCTACTTCAGACCAATGCAGACCTTCAAGATTTATGTGGAAGCACTGGGAAAAAGCAACATGAATGAGATCTTCAGTCTAATATCTTCAGTGCTAAAAATGTTATTTTAAATAATAAAATATTTTTAAAAATAAATAAAAATAATAACAAAAAATTAATTCAAAACCCACCAAAGTATTAACCCCAACAAAAGCAATATGTATCTCATATGTAAGCATATTACAGTGTCCCCTGTTGTGTGGTGCAGTGCTCCCCTGGTGAAAATGTAACAAAAATATAGACATTTCCTATTGGAAAGAAAATATCTTTGAAATTCCTCAAAGGAAAAATTGAAATCATCCTGCAGATCTCTCTGTGAAGTAGTTCCAGACTTCCTACAGAAGATAGGAGCTATAAAGAAGTGTAAGTGCAACACTGCCCTTTTAGCTGCAGTTACTAGATGAGATATCAAATGAAAATTCACTGCAGTTCCTCATAAACCCCTGGTTTAAGAATTCAACGATGAGAGATTACATTAGTCATAGAAAGTGTAACACTGGCAAATGTATAAAATATTAATGGAAATATCCACTAAGTTGCATGTAAAAAAATGTGGTTATTAAAGATATTGTTGTTAGAAATGCTATTCATTATGATTCAATATTGCAGTGCTCTTAGAGATATTACTAAGACTGATAATTTTAGGAAGATACTGTTCCCCAGATAAGGACTTTCCACAATATATCTTATTTAGTACATATACAAAACACCCAAAAGAATAAAACCTATCTCAAAAACCACTTAAATTTAAAAGTAAACTTTCAAAATTTAAACTATTTTTTTCATTGTTTACTATCTTAATCACTTAATATCCAAATTGTACAAACTGAAAATGCGCACTTATTTTTTTAGCATTTGTTAAAAACTCCTGTATCAGAGAATCAAGACTTTTTTCTTCAGGTGGATACCTAGAATACTGGGACTTACCAGCTCACAATGGAGCTTGCTGAATTGGTGTACAAATTTGCTTACATGTCCAACTGTGTGACTGTATGTCCCTCTTCATTGTGTGGTTTGAGCCCAAAAGTCCTAACATTATATGCAATATGACAATATTATATATAAATTTATAAATCTCTACTAGTGGTTTGATTAGAGCATAGGACACTTCTTTTTTGTTAGTTACAGGGCTCATGAATCTACTTGTTAAAGCAATATTAGAAAAGAAAAGTTTAAATGCAAGATTCCTTTCAATGCTTTATGAATACAGTATGCTCATTATTTTATTAAATATTGCACATAGAAATTTTTTTATACATCAGTATAGAAATATTATGTCAAAAATCAGTTTGCAACCACACAACATTTTGGGGGGCAAGGAAAAGAAAAAAGGAAAAAGAAACCCAAATATTTGCATAGATTAAAAATAACATTAGGGAAATATTAAGTACTTTTTAAAAAAATATTGAATTTTAGCAATTCTACATTCTAGATTGCAATCTAATTTTTCAATTAAAAAATATAAGTGTCAAATTTCTGCCAGTCATTCATCACTCACCAGTTCCATCACTGCATAAGATGAAGGATACAACCCACATAATTAAATTATATGTTTCCACGCAATCAAATGCTTTAAGCTGTCGGAGAGTTAATATTAATATTCATGTTAATATTAGTAGTAGTAATAATAATAATAAATTTTCATTCTAAAACCAGCTGTTCTGATTCTTGTTTCCTGCAGATAAACAAAGAAGGTCATCCATCCACAGTATCCCTAGTTATGAAATCAAGCATGGGCAGGCATACCGGTGCTTGGTTTTCTACCTAAATCACATGAGCCAGAATTTGTCACTCCTTAGTATCACTGTTGAAGGACAGCAAGTCATACCTGTACCTTCTGAAAGTATTGCAGAAAGAGCTACTACAGTTTTTATACTCAGGTAAGCCTGGAAGCTGAGAAATATTTGCAGATACCATGGACTTTTTCTTGCAATGTATCATTCTTAGTCCTTATAAAAATAATAAATAAAATTATCATTAGTATTTCCATTAAAAATAGAACAGTTTGGGCTGGAAAGGGTCTTTAATGATCTCCTAGTCCATACCCTTGCAGTGATCATGGACATCTTCAACTACACCAGAGCCTCATCCAACCTGGCCTTGAACACTCCTAGGCAGCTGCTACTTCTTTGGCCAGCTTGTTCCAGTGTCTTGCTACCCTCAGATTGAAGAATCTCTCCCTAACATCTGATCTAAACCTTTTCTCTTTCATTTCAAAAGCATTATTTCTTCTCCTATCACTGCCTGCCCTTGTAAAAAGACCCTCTCCATCTTTTTAGTAGGATCTCCTCAGCTACTGGGAGGCCAAAATTAGGTCATGCCAAGTCCTTCTCTTCTCCAGGCTGAACAATCCTAATTCTCTCAGCCTTCCCTTATAGGAGACATGTTCTATCCCTCTAATCACAGAATATTCTGGGTTGGAAGGGCCCCACAAGGATCACTGAGTCTAACTCTTAAACAAGCAGCCTGACCAGTGGTCTTTGACATAATTAGCACTGTGCTCTAACTAACAGAGCTAATCTCAGGGTCAGTCCCTCCCCTGGACTCACTCCCACAGGTCCATGTCCTTCCTGTGCTGGGACCCCAGAGCTGGATGCAGCTCTGCAGGTGGGGTCTCCCCAGAGCAAAGCAGAATCCCCTCCCTGTCCCTGCTGCCCACACCGCTTTTGTTGCAGCCCAGAAAAGGTTTGGCTTTCTGGGCTATGAGTGCCATTGCTGGGTCATGTCCAGCCTGTCATCCAGCAGCACCCCCAAGTCCTCAGCAGAGCTGCTCTCCATCTGTTCATCTCCAGCCTGTGTTGCTACCAGGGGTTGCCTCAACCCAGGTGCAGCAACTTGTGCTTGGTCCTATTAAACTGCACAAGATCCCTCCCCGTGCACCCACTTCTCAAGCTTGTCCAGGTCCCTCTGGATGGCATCCTATCCTTCAGGTGTGTCAACATGACCACTCAGCTGGGTGTCTTCAAATTTGCTGAGGGTACACTCGATTCCTCTATGTAATTTAGTGAAAATATTAACTAACACTGGTTCCAATATGGATCAGTCCCTGAGGAATACCACTTATCACAGAAAGGTTTATTTTATTTTATTTTAGTATAAATTAAAGGCTTTGTGTAACCTAGTTCACTTTTATTCACATTCTTATTTGTTTATTATTGTTTGTGTCTTTCTCTTGGCATAGAATATTCATTCCCCTCATTTCTATTTCAGTAATTTTCCTTAGAAATTTCATTTGCATGAAAAGAAATAAAAAGCTACTTTTGATCCAATATCTTGTACTAAATTATCTGTCATGTGTTCCCTTTGTTTCCTTGTTTGCATGGATTTTTTTCCCTCCCAAGATTTCTTCATTATGCCTGAAGCGTGTCCTTGTTTCCAGTGTCTGCTATGTAACTCTTAAGTCCCTCGACACAGTAGGACAGGCCTGGGAATCTGATGCTGTGTTTACTGCATGAACAACAACTTAATTAAGTCGTGCTTTAGAAATGTCATCAGTGCTTTGTTGCTACTATTGCACTTGGGCTTGTATCACATTGTTCTGATAAATGTATTGGGAGAATTGCTTTGTAGTTCGCCTTGTTTCTGGAACATTACTGGCTAAAGACCCTGGAAAAAATTGTTTCTATTGCACAACTGAGGATAGTGCTCTCAGTTCCAAAAATGAATACAAAAGATTCAGGATGGGGACCAAAATTTTTCCAGGCAGTATATAATTTGAATCAGAATTAGACCTGCATCACTGATATCTCATATGAATGACACAGGAGATTATATTTATTTTTCTTTTTTTTTTTCTCCTTGCTTTAGTAATACAGAGAAAACCCAGCATAAAATTCCTTCTTCCATTCCTCTTTACATGCATAGCTAGGGAAGGCAGGAAAACAGAAAAAATATACTTAATTATGCATTCTATGAAACCTGGACAAGCATTTGCTGTTCAAGTCAATTGTCTTGCACTCTGTGTGGTATATTCCCTTGCATCACATATATGTAAAGGAAACCAGTTGGGCTCAATTCTCCATCAATTTTCAACAAGTGTAATACTTTGTACCTTTGTGAAATAAGTCCAAGGTGAATGCAAACTAACATAAAAAAGACATTTTCACAATTACTGTCCTCACATAATGTGAACGGACCACAGTGCTAGGAGGATCAAAGAGTCAGAGGCCTAGAAAAGGAAGGCTAAAATTTCTGCTCACAGATTACTTAAATTTAATAAAAAGTTATAATTTAATAAATTAATAATTGTACAGAAAATTCATGGGTTTTGCAAATAAGGATGAACAAAAACATGTTACTGGCACAGTAACAATTGCTGATAATATAGATATTAATAACAAGTTAATGAAATAGAGTTTAGACTGGCTTTTACCTTCAGAATTAATTCTGCATAGCTCATATCTCTTCATATAAAATTAAATAAATTATTTTAAAAGTCTGCTTAAAATTGCTGGTCTAAAGTCATTATGCGTTTCCAAGTCCTTTACATGCTACTGTTCTACTTGGAATATTAAACTCACAGAATCACAGAATTGCACAATGTTTTAAGCTGGAAGCCCTCTGCTAAAATCGGGGATGTGTTTCACTGGATAATTTTTCTCCAAGTCACTCAAGCTGACTTTGAATATGGCCAGTGACAGGCTATGCACAAACTTTCCTGGACAACCTATTCTAGTATGTCACCATATTCATTGTAAAAAGTTTCTTCCTTATATCCAATCTAAAGCTACCTGCTTTCACTTTGATGTCATTGCTTTCTTCTGTCACTACAGACATGTCACTATATATAAAGTGTCTCTATCTTTTCCATAAACCCCTATGCATTTTCTTTTTTTTTTTCCTTCTGTCTCTGAAAACCCATAATGTCCTCTGAAAAAAACAGGGGCAGGAAAACTTAGAAAAGGCACAGTCAGATACAAAACAGGGCCCTTCAGTATGCCTGTCTGGCTGAGCTACACACCTGATCTCTGCAGTCTGTCCTGCTTTATTACATCCATTCTTAACAACCTCTGCATACTCTCACTTTCTATGCCATACACGCTAGTCCTTCAAGGACTCAGTGCTAGCTACTGGAGGAATTGGCATGAGGGGAATTGGTGCCAGCTGCTGGACTCAGACTGGGTCTGTGAGCAGGCCTGGCCCTTGATGTCTGCTCCTGGAGCCAGTGGGGTCTTGGCATGAACTACAGGAAGCAGCAGCATCTTCAATACCCAGTCACTGGGGCAGGGATTGTTCCAGTGCTTTGGGAAACATGAATGTGTGTGTTTGTGAAGCTGGGGAATGTGGTGTGTGTGCCACACTAGTGAACTTCTACCTCAGCCAGCCCAAGAAGAGGAGGATACACGGGCATCTGTGTGACTCCTGAATGTGGGGGTTGCTGGGGGTAATGCCTTGTCTGTGGACATCTGCACAGCTGTGGCTGTGTCCTTGCCTGCTGTGCGTGTCCACGTCTCCATGTGTGTATATCTGTGGTGGTGCATACACTGCCCCCATTCTTTGGACCATTCTGTGATTTTCAGAAAGTCCTGTTAGCCATTGGCCTGTGTGCACCGAGTTGGGCAGTGAAGTGTCCTTTGACAGTAGCAGGAACTCTCACATAGCTAAACTGGGGCTGGAATTGCCATGCCAGAGAGTTCTGCTTCTTGACCAAGGAGGAAAATAGAAAATCATGACTCATCCCCTGACAGCGTTGGAAGTTTTCTTACCTGAATTGTAGCCCAAGTGGAATGGCACCATCGTTACTGGACTTTCAAAAATTCTAGTAGTCACTTACTAGGATTTTGGTCAGAACAGAACTGACAACTGTCTTGAGACCCTATAAATGGTGGTCCTGAGCAAGGTTGTTTGAGCTCTCCTGGACAGCATCAGGCTGTGCCCATCACCTCCCTCTGAGTGGTATGCAATCAAATTCTCAGGTTTGCAAGGTTTAGAGGACTATCACTGAAAGTTAATGATGTGGCCTGGGCTGATGCACCTGCTCTTAGGGCTCATATCCATTCCTTGAGAAATGCAAAGACATTAAATGTATTTCACTGAACTTGAGGGGAATTTTTAACAGGTATACCTTGGTACTTTTATGTGCATTCATCTTTGTGTGTGCATATTGAATCAAACACCCTATAGCATATATAGCATGAATGTTGCCCTCTTAAATCTGTAATTAGGTCACTACTGTAATTTTATTAAATCCTATGGAATCAGTTTGTAAATGTTAAATTCATCACCAATTAATACAGCCAGATGGAAGGGTCCTCTTCTTTATGCAACCATGTTTTCATCAGTAAATTCAAGTTATACTTTCTTTGCTCATTTTTCTCCCCAGCATCTTCTTGCCAGTGCTTCAGCCTTGACAGCATAGATGGAGATGTTTTCTCAAGTGTTCTTGTGAACTCACATTCAGTACAAACACCACAGGAACAAGATCTGCAACCAGCTTCAATGTAAAGCTCTTCAGGAGGGCCCTAAACCTTTCTTACATTGTGAGAAACTGTTAAGATCACTACAAGAAGTACTACTTATTTAGGAGACTAACTACAAGAAGATTATTTTCTACTCTCTATTGATCCTACATTTCTTCTTAAGTTGACAGTCTACATTCTGTAAAAATTCTATTATTCCTCTGTTGACTGAAAAAGGATAGATGAAATTACTGTACACAGAATATTTAGCTGCTGAAAATCTGGTAAGTGATGACAAGAATAACTTTAAAATTCCCACTCTTTATCTAAAGATAGCTGTTCTTCTCAATAAGTGAAGTTTTCAATAATTAGACTTTTCTAGGTGTGGTAGCTCCCTAGGATCCATGAAAAAGAACTAAAAAACTTGGATAATCATGTCATTTGTCCAATATCTCAATAGGTAAATGTACAATAGTCCTATTACTACAGACTAATTTAAACTCTGCCTGAGATAACATTTTTGTTACCAGACAAAGAATTAATAATTGAAATATTGGGGATTTTATTGTCCTGAAGACTACCATTTCAGACAGATGTTGCAACACATTATGAATATATTGCATCCATTCTTTGATAGTAGCCATTATTCCTTGAGATATAACATTTGTATTTAAGGTTGACTACCACTAGACTATCTTTCCAACTGACTCTTAACAGGACTGTGCTTGGAGAACTTGGGGACCATACAAATTACATTTCCTTTATGATTTTGACAATTGTCTCCCTGAAAGGCTTAAATATTCCACAGCCTGTCAGCATAATAGCCATGCATAGCCACCACAGCTATATGAGCAGAACCCAACCCATGTGTACAGAATGGTATGTCAAAAAAAGAATTTTTTATGCTAACAAATTTGGACAATTTCACTTTGCAATATTAGTCTAACCAACAAGATATCTGGTTTTAATATCTCAGACATTTTGCTCCAAAATGCCTGTACTAGCCAAATTATAAAGTGTAGTCCAGGTCTGAATTTACTATACAGATTATGAGATTATGATACAGGTATTTTTTACTAGAAACATGATATAAAATATGAAAGTATTTAAGCCATGTAATGCTAAATTATGTTATTTTTACCTTTTCCTCAATAGCATTTTTGCACTGTAGAAATACCCATAATGTCCTTAAGAGCAGCTTAATTCTTTTGTGGCTTGGATTTATTTCATGTAACTTGCAATGTGTACACTGTAGAAGTCTCTGTGAGAGCTGGTATCTCTGCAATCCTCTTGTACTTAATGAAGGAAAATAGCATGTATATGTTGCATGATGTCTTATTTCGTTCAGACCTGTCAATATGTACCTGTCAGGTATGCAATCTTAGAGTACCTATTTCTCTGTGTTGACTATGATGAGAGACTAACTCCACAGAGTAATTTATAATGGTGTAAAAATGCTTGTATTTTTTTATCCTATTAAGTACCTACCTTTTAACAAACATTATGTGCATCTATCCTGTATTTACAATGTCAGCTCTGTAGAGAATTGACAATTGTCTCAATATGTGCCATGTAAAGTTTTGAGTTGCAGCAAATATTTTTAGGCACCACAGATAATAAAAATATAGTTATAAGTAGCACTAATATTAAAATAAATATGTATGAAAAATCATTCTCTCCCACAATATATACTAGAATGAAGGGTCTAGGACAATAAAAAGCCGGCACATAGTAAGATAACAAATTGTCTGAAGCTCTCATTGATAGGAGTGCATAAGGTTGTTAGATGGATTTATGGAAATGGATAAATGACACACTAGAGTTTAAAAAAAAACAAAAAAGGTGGAGCAATCCTATTGTTCATGGGGCTGAAAAACAGCTGTTAGTATGTTCTGTCAAAAAAATTATTTTTGTAACGTGAAATCTGTATTTTTTTAAGAGACTGAATTTGATGTCAACAAGCCTATAGGGCATTTCTATGAATTAACAGACTCCATAAAAACCTGTAGTTTTGAAAACTGTGTCATTGTTTTGTCTTTCAGACTGATCCTCATTTCAGCTTTATGTTTGGCCAAGAGCATGAAAAAAAATCTTTCAAATTGGAGAATTGTATCCTTTTAAGCAATGTTTGGTAACTATTTTCTGGAGTTTCTTATGACCTAAGTGGTTATGTTAAAGGCTTATGCTTCTTTGAAGCACAAAAGCAGAATTTTCTTAGTTTTTTTGCATACTATGCAAATAATATACACCCGTTTTTCATCATTGGTACTTGTATTAGTTTCACAGGTGCTATAATAACAATAGATTAAAATATTGCAGTATCAGCACTTAAAAAGTTATGCTTCATTAAAACAAATATTAACAGTCATTTTGCGAAGGTAATGTTTTTATTTTTATTTCCAGCTTGAAGGATGATTCTAAATATTTTACTCATATTGTCTTTAAGATTTGCCAGAAAACACAGCCTACTATTAATGGTGGCATTAACCTTATGAGGGTGATTTCTCCTTTGTACACTTCCTGATTTGTGGACCCTGAAACTTTTTCATTAGCACATAGTCTAGTATGTGTTAGGCTATTAGTACCATGGAGTATTTTGAAGCATTAGTTGTTACAATAAACTGTAGAAATTACTAAAATTATATTAATCTTTTTTTCCCTTTTTTTTTTTTTATCCTTTGTTTGTTTGTTTGTTTTAAGCTGTCTGGACAGATCTCATGGATGTATTCAAACATACACCAGGGAATGTTTGCAAAGCTTTTATGGTGTGCTTTAAGCAGCTACACAATTTTTGGTTTTGAGAGAGAGCTTTGCCCTGAAGGATAAATCCTTTAGAGTTAAGAAAAAAGGGAACACAAGGACTCAGGAGAAAAAAAAAATTCACGACTATAAAGAATGATTAGTACAAAGGAAGGAGGAGGAGACATCTGTTGATTAAATGATTTTTAGAGATAATTAAGTGCATTCATCCAGAAATAAAAAACATCACACATCATTTGCAGGCACACATGACTTTCTTGAAAATTAGAGAGAATTAAACAGAACCTAAAAAATAATCAGCAGCTTGGGGGCAGTCAAAACTCTGTCACTGGCATGACCTTCCAGATTTTTGCACAACCTTTAATGAAATAGCAGTAGCAACCCTAGCCAAGCTGGATGATAGATATAGGAAACTGAAATGAAACAATTAATTTCCAAAGTATTGATCAACTTTTCCTTTCATAAGTAATCAATCAATATTCACCAATAATACTACACAGTTTCATTTATTTCATGTGATTCTCACCTCAAGAACCACACATCTGTTTTTCAAAATATTAGGTGTATTGTTAAATAATTCATTCTGATGAGAAACTTCTGATACTTTGTCAACTATGACACATATATGGAGAAGAATTCAAGGACAAAACACACTGTAATTCAGAGGAGTGATGCTCTGTGAACTACAAAGTTAGGGCTACTATATACCTTAAAGAACAAAAAATAAACAGAAAGACATATTAATGTGTCATTTATGCCACTTTAATAATTTCTACTTCGAGTATTTGTGTTTACTAGCACATTTGATACTTTTTGTTACTCTGTGACAACACTTAAATTGACAAAAAATAGTTCTTCCTTCAAGAGAAAGTACTTCTGGTCAGAGTGGTCTCTGGGAGTTCATATTTCAGAATTATCATTTGAAACCTCCTTCCTAGGGATCCGAGATATTTGACACAGTTACTGTTGTAACCAAGTTTCCCTATGTAGAAAAACACACCAGAAATTTTCATGTTTGCTTTTAATTCCTGTCGTTCTGTATACTTATCTATGCTTCTCTAAGTCATTGACTCCGGGCTTCATCTTCTGCTCCTGTTGGCACAGAGAGCACCGATAAAGAACTAGAAACATGCACACACACGAAAACAACAAACCCATTTATACATTTATGTGTAGCTATGATTTAATTTATATACCTTATACGTTTTCTATATGCAAAGCTAGTTTGGGATCGGGTTCTATGAATTAAAATGTTGTTTTGTTTTAAATAGAATATATTCATAGATGTGTTTGACCAAGATACACCCTTGGGGGATGAGTTTGACCCTAGCCAAGTAGCTACTGACTTTTCCCCAACTGGTGCTTTATGAGAAAAGTGTGATGGGTTGACCTTGGCTGGCTGCCAGGTGCCCAACAAGTATCTCTATCAATCCTACTCCATCAACAGGACAAGGAGAAAATAAGCTAAAAAATCATTGAGATAAGGACAGGGAGATCTCTGCTCCGGCACCTGGAGCACTTCCTCATCCTCTGTCTTCAGTGACCTTGTTCTCACATATTCTCACTCCTCTCTCCCAGCTGCTGGTACACGGTGCTTTTCATCATTTCTTAAATATGTTATGGCAGAGGTTCTGTCACATCAAATTTGGCCAGTAGCAGGTCCATCTTGCAGCCAGCTGGAGCTGTCTCTGGAACACAGGAGCAGTTTCTGGTGTCTTCTCACCAGAAACCACCCTGGTAGCCCATCCACCTGCTACCAAAACCTTGCCAGAAAAAGCAAATACAGAAAGTTAAAAAAGCCACATCTGCAATGAGCAGATGTACTTATGAGACAGGTCACTCCTGACATTAGACAAAACTTAGGCTTGCAGAATCAGCAGCAACCCCTGTAAACACTGTTAGCAAGGCTGAAGGAATTGTCATACCATAAGCAGTAAGCTACAGAGAAACTTTTCTCACACAATTAGTTGCCCAGAATCATATTAGGGTTTTATTTATTTATTTGTTCAGGTTGAACTTCTCCAAAAGGTCCTGAAAAAAAGGAAGTAAAGGTAGTACTGATAAGGAAGCTGTCAATTTTGCTAAAAGAAGCTACAGAACATCCAAGAAGATTTTCTCATGCATATCCTGTGCATCCAAAAGACTTGAGGAGTAAGAACTATAGTAAGAAAGTGCTGGCACACAACACATTACCAAGTACTCAAATAATTTCCATGCTTGCAACCCCTGAGCTTCATGAGAAGACATAACATAGGCCAGATAAATAGTATTAACTAATTCTTTGACTAAACCAGTTTTTAAATGGACCAAAGGATTTTGCTCATTTTGCAGGCATAAGAAAATTGACTGATCCTATTCCCAAAACCTAAACACTTCTGTGAATATATATGGCTATTTTACATAGTACACTATTTTTCATAGTGTATAGTTTACATGGTGTGATAGCTTTTCTATTCCCTTTAAACATGTACATTGTACTGTTTTTTTCCTTATCTATTGAAGACAATCAACCAGTATCATAACTAAACCAGTATGTTACTATAAAGTTTACTGATTAAAAAGGATTGGAATGAGATTACAAATAGATTAACAGAATTAAGAAAAGGATGTAAAATAGGATAAAACCTTTATTTTCTGTGATTTCAGGAATGAAAAATTCATTTTCAAACAACAGACCTTTGTATAAACTCAGTAAAAAGATGGAAGACAACTAAGAGTTTTTTATTTTATATTTTCAAAATCTCTTTCTCTACTATACTTGTTGTCCTGCAGTTTTTACTTAATTCATTTGTGAGGTAATTTAAGAACAGACAAAAAAATAATCTTCCCTGTTTTATAGAGACAAATTTATTTTCTTTCTGATTGAATATGACCAAATTAAATGTGACATGAAATGTGGCTGGTTTTCTGATTTTCAAGTTTTGATACATATCAATGTCTGTGTCATATAGTAATGCATTTTCAGCTAGGCAATGATTACAAATTTATTAAATTGATATGTGTGCATATTTATTTACTTCAGTTCCTTCTGTTAAGGAAATACTACTGCAGGTAGAACATATACCTTCTAATTTTGGTGCACTCTTGTAGAAAAAAATGTAGATACCTGAAAGAATAGGAGTAATTAAATTCCCTACAGAAGTAGTGAAAATCATATTCTAATTTCTGAATAAGAACTGATAAGAAATGATAGGCATAAACATCGTGTTCACCTGGCTAAACCAGTTTTTCTCATCACCTTCAGAGGATAAGACTTAATCAAAAGGGATATTTCTTTCTAAAACAAAAAAAACCCAAAACCCCAAATGGATCAAAAGAGAAGCTGAAAGTAGCACCTGAACCCACCATTTTTTATTGTAATCTCTCTACAAATAGTTCCATCCCTTTGTGTGAGCCCTAACTGTTGGATAAGGTCAGTTTGCATTCCTCCTAACTCCATTACAAGCCCACCCACAACAGCCCAGTGACCTGTCGTTAAAAAATATAAAATCTCCTACTGAGGATACCCCTCAGACTGCTTGTCACTGAAGTGTGCCAGGAGATGAAAGTTCAAAGTCATTCTATCTGACGGGGTCAAAAAACCAAGCTTACAAATTCCTACTTCATTGTTAAGCTACATCACACCTATCAAATGAGACATGTTTACACAAATTTGACAGTGCCAAATACATGTAGGTTTTGGGGTTTCTTGGTCGTCTTGGATCATGCATCTGAGTTATATTTGAGTCCCAATGAGAAGACAAGTAACTTTTCCTCTGAAACAGGCACTTGTAAGCAGGCATGACAAATTAAACTGTCATTGGCAAGGGAGCATCCAGGCTAAGAAGAAGAGTAAGTAATGAATGTCAGGGTAAAGCAGTCCTAGGAAGTAGGTAAACTCAAATGCTGTGTGGCACCAAAATGAGACTGAATTCTAATTATGGGGTATTTTTCTTGATTGAACTCCATGACATGAACAATCTTGTCCTCTTTGGAACTGCAAGACAATTTAAGCACTCCATATTTCTTATTGATTCAGCCTTAACATATACTTGGGTTTGTCTTCATTCTTCCTCCATCTCTAGTATCTATGTCATGAATTTAAGAGATTAGAAGTGCTTTGGTTTTAAATACCCTTTTTTTTTTTTTGCCTTTCACATCTGCGCAGAGTTGTCCAATGTATTTATGCTTTGTCCTATTTGATTTATGTAATCCCACTAATATAGCATTTCCCCAATACAATTAAAGGCTAATACATCAGAGTAAAGACTCGGAAATTTCTGATTTTCATATCAACTTTGAGTTTTAATTTTATCATATTGTTTTCCTTCTACTTATACAATTTTCCTGTGATTCCTTACGCTTTTCTTTCTGGTATGTGCCTCTTTGAGTGATAGCCAGGGGATTATCATGCAGGTTTTTTGTTCTCTCTTAGCAAATATGTGAATGCTAACATTCTTTTAATGTCTGTTTATCTTAAATCAAATCAACTTAATTCCCTGGCTACTTCAGTTGTTTCATTCTCTTTAAGTCAGCGTACTCCTGGTTAAGAAGCGGCCAAATATGAATGCAGACTTGAATCTTAACACTATACATTTAAAGTCAATTTGTGAGATAGGTTCTGAATCAATGAACAAAGACTTCACAATGAGACATCAGTCAAGATGACATATTGAGAAGTTTACTTTAGCTACTGAAAAAAATTTACATTTGCCTACAAAATGAGAAGAATCCATCTTACACTTAAGAGCAGCGACTCATGAACAGAAGCAGATAAATCAGACTTGATGTCTTCTAAAGCTTGTAACCTACAGAATTTGAGGGAGTACCTTATCTATAAACTTCAAGTAGTTTCAAAAAAATCTAAGCCACACATTACATACCAATAAAAAACCAAAAACTAAAACAAAAACAACAAACAAACACACAAAACAAAACAACAAAGGGAGAAAGCCACTAGATATTACATGAGTATTGCTATAGAAGGATTTTGGAGATTTGTCTGAACCTCATCATTTTATGAAATGGACCTAATTAGATAGCTCTCTGTTGTCACCACAGCATATAGTTCAAAAGATATGAGTAGGTTAGCTATTTCCCAGCTTTTAATTCCACAAGAGGACACCTCACACCTCTAGAAATTCTAGTCCCATTCAGAAAATAAAAAATTATAGTTTGAATTTGTTTAATTCCTAAATGAAAATATTTGTTTGTATAAACAGATTCTTCCAGAGCAGATGTGAAGCTTATGCATAGCTACTGCGTTTAGTTTTCTGTACCCTGTCAATAAATGACACATTTGAGGAGTGTTGAAATCAGGGAATTTTTTGTATCTCATTTTCATGGCTAAACACAAAGAATCCTGTTTACAAACCAATACATTTTTTTCAACTATCAGGCTAAATATAGAAGCCTAGTAACTGTTTTTACCATTTGGATCCCTCAAACATTTATAACGTATGTAAATACAAACAACTATCTAAACATATGAACATATATATAAATGTATGTAAGCTACATCTGTAAAATGTATGTATTTTAGTAGATAAACTATATTTTATAGACATATCACTTACAAATTATAAGAGTATTTAAATAAATAGCATAAAAAAGAGACTTTTTCACTTTTAAAAATGTTGTGATGCAGGTACATACCTGTGACCAGTCTTCTAATGAATTTAATCTCATAAAACCCAAGCATTATTCATTTTAGCATAGTAAACGTCTTTTCTAAAATGGATATGTAATTGGTACTAAATGAGCTATGTTGATGACTGTGCTCTGTTTGCTTATATATTTTTCAAAGGTGTGGAAAATAAAATCCACTTTTTAGGACCTTTTTCTTTGTTTAAGCCTGCTAATCAGTAATGCAAACCAATGACAATTAGTGTATTTTATCTTGTTTATTGTCAGGATTTTATTTTCATTTTGGCTGTGACCACAGATTATTTCTGTGTCTACAGCTGAATAGTCCTTACACAGTAAGAGCTTTGACTTAACACAGCCCTCGGCCAGATTGAATTCAATCACATGGAAAAGGGAAGATTTGTAGACCATTCTCAGTCCAAAATTATCAGAGTTTCACTCTTCCAATTACTGGTTATAAAACCAGAATATTTTACTGCTATTTCTATAGACAAATAGAAGTGTTTTCAATCATTCAGCAAAATTGTTCATGTTTGTGAAACATCAGTGACAGTTTTAATTGAAACAATTGCTTTTTTTAACCAGTTCTAGTGTTCAAATGAAGATATACTTTGTGGAACACACCTGAAGCACAAAACAAGCAGAAAGAACACATACAAAAGGCAAAATTAATTGAACCAAAATTAATGCTCCATCACAGTAACCATTTACAAAATAATTAGAGCATTTATCCAAGATTTTGCAAACATTTCCTCTTCCACAAACAAGTATTTGAATATAAATCTTACTTTTCTGTTAAAAAATGCTAAAAATAAGCTGCCTTTCTCTTACTAGTGCAGTCATGTGGTACTTCCATATTTGATTATGCTGTTTCACATTTAGGGTATCTTACATATTCCCACTTCCTGTGTTTGCACACAACATTATGAAAAGACTTAATGGAAAAGAATTGTTTTTCAAATATATTTATTTTCAGTTTGGATACAAACCATCTGTGCACAATCTCACCTTCTGAAAGACTATTGTAATGGAAAAATTAGAAAATATGTTCAAGTACTCTAATAAGTCTGCTGCCCAAGTCACTCCCTTTTTATCTAGGTTTTGGCCATATAGAGCTCAGTATGAGTCCCCTGGGAACATTGTGTGAGTAAAAGCTGAAAAAGAAAGCTTCTCTAGTAATTGAAGTAAGTGGAAAGTTTTCTAATTATTTTAATTGAATTTAGATCAGGCCTTCAAGGGAGATGACCATTAGGTATTTTATCACTTAGCTCTTATGTACAGAGATGTAAGCAGAACCTTCAGCCCAAATGAGACATTCAGTTTCACTCGGTGATTAGTGGAGGTATTTCTTGTTGCATTATCACAAAAATAACTAACAATTCAGAGCTGAAAAATTCACTACTTAACTGAGTAATGAAATACTTATTTTCTCAAAGTTGTCCATGTCTAGAAACAAAAGCTTAACCATTAGTATCCTACAACCTGGTTAAACAATTTTAGCAAGCCATTGAAGATGTGTTGCATTGAATTTACTGGCTCCCATTTCACCACAGTTCTGCCACGACATCAAATTAGCAAATGAATGTTCCATTCCTCCAAATGTGAAATTGTAGACATTGTTCCCAGGCATATTAATACACTTCTTACTTTAAGGAGGTCCTGAACCGTACTGACTTTGATGGTACCCAAATTAAGTAATCAGTTTGAAGCAGGTGTTTATATACTTAACTGAATTAAATAATTGTCTCATTTTCACACTAATTTTTTTAAGATTATATTACTTTTTTCTTCCAAATTCAAATAAAAAATAAGTAGTCAATATATTATTAAAAAAGGTATTTGGACGACTGTTGTAACCTAACCCCACAAAATACCAAGTCTAGAGAAATATAAATTGGCTTCAGACTGAAGATTTTAGTTTCAAAATGAAAGTTTTAATACTCAAAAATATGGTTTTCTAAGACATTGTATTTTTAGTTGATGCTTATACTTAAAATTATTCCAACTCAAAATTCCTAGAAAAAGCAAAATATCTCACAGAACTGTAAAAACAAATGATAGCAAATAACATTTTAGAGCTTATCATGGGTAGTTTTGATGGATCTCTTTAGTTTTAGAGAGGGAAGGATAAAAATGACAACGAAGCACAAGGCACCTAACACATTTTTCAACCCATCTCCTTGCCTCTATTAAAGATAAGATGGAAATACCCTGCTGATGCAGAGATTTAATTTGAAGTAAGATGCATAAACTTTGATACCTCCTCATGGGTTTCTTAACTCTGCCACAGATCTGCTATATTCTGCATACTGTATAAACACAGTTCTAAAGGTAATTCTCACACTAAAATTAGAAAAAAGAATAGCATGCATATTTAATACCTCCCTGAAGTGTTTTACTTCAGCAATAAAGCATAGCAGTGAAGTAAGAAAAAGCTTGCAGTTGCTTCCCTGAGCTGTTTGCCTGAAAGGGATCACATTGCAGCATTTGTTTTATTATGTAGAAGCAGATTCATTTGAATAGGAATGCATTTTCTCCACATCCTTTCCAATTTATAAAGGAGAAACAAAAACAAGAAAAAAAAAAGTCAGACAGCTGGAAGATGCTCATAGAGCAGTCTTTGGCGATTTGAATTTAGAAACAGTAATTTTGTGGGAAAAACAGTTCTACAATTTAAAGTACAGTACACGCTTTTAATAGGACTTTCTTTTACAAAGCAAAAGTGAAAATGGGTAGGTGGTTACCTGACTGGTTACTGTAATATTTCAGGAACTGAGATTTTCTGTAAAGTTGAAAGCATGTAGACTCATGCATATTTAGTAATTTTTTTTTCTGGACTCATTAGCAAACTTTTGAACAGGAAAGTGCTAATAAGAGAAAAGTACAGTGATGTTTTTTTCTTTACCTTCATACTTTCATAATGAACATACATCTACCAAGCAATTGCAATTTCTTGCAACTTCTGACACAAAAAAGAAAGATATTATGGGTGTCCACGGCATGAAAACAATGATTGCTAATTAAATTAATGCCTATCCTATTTAGAATTTAGGAGAAGATATTTCATATTATGATAGGCAATGGGAATAGTAAGATCTATATTTTAATTTCTTGGGGCAAAGATATAATGTGGTGCAACAAAAGGAGCAGAAGACAATTGTGAATACTGTACCCATACTAAGAAGTAGTTCAGAATTTAATTGTAACTGTCTAATTTGTTGGTACTTTTTAAAAATTTGATTATGAAGTGTGATAGACAAGTAAAAGTGCAAGGTGCACTTTTTTCTTTCTTATGTATCTTGTGTCTTAGCAAACTGCAATGATAGAACTAGAGTAAACTAAAATAAATGTGGCAAATGAAAAAAAAAAGTTGTAAATATTTTTACAGTCAAATTTTGTCTTGATTTACATTATTTTAAGCATATAGAATCACAGTAGACAGCAGATTTATTCCAAAAAAGTTGTTGTAAATTCAAACGAGACTGAGACAGGAAATATAATTTGAATGCAGCTCTTCAAGCATCTCATGCAGTAGTATCAAATCTATTTTTTAGGCTGATTTGCCATGCCGTATTTACCTTCACATATTATGGCTGTGTTTTTGCTGTGCCATTTATGTTTTTTTTTTTTTAGATTGTATTATATGTACTGTGAGGAATATATGAATACTGAAATGAATATGTGAATTAAATATGTATATGCATATGCATATGCATATGCATATGTATGTATGTGTATATGCATATGCATATGTATGTATATATATACATATATATATAATTATGTTCTATATGTATGAATCTGAATGCATTAATTATTAAAATAGGAGCACAACAGAAATAAGCAGGAGAGTGGTTTTGATGTAGCCCACTGTGTTCAAGTTAGACATGAAAATTGATGAGTGTCCTGAGCATTGTCAGTTAAATAATAGCCGAGACAACTATAAATCAATGAAGTCATCCAGCTGACTATTAAATCATCATGCTGACTATTAAGTGTGGCTACTAACTCATGGATTGTCTTCATGATTGAGGGGAAGTTTGGTTATGCATTAATTTGAAATAAAATGAGGCTTCAATTAAGTCAGTACATGAGTACAACAAATCACTGAAATTTTTTTTGATATAAAGTCAGCATCATGTTTCTTTACTGTGAATTTAAACTGTGATAACATATAATATCTCAGGTTGCTTTGTCTTGGTTTATCTTTTTTTTTTTTCTCCCTCTGGGGGATTCATGCAGCAATTTTTCCTCTTGAAGTGTAAACTCCTCTGATCAAAATCTAAAATCATAACTGGATCCTGAGAAAGCAATGGTAACTTCTTGAAGTGTAGAAGCATTTTTCAGTTCCACAGAAAAAAGGCTCTTGTCTGCCAATATTCTCTCTGGGAATTCTCCAGACTTAACTAATGAAATGTTTTAATGTTTCTACAGTGGAAAAAAAATTAAAAAAAATCCATTTAAGACTGTTTTAGAATCCTGGAATATCAAATTAATAACTTTAGGTCTGGGTTATTCAAATCAGGTCTTTCTTTCTCTTGTGTTTTCTTATGCTCATCATGCCTATCTTTTTTTTTTTTTTTTTTTTGGATAACTTCAATATGGATATGCCATCTTCTCTAAAGACTTCACCTTGCTGAGGCCTATAAAATACCCATATGAAGTATAATTTTATTTCTTTACATCTGAATTTATTTAGTTGAGAATAATTTAAATAATACTTTTACTGAGAAGTATTAATAGAACCGAGAATACAGGAAATTCTTGCAAAGTTATGCAAACATTTCACAGTGCAACAACCTCAATTCTTATTTTGAATTGTGCTTTCAGGTTAATACTCAAGGCAAAAAAAAAAAAAAATCTGTGACTAGAAACTAGTACGCTTTTTATCTTGATAATCACTACCTAAAACAGATACCTATAAATAGCATGCAGACACATTTCAAGGAACTTGGCCAACAGCAGAATTAAACTTGGATCCTTACCATTGTTTTATCTTGCAACAAAAGCAAAATGCTTCTTGAAAGTAAGCTAGGCAAATTGCAATGCATCAAAACATCACTTTGCTAAAGGAATTGTCAATTTTATTACATATTAAGTACTTAGAAGTAGCAAAAATAATTTCTTCATTCCACACATTGCAGCATCTAACTGCAATATTTAAATCAAGGTTGAAAAAGGTTTTGAAAAAAGGGATACGGATGAATCAAGCAATAGATTTAATATAATAGTCTACTGACAGAAAAAATGTATATATGTAGTGAAGTATAAGGTCTGTTATTTTTCCTTCTATTGCCTTGGACAGTGAAGAGTCAGGATCACATATGTTAGTTTATAAATATGCCAGGCACAGGCGATGCCTTCTGATCTTGCACCTAATCAAGGGATCCCTGCTGAAGGGACAACAGCCTCAGTGCCAAGTTACAGCTGAGAAGGAAGTGACAGCATCTCACAGCAGTACTTCTGGCCCTAGCAGAGGTCAGCAAACACAATCAGCATAGAGGAAGGAAATTCAGCTTCACTTGTTTCTTGCAGTTTAAATAAATGAATCCTCAAGAGGCATGCCACAGTGAGATCTGTAACCAGTTCATCTTTTACCATATGAATTATAAGATTTTCTTTTCTTTATAAGAAATAATATATGATAATATTTGGACATTTTTTGACATTGAACATGTGTTAACATTTATTCAGACTAAATTTTCTTAAGGTTGAAGGAAAAAAGTGTAATCTTGAAATGACAATTATATTTTGTGCATCCAGCATGACAACAATATTGGCTGTGGCCATGTATGAGTACATAATTTTATTAGGAAATTTGATATTCTGACTTTATCTGACTAAGTAAGCTCATATTTTTATTTTATAACCCAATAAATTATTCCTCCAGCAGAACATGAGAGGTACATCTAAAAAGTAATTAAATAATGTCACTAAATGACTATTTTGTAAAATGTGATTGGAAGAACAAAGACAGTTGACACTGATTTTTTCTTAATTTCCTTTTTTTCACTTATAGATTTTTGAACTAAACATGTGGTTTTTTTATTTTCAATTCAAATTAATTTTCTTTTCCAGACATCTTGCCCAACTACCCAAGCCAATGTGAAGACAACTAGTACTTTACTATTGATTGTTTTCTCCATCATCAAAAATTGCAGTAATTTCATTTAGGTCTTAGACCATGTTGAATTTTCTTCTTTAAAGTTTCTTCTTTTGACCATCAGTTCTCTAGTAAAACAAGGAAATAAACAAGCAAACAAATTTTTTTAAAAGCCAACAAAAAATAGCCAAAAAAAACCTCAAAAAAAAAAAAAAACCAAAAACCAGAGCAAAACAGAAAAAAAGCGTATTAAACAAGCTAATAAAAAACCCCAAACAAACAAAATCCCCTGATAGTTATAATTTCTATAGTACTTTATTTCATTTTTTAGGCTATTAGAGTACTTAAATGTTAGGTCAGTATCAGAATACATGTTTAAGGATAATGAATCCAAGAGCCAGATTCTCAAGAGTCTGCTTATCTTAATCAAACTACACTCTGCATATAACATCCTTTGCCAGTGAAGCAGTTGGGAACAGCATCCAGTCCTCCTCTTTTTGAACCCTGTGAGCTGACACTAAAGCACTGATTTACATTTCTCCCTATCATCTATCAGCTAAACAGGCTTAATATTTTATTACTGTAGTGTCCAGATGCCCCAATGAAGATACAAATACAACTTTCCCTGGTCTCTGCTTTTCTGAACAATGCCAAATACATGTTTTGTTGGAAACAAACGTTACATTCTGTTTTTATTAAATAATTACAATGGTTTTTTTACAGTAATCAAAGGTGATAATACAGAAAAAATGCACGAACTAGACCCCACTTTTCCTAAAGATGACTTCACCAGTCATCAGCTTTTCTTTACTAGAAGCCATAAAGAGCATCCTCATTTTTCTACTGTTATTACTTATACTTTGCTCAGTTTGATGTTCATTTCACTGACACTCATTCAGATTCTTACCTACTTGTTTATTGATGCAGCCCCATCTAAGAGGATAAAGATATGTGTCTGAAATGCTCAGGGATGCTCATGCCAATTTAAACTTAGAGTGTCAAGTTTTTCAGTGATTCTCTCCTACATACGAAATAGATAAAACAGGGAGAATTTCTACAGGACTGTACAAATAACAGCTCTACTGGATGAAGGATACCAAAAGACAGCATTGTCTGAGACCTGCTTTTTCTCATGAAAATTAGAAAAAGAAAGTTGTCAGCTTACCCAGTGGAGAGAAACAGTTCTAAAGCAAGGTTCATCTAATCTTAATACAGATGTCTAAAAGACACTGTTTTACTGACTCTGTCAAAGTGTCTATTCCTCTGCCTCAACAAATAAATTAGGATCGAAGCTGTTTATTCAGACTTGAGTATCTATGGTATAGAAATACAAAGAGATTAAAATAATTCTACATCAAAATCATTCTTCTTATTCCAAAGATTCATTTATGGATGTTTTTATCTTTATTTTCTTAAAAATGTTGCAGCATATATGTTACAAGCTATAAATATCCTTACTGATCAGGAAGCAATTGACATCTTGAAGATTTTACTTTGTCCTTTGGTCAGACACATTTTTCCTGGTTAATATCTTCACCCTCTGTGCATTATTTGATTTTATTACTTTTTATAACACTTCCTAACAAAGGTTTAGATAAGTTTATGCTTATTGTTACATGCTACCTTTTATTTTCTGCTATTTCTAACATCCTTTCTCAAGAAACTCAGAGTTCAATATTAATTATTTCGCCTCACAAAGAGAACATTAAGCACTTAATTCAGTTGTCTAAACACAGAAGACATGTACTGTTGTTTGAAATATCTTGGTTACCTGAGATATCCCCACAGGGATGAAAAATAGTGTTCACAGGAGTATCTTACTCTCTGGGAAATGCACTGGAAGGCAAAACACACGGCACAGGGCAAGTAGCATGGCCGTAGTTGCTGATCTCTTGAACTGAACTAAGTTGTATTAGCTCATTGACTCTATTGCTATATAGTGAGTTCTAGTTTGCATTCTTTTCAGGTGAACTGGTTAGATTAGAAGTGTTGATTCATCCTTAATATTCTTCCTTAAAGTACAAAAAAATAACTAAGGCATACATCTTGGACTTGTCTGTCAATCTGGTTTCTGCAAACTCATACCAAGTATTGACTATGGAAGATAAAGTTCCATTTTTAATTAAAAAAACTTTCATGAGGGTATCTATATTTCTATATATTGAAATTATAAACTCATATTATGGTCAATAATCTGCTCGGTTCAGCTACCCATGTATTCCTATCCATTGCCACTTGAGTTGTAAGAATGCTTTGGCTGATACCTGTCTGATATTTCAGGCTGAAGTGAGATTCCTGTAAGTCTTGTCTCATATATGCAAACCTATGAAACCTTATTGATTATCTCTGTAGGTCTCAAATTAGTGCTCAAGGTCTATGATTAGGCAATTGAATTAAGCCCCAAGATGAATTTCTTTCTGAATTACACTGGAAATAATGAAAGCTTCAACACTAAGTCTGCAGACCACAGATAAACAGAAACCTAAATGTGGCTGCTTGGAATTCAGGTCCAGTCTTTATTTCATGCATTCAGAGCCAATGCAAAGTAGTAATCTGGCACTGCTCTCAACGTAACTACGAAAACTATGATGCTGTTTCATTTGAACTTGAACAGTGTATTTTTTGCTTTTGAACTTTTCTACTTTAGCATGAGCAAACTCAGAGTGCATAAAATGCGTATGAACCCAAGTGAAAACAAGACAAACTTTAAGACTTGTTAAGTACTTCTGTTGTTTTTATCCCCAGCCTGTGAAGAGTCAGAAGTGTTCACCTCAGTCACTGCTGTGAGGTCCTGCAGCAGCCAGTGCAGATGCAGGAGCCTTTGTTACAGAGCCTGGGCTCCGAGGCATGGCACTGGAAGTGGTTCTATTGTGATTGTAGAACCCACTTCCCTTACACAAATCCATGATACCATTTCTGTGTTTTAAGTATGTTTTATGTGATTATTTCCCCAAGCAGTGTTTTGATTTTGTTTAAGCGCAGCTCTCCTAAACACCTCGGGGCTTCAATCAGCATTGCATGCCTGCACAGAGGCTGAAGTGAACAAGATGCTCCCCTCACTACACCTCCATCTCGCTGTCCATGAAGTGGGAAGTATGGTATCAATCGCCTTTGCAGTCAGATCCAAGACTGACTGATAAAAGCAGTATGAAAGAAATAGCTATTATTACCATTACTAAGAAAAGAGCCCAGGAGAGTTTTCTCCCTTTTGGATGGCAAATGTTGAATTTTAGGCATCCCTGTGGTGTTTCTCAGAATCACACAGTAGTCTTTGAGATTTTCAAATGTACTCAGTTCAGATCTAAGTATGATTTCATTGAAGTCAATGGGAAGACACCTGCTGACTACTATTGTCATTCTTTGATACTTGCTGTGGAAATTGGAAGAATAAACGTTGAATAACAAAGCACCATAAAAAGATCCTTGGCTTTTATATACAATGACATATAAAATTAACATTTTTTAAAAGTAAAAGTGAATTAATTTAATGAATTTAGCAAATAAAATCAAAGGGCAAAGCATGTAAACTCTTAATATTTTAAATAATCAGCCTTGTGATTATAGAAAAATCTATAGAAATACATTACATAGGGCAATACTGATGTAAAAATAATGCTTAATTATTCAGTTATTTGCTACATGAAAACAGTCACACATGATCTTCAGTCTTCCATACAATAATTTACATTGTATTAGAGTGAACCCTAAATTTTTACCTATTATTACAGTATGTATGGACGCTGGTTCCACTTAATGAGCTTCACTGGAGAGAAGTGTGTATTCAGGTTCACCAAAAAAAACCCTCTTATATGTAATATTTGGAGTTTATTGCCTTTTCATCCAACTGGCTTAAGCAATGTGGGAGTGTACCAACACACATGCACATGTATGTTTCTGCACAAGTAGATGAGACCAGATGTTAAAGAAAAAGGAAAAAAAAAACCCCAAAACAATACAAGGTAGATGAGAAAAAGGATAATATATGAATGAAATGTTCCAAACTCCAGCAGAGGCAGAACTATTGCTAACTCACACATTGGCTTTTTTAAAAAGGAGAAAGTAATATGATTAGAAAATGATCTGAAAAAATAATCAGAATAGTAATGCAAGGTTGTCTGAGTGCAAAAATCTGCTATGTACTATGCTTTAAAAAGGGCAGGAGAAATGACATCAGAAAACTATGCTTGAGGATATAACACTTGTCTATTTTTACCATATTTACCACCATCCCCCACAAAGATGAACAGTGTTCTCATTACCATTTATAATGTTCCTATTAAGTAGAGGCAGCATTAGACGTATTAATGTTTGGTTCTCCTTCAATTTATTATTCTCTTCCTACTTTAATGAGATCTGCTCTACAGCCCATAAAATAATTGTTATGGTAAACTGACTTTTTAAAATTAGCTACACACCAGTTGGTCCAGAAACCTATTCCTCTGGACTATTCATGCACAAAATACCTTTGTGTGAAGCTCTTTCCAAATGTGTAATGACTGGAGTAAGTCCAGAAGTTTTCCTGCAGAGTCTCTCTGCATGATTGCCATTGCAAGCAGTCTTACAGCTTCTTTTCCTAACAAAGTTATGGTCAGGGTTACTGCAATGTAGAAATGCTGACACTGCTTTCATCCTCAACAATGAAAACCATAGTGCTGCCACTTATGAAATTAAAGTACTTCCTGTTTGAAAAAGAGCTGTTGTAAGCTCCCTGTTCTACCCTGCTAGGTCATAAGTTTCTGTTACAGAATTTTTACAAGGAATATCAGAAGGCGGAAAAATGTTCTGATTTCCTGCTTCTCCCTGCAGTTTTGTTAAGTTACTTCAGTGTGATTCAGCACAGTTGTTTGTGCCCCAGACCATGTGTCCCACTGAGACAGTTATTCTATCCCAAATATTTCCTGCTGTGAGTGTCAGTTTAGGTCACAAGCAGGGTTTGCCAACAATACTTTTTAAGCCACCCTAGCTCACCAGGAAAAATATATTCCCAAACCTAAGGCAAGTGAGCTATATAATAGTTTAAGGATAAATTAGAGATATTGAAGAAAATTTAATGGCAATGCTAATGGGTGATCTTAATCAGATACTGATACCATATAAAAATGTGCATATTCAGTTCTGTTGTCACTCATCAAAATGAAAATGCTTCTTTCTCCGCAGCATGGAACAAAAATATGGAGCTGGATTTACATCCTTGTGAAGGAGAAAAAAATGTTTTTCCATTGCAGCTCACACTTTTCTCTTCTGCTCTGAGTGCCCTCTGTAGAAGATGGTCACAGCAGACAAACAGGGAGTTGGTCTGAGCAGGCCTTCCTAAATATCTGAGCCCCTTGACTTTACTATTGAACAGCTCTACTTTGTTTTCCTTTTCCAAAAAGGTAAATTTTAGATTTGAGTTGTGACTAAAGATGGTACAAAGGATTGGAGTATTCTGCTAACACTTCTGAAGCCTCAGAATTTGTATGGTTCTTAAGAGAACAGAACAGAAATTAGCACTCCTAGTATTTTTTCTGCCTGGTGTTTTAGTTTGAGTTTTTTGCTGTACTGAAAATCAGGAGTATATGTTTGAATTGATCAAGTATTAGTCCTTGTTCTAATCCACTCGCAGAAGAATCAAACCTGGTACCTGTATACTGCATGTGAATGACAAATTGTGCAGCTCAGACCTCGGCTTCTAGGACTGTTGCAACATTTTATGACACACCACAGAATGCAAAATGAACACACAGTTCATCTGGAAGCAAGGTCTCACTTCCACCCAAGCCAGTGAATTAAGTGTTACAGTTCAGAGCTGTAGATCATTTCATGCTTGGATGTCTCATGTTGGTTTGTGTGTGTACACAAGATGAACAGAAAAGAGAGAAAAACATCCAAATTGTTAAACCAGGCACTCTTCTGGGGCCCCATGTCTTTTAACAATGTAAGGCTGAACACATGCTTTAGTTTTAACCTTAGTCCTGATGCAGAGGAAAAGACTGAACAAGGGATGAAACACACTGGTGGAAGAGAGCCCTTCATTATGCACCTTTATCATCCAGGGGTGATTGGGTTTTCTGGACCAATTTAAGGGGATATTTTCAGGGATATACTAGCTGTCAGAACTGGCCCAACAGAATACCTTTAATTCTTGTTGAAAAAAGTAATCAGAGGTAAGGGTATCAACATGTACTGACCACTGTAACACAATCTACAGGAAATGAAATTGTCATGCCATTCTTGGATCTGGGAACAGTTAATTTCAGCAGCAATATTTCCTAAACTGTAACCTTTTTATGTAAAAATCTACAGGCATTTTGCATTTTTTGGCAGTCAGTGCAAATAAGAGTTACACTAATAAAACCGCCCCTCTTATTTCTACTAGTAATGCAACTTTCTGGCATCTTTCTCTCAAAAATCATAAAAAATAATGGACTTGCATCATAGTAAAAATAAACTAGTCTTTAACTTTTTATTTATATAATTTTTGTTCATGTGAATTTGCTTCTCTCCAAAAGAGCAGATTAGAATCAGTTAAAAAGTCTTTTCAGGGATGAAAGTGTTAAAAAAATGTATCCTAGTATTTATAGAAAACAAACAAAACATCCTAATAAACCAAAACCCAACACAACAAAAAACCTACCATGGCAACCCCCCTGCCCCACAAAACTACTTCTGCAAAAGCCCTACAGAAATCTTCAGATACTGAATCTGAAGGGGGAAAAAAAAAACCCAAAAAAAACAAAACAAAACAAAAAAACCCAAAAAAAACAAAAAAAAACCAAAAAAAACAAAACACCACCACCCCCAGTATAATAAGATTACCCAAATTGCTGATAAATATAAAAATGCAGCACTCTTACCCAATAAGACACAAATCAAATCACTAAACCTCTAGAAATATTATGCAATGACAGTAAACTATCATCATACTTTTGAAAACTGCCTTAAAAATGAAACTCAAATGAATCAGGATTTTTGCCATCTTCTTGCAATGAAAGATTTGGCAAAGTGGCTCGATGATCCATTTTAAATTTTCCTCATTTGAATTGCCAAAGCCTTGAAGGTTGTTTAAATGTATGCAGTATCAACCTTCTCTGAAAATCTTGATGTCAAAAATATGATTGGGAAAAAAAGTCCATCTCCAATCCACTTAGAAAGTCTGTTGAGACCTAGAAAACATACTTAATATTCAATTATAAGTAAACATCATTTCAGCTTATTTAAATTGAAAATGCTCCTCCCCTCTCCAAAGCAAGGAACTTCTATTAACTTAAGGGAAAACTGGCTGATACATAAAGTCTATACCATAGTCAACCACCACAAGTTTAGCTCCAGATGTGCTATCTTTTATTCTATAGGTCTGTCACATGGGATGTAGAAGATGGCTTAGAGAAAAACAGATGCAAATCTGTGCAGGATTAGGTTTCAGTATCTCACTGTCTTATGAAACAAGAGTTTCATTTTCCAAGAGTGAAATTTTTCTTGGTTTCTGGAGCAAAAACAAACTATTGAATTTGAGACCTGAAGTTGTATTATTTGAAAAATAAGTATAATCCATCTATATTGTTTAATGTAATATTGACAAGTTAAATAGAAACAAATCAACAGTAATTTGTGACATAGCTGAGTTAGTACTACAGTGGCTGTGACTTTTGAACAACTATGCTGTATTTTCGCTTTAAAACTTAATCCTTGCTCTGAAAGAAAGCTTAGAAAATAGCATTTAAAGAATTTTGGCTGAGACACTCAGTCATAATACCCTAAAGCGGGATCAACTAGACCTTTGCTTATGTCTACATAGACATGCCATTAAGTGAGTAAGCTCTGGCTTTTTCTTGACACATACAGAGCGTCTTAAATTTATTTGTTAGCTGTATGTAGATGACCTGTGATCTCTTACAGTTAACAGTACAGTTCCTCTCTAACACATTCTATTTGTGCTGTAAATTTCTGGCACAGCCTCTGTGCCATAATTAGATTTATTTTAAAATTAGAAGGAAACAACTATATACAGAGATATTTAAAATTAATAAATTACTAGGGAGAAAAACATACTTAGAAGAAGAGTTTAAATTAATTTGAAATATTTGTATTTGAAAGTCCTTTCACTCACTCCTGATTTTGATCCTTGGAGAATGTATAAGAAAGAAAGGGAAAGGGAAATTTGTTTACAAACAGTTTAATTCATTACTTATAAGAAACAGACTCACCACTGTATAATAGCAATATTTAATGGAGAGAAGAAGGCAGAGGATAGTCTGAAATGTTGTTTGTGCAGCCACAGAAAGAGAAAGAGCCTGATGTAGTTTCTGCAGAGTTGATGATTTAACTTACATTTTGGGAAGTATCTTGTTCCTATTTTTTTCTGAAAACTCACTTTTATGTTTTCCAGAGAATAGAAAGTGACTAAAATGTTTCTATCCAAGCTCCCTGCTCCGACCAGTACTTATATTTCCTCTGGGGTTTCAAGACACCATACTGTGAACTTTCTATGTAGCCTATAAGGAGACATGATTATGATGAGGAATGATGGGGATAATGTGTTCTTCAGCAGATAAGACCTCAAAAGTGAGGGAAAAAAGATCCATTGTTAGACTGGAAATAGGCTTACACTGGGCATTACCAGCACTAACATTATTTACCAGTCTGGACAAGACAGTAAACAACCTGATGTTAACATCTGAGAGACACATACAGACTATTAAGACTATTCCACAGTCATATCCAAGGAAAGAACTGGAAGCAGCATATTACCTTTCAAAATAACTAACCAAGTATGAAAAACTTTACAAACTTAATTGACCCCATATACTCGTTAAGGCAATTTAATAAAATACATTGAATTCCATACCTACAATCTCTGTGAAGAAAACAAAAAAAACAAGAGCTTCACTGTAAGGTAATAAATGCAGACAAATGAGGAGGAAATCCACTGAATAAAAGATAAGGTGTTTTATAGGCAAAACACATCAAAAGGAATAATTTCAGTTGAATTATTCATCTATGTTTCTGGGTTCAAATTAACTGTAGTCACTGAGGCTAAACACCTGGGAAGCTCACTGGAAACATATGTTCACTTTGTAATTTGGAATTTAATTTTTTTTTTTAAAGAAAGGAATGTTAAAATAGAATATACTGCAAAACGAAATGTATGATGTAAGAAGCATGTGATTTGTGTCATCACCTAAAACAGCAATCAGCTGTGATTATCCACAAATAGATTATAAACAGAGAAAAAAAAATATGAGTGGGATATATATAGTCCAGAAGAAGACAACACAGCTACTCAGAATAAATTTTCCATATGAGAAAGTTAAAAGCCTAGTACTGTATAATTTACAGTAGATCTGGAGGGAAAATGTACCCTCTATAGCAGTAATGCGTTAGTACAACATAATTTGAACTCTCTTTTACTCTTTTACGTGTTTTTAAATTTAAAGAAAAAAAAAAAAAAAAAAAAAAGGAAAAATTCCCCCAGTGGGCTAATATATATATCACCCATTCTGTGATTCTGTGGAACAAAAAAGAAAATCCACTGTTGAGATCAAATTTCCCCTTACTTTCTAAGTTTTCTCCATAGACAGAGAAAAGAGGGAAAATCTGATCAGTTAGCAGATGTGGTGTGTTTCTTTTTTTGTTGTTGTTGTTGTTGTTTTTTGGGTTTTTTTTGTTTTGTTTTGGTTTTTTTTGTTTTGTTTTGTTTTAAAATTTCCCTTTTTGTTATTAATTGTCCTGAACAATAGGAACGTGAGAGACAAACTCTATAACCTTAGTCACATATAGTATTTGTTATATATCAGCAGATGTCCTGTGAGCATCAGACTACTTGTTTATCTGTACACTCCAATTCATAAGACATTAACTCCCTGCTGCCTGCTGTGATCAAAGCCTGGCCCTTCCATGAGGCACTTAGGTATTTATAGCAATAAATAAGAAACACAAGTGAACTATAAACTGCGAAGTATTGACTCTTAACAGACATGTGATGTCAGCAACTGGAATGCTTCCAGTTTAGAACAATGGAAAGCAGACTTAAAAAGAAACCTTTAGAAGAAAACAGTAAGATGTCCTCCCCCTCATTCTTCTACAATTCTGTTTTTATTCTAAAAATTTTGAGAAAAAATACCGCTTTTTGTACTGCACCATGAGGCTGTGGATGCAGGCTACTCTGAGGTCAAATAGCAGCTCAACATTAATTGGTAGGTCGCATTAAAAATCTATAAACAGCTCTGTTATCCAATTTGCTGAATGGTTTGAAGACATGGGCTAGTGACGACATACATGACTCCTAGACAAATGTCATCTGCACCATCTGTGGACCATATTGTGCATCATATGGCAGGATAAAATTTTCAATAAAAAAGTTTCAGAGCACAGTTATGTTCCAGGGACTGTAGCCATGATCATTATAAAAAGGCTGCACTGGGCTAATCACACATCTATGATAGAAGACACCGGCATCCTGCAGCAGCTGGTAAGCACTGGACTTAAAAGAAGTAGCATGTAATCAGGACAGACAAATGAAACATTTCAAGGACACACAAATACAATTCCAAGTGATAAAAATTGTTCAACTAAGTAGGGCCAATTACATCACAGTGCAAGTTGAAGGGAGTCAGTTGAATCTAAACTTACTAGAAGAAGCTTGCATGATCTTACTAATCTGTTGTCAAGGACAGAAGTCTCCACTTAAAAGGTCATTTTTGTCTTTGCTAGTCTCTGTGTTTGGTTTTTATGGGATCACAGAATCAATTAGTCTGGAACAGACCTGAGTTCACCGAGTCCAACTTTTGACTGAAAATCATGTCAACTAGATTATGGCACTAAGTCTTTCCTCAAATACCTCCAGGGATGGTGACTCCACCACCTCCCAGGGCAGCCTATTTCAGTGTTTAATCATCCTTTCCGTGAAGAAATTCCTCCTAATGTTCAACCTAAACCTCCCCTGGCACACCTTGAGGATATGTCCTCTGGTCCTGCTGCTGTTGCCTGGCAGAAGAGACTGACCTGGCTACAACCTTTCAGGAACTCGCAGAGAGCAATAAGGTCTTCCCTGGAGACCTCATTTTCTCCCCACTAAACAAGCCCAGCTCCTTCAGCCGCTCCTCATAGCACTTGCACTCCAGACCCTTCACTATATCCTTTGCCCTGCTCTGGAGACATCCCAGCACCTCAGTGTCCTTCCTGAATTAAGGGGCCCAAAACAGGACACAGCATTCAAGGTATAGCCTCACCAGTGGTGCATGCAGGGAGATAATCACTACTCTGGTCCTTTTGGCCGCACTATTTCTGATACAGATCAGGATGTCATTGGACTTCTTAGTCACCTGAGCACACTGATGGCTCATGTTCAGCACCTGACGTCCTTTTCTGCTGGGCAGCTTTCCAGCCACTCTGCCCCAGCCTGTACTTGTGCATGGTGTTGTCATGTTCAAAGGGTAGGACCCAGTAACTGGTCTTGTTGAACCTCATATTCCTGGTCTCAGCCCCTTGATTCAGCCTTTCCAGATTCCTCTGCAGAGCCTTCCTACCTTCCAGCAGATTGACAGTCACACACAAATTAATGTTGCATGCGTACTTACTTACTGAGGGTGTCTTTGATGTCTTCATCAACCAGATCATCTATAAAGACAATAAAGAGGACTGATTCTAACACTGAGGCCCGAGGAACACTAGTGACCAGGCACCGAATGAGTGCAGGACCACTCACCACCATGCTCTGGGCCTGGCCATGCAGCCTGCTCTTAAGCCAGCAAAGAGTGCCCCTTCCCACTCTGTTTTCCTACAGAGTGCAGGCGAGGGATGCTGGATCTGATTCCCTGATGGCAGCAGAACGCAAATCTGATCTTGACAATTCAGAGGCACTTCTGATGTGCACAATCCTCTGCACCTGAGCAAAGTACAGTCCATAGCAAACAAAAGAATAAAAATAATTAAATATCAATAACAACCCTTAGGACTACAGCAACCCACAGGACTACTTACGAAGGAGTTAGAAAAACACATCCCAATAATACATTGGGATGACCCCATGGTTTGGGGTTTTTTTCTTCCTTCTGTTGTTTGTTTCTGTTTGATTGATTTTTTTCTTTTCTACATGTTACAATATTTGAAGAAAATACCATGAGAGATATTTCCTTCATTTCTGAAGGACAATATAGCAAAAATAATTGGTAAATAACAGAGAAAGAATTCTATTATGAAAACCAGCTCATAAGCATTTTTTCACACTGAGTTGATGAGAAACTCTGTTTTAAGTTTCTGCCTTAATTGCAGTTGGAGTCAAATATTTTGAACTGGTTTCAAAGCCTTACTTTAATTAATAACAGTTTCAAATTTTGTTTTTAAATACTCAAACTAATTACTTAGTTTACAAAATTGTTTTAATTTCTAAGTGAAGATAGAAAAGGTTTAATTAACTTCAATAGATTTTAGATCAGGCTTTCAGTACCTCTGAATTCATGGAACTAAAGTATATGCTTATGTGCACCCTCAATTGTGTTCTGAATTGAGAATAAAAATCTTCAATATAACAAACAAAATTTTTAAAAATGGGCATTTAAAAATAATCAACTGAATTTATTCAGTACAGGAAAGAATAGATGTTATTTTCACTATATATAATTTATTTATTTGCTGGTTTAATTATATTTTTATTTTATGACTTGGAATTTCTCATTGTGAAATAAATTATCAGAGATTGGTAAACATATAGGGAAATTATCAGCCCTGTGAACAAAAAAAACAACAAAAAAAAAACCCCTTATTTTTCTTTCAAAATGTATGTAGCTCATCTGACTAAAATAGGTGTAGCTCATCTGACTAAAAGAGTTACAGAACTCTTAGTACTAATCAGAGTTGTAATAACTGCTTCTTCCCCACATTCTCAAGCACACATGCACAAAGATAAATGTCTGTAGTCAGAAGGCATCTTCAGCTACGCACTGAGATTTAGAAAACATCAACATCTGCAATACAGCCCTCTCACATCTATTGCAAATAACATCCTGCTTCTAGATTTGTTGACAATATGCTCTCACTGGCTATGTATTCATTACATCAGTTTTGCCAGGAGTGTGGATACTAGTTAAGACTGTCCAAAATAAAGTCTTTGAGAGACACCCACATTCTGTTCTCTCTACAACCATGCATGCCTATCTTGGATCTCTGGATCATAGTGATGCTTTAAAAACCTTAACAAAGACAATATAGGCTTGGGAGGAAGTGAAGCTGACTGATAAAAAAGAAGAACAGATTAGAAGGAGACTGCATACAGATGACAGGCTTTAATGAATATGCAGGGTTCAGTATAGCAACATGATGCTCATATGATCAGTTACACAGGAGTTTATGTGAGAATCTACAGCCAGACAGGGAAAAGTTTGAATGAAGAAATGAGGAGTTGTTGCTTCTGGACAAGGGTGGAGGCAAGTTACAGTTCTCAGAGTTTGAAAAAGTGATGATCTAAGTGTATCAGGATATCTTTCATCCTGCTTGATTGTTTATGTGTTGGAGCATTGTTGTATTTAAGACACCCAGGCCTCCTCAAACTCCAGTGGAATTAATGAGGTCTGGGGAAAAACTTCACTTACAGCATACACACAACAAGCCACCTGCACATGGGTCTGGCAGCCTAAAACGTGGACTGCATATTCCTTTTTCTGTGGAGTTACTTCCCTACTCTTCCTCACTTTTTTGCATCAAAATTTCCATGATCCTGAGCAGCATTCCAACTGTTGCATCATACTCTCAGACATCATAGAGAGACTATCCATCCTGATCTTGGCTACAGGAAGCACAAACATCAAGTATTATATCTTTATTTTTCCATTCCCTTTTCTTCCTTTCTCTAGAGACACTAAAGCTCATCCTATCCTATCCTATCCTATCCTATCCTATCCTATCCTATCCTCTCCTCTCCTATTTTCTGTTTTCTTTCTAAATCCCTCACATTTTTTGAAAGTAGCTGCTGTACATAATTACTTACAAGTGTACACTCTTTAACACCCTTGTAAAGTAGAATTTTCCCTCAAAATGTGGGAGGTACTGTCCACAAAGGTAATTCACAGCAAGTGTTGAAGCAGGTCAACATCATATTTGGGATATACCTCATTGTGTAAAACCGAATTCATGGACAATCTGATTGGTGTGAGGTCTAAAGGAGGAAAAAGAAGTGGTCTTTCCATTAAAGTTAAAAAGATTCAGAGGTCTGAATCTGAAGAAAAGGAGGTCCTGTAGGATTAAAAGGCTTATGATTTTCTAAAATGCGTTGCTTAACCTGGGCATCCTGGGAGATTTTGCAGTAGAGCAAAGATAGGTAGGAAGAGGGAAAGACTACAAAGGAACATTGACATTTGTTGCTTGCAGCCAGAAGGCTGAAATCCTACTAGAATAAAAGTGGGAAAAAGATGGCAGATCAGATAAGAAGGAAAATGTACTTCTTTCACACAGAATTTAAGCAGCAGAAATTAAAGCTCATAAAGAAATACATTTCCTATCTGAGAAAGTATCTCAGGTGAACCTTTTACTGATTTTTATGTTTTCATTCCCTAGTGGCATTATATGAATACCTCATGGAAGCAGAATGCTCTGGCTTGGAGGGGCCACATTGGTCTGTGCTCTGATGCTCATCCTGGCTTTTTCATTATAGGGCTCTCTGTGGATGTCTCTAGGGGTCAGTTGTCCTCAGAAATAGCTGTGAAGGTGCTGAGAGGTCTCTCATCACAGCTGTTTGAGGATGGGCTGGGAGAAGTCATGAGAGGTGCTCCCCAATCTGGCAGTGCCACCTGCACTCAGTCCTCTGCAGTAGGAGCTCACATAACAAAATAGCCTGTTGTAGGTTTACTGTCTGGGGATTAACACAGCATAACTCCTCTTTGGAATGCTAAGGAAAGTTGTAGATAGCTCTTGCCTCCCATATTACATCTGCTTGTTCTAGACAGGGCTCAGCAATCTGAAGACACTGACTTAGCTCATAGTGCTCAGCCTGATCTTTAGATCAGGTCTGAGGTTTGTTGGCTGGAAGCTAAATGTCGTGATTTAGCTCGCACCATTCTCCATGTAGGAAGAGATGAAGACGGCCCCATTCACCTGTAGTTCAGGCTCAGGTGTGTGTCCTCTTTTGAGGATAAGAATTTAATTTCTTTATCCAGTGAACATATTGATTAAACCAACATCTAATTAATTTCATGAGCAGGTTATTGGATGGAATGTGTGAGAAATTTATGAACATGTGCAGATCCTACACTATTAGCATTAAAAAAACCCCATTAAAACTGATGGATGTCCACCATGGGAAGAGGAAGTGCTGATGTACTGTGCGATAGATCTGCAACTACCTTACTATAACTTAGGCAGTCTAAATCTTCTAACATCAAAATCTTTCTTTCTGTTTCCTCCTCTATGTATAGCAATTTTTGGTTGCACGGCGGGATTACTCGGGGGCCTATGAGTTTAAGGATTTTGTGGTGTCTCTGACTGACATATCCTTTCATCCTTATTTGGTGTAATGACCGCCAACATGAAAACTACTGCTTGAGCTAATCTGTCTCCCACTGAAATCAAAGGCAGCTTTTAATGCAGGGACCTTTGTAGAAAAAAGATATCTTCAAGAAAAAAGAGCAACTATTACAAAATTTCACAAATTCCTTTCCAGACAGACCTGACAATGATTTACGTTTTGGCAAAATGCCAGCTGCACGATCTCAGGATCTGATAATTTGCAGTCTATCACACAGAAAAAAAGGAGGCAGTGAATGCAAGAGAAGGGCAATGAATTCAGAATAGCTCTTCTGTGTCCATGGTCTATTGTCATATTTATCCTAGCATAATCACAATGCCACAAACATTCAAAATACAAAAATACTGTCACAAATGGCAGCTTTAGGTATTCAGTAGATTCAGCAGCAGCTACTCTCCAGTAAAGCTAGACAGACTGTTGGAAACTAGTCAGGAAATAGAATTTTGGTAGCTTCACATTGTGTAAAATGCAATTTCATTCTCATTTCTGTTTGTTTTCATTTTTAATGATTCTTTTGGTTGGCAGTTGGTTGACTTATTGGTTCAAATACCCAAAAGCTTCAGTAGCTGGCTGTTAAACAGAATTTGTATAATTTTGGAAATGTACAGAGACCTCATTAAATCAGTAGTATCCCTTTTGAAATCATCCATGTCTACTCCCAATGCTAATGTAGTTGAATTAGTAATTATGCAATTGTTCAGGACTAAGGAATTACAGAGTCTGTGACTGCAAGCTTATTATAAATAGTAATTATGCATTTGATATTCTAGAATGCAGAAAAACTCAATTTCTTACTACTTTTCATGCAATAACGATTGAATGCATATTTGTGTAGAATTATTGCTTGTATAAATTATTGAGTTTAGCCTTTAGCATGGTAATTGAACCAAACACAGTAGGGCATCCAAAGAAAGTGCAATATATGCAATATAGTTCCCTGTAGCTACATATTTTGTAAAGAAAAAAAGACTCTAAAAATCTTAAATACATCTTTCACTCATTCTTCCACAATGTTTGTTTGCTTTCTTTTTGAACTGTAGGGTGCTTGAATCAGTTGAGCTTCAATTTCTCTTTTTCACTGTTGTCCTGCTTAGAGGTTTTCAGGTTTTCAATATTAGTGATGCGTAATTTGACATGGTAGAGTATCCAGAGACTTTGCAGCTGTCAGCTGCAAAGTTTGGAACAGGTTCTGCAGTATGATTCTCCATAAAGCAGAGATCTAATGTAACTAAACTTGGGAATAAAAGGATTCTTTCTGGAGCTCTTCAAAATAGCTGTTTACCTGGAGGGAATTTTAGATTATTTTAAAGGGCTGCTCAACTATGCACCTAAATCTAAGGAGCCAGAGACCTACCCAATATTTCATGTCCTTCATAAAAAAAAACTATACATGTATAGGCTCCAGAGCCATTTTTCAAATTGTTTTAAGAATGGGGTTTAGACTCAATGAGGTTTAGACATGAGGCACAACTGTTCACAGTTTCATTCAGTGTTGTTCCTAAAGAAGGAAGCAAGCAGTGTGTTGTTGACTCAGCAAGTAGGTAGTTCTGGCTGAATGAATAGACTGTCATAAATTTTGCTTTCATAACACACTACAGGTGTTTTTTGGTTTTTTTGTTTGGTTGGTTGGTTGGTTTTGTTTTTTCTTTTGTAGTGAATAAAACAATTGTCTTTGTGTGACTACCTCCTTTTAAGTATTTTTTTTTTCTCAGAGGATCTGAACACCACATGGTAGACAGTAATTATGCATGATATTTATCAATAATGTAGAAGAACTTCCTATTGAAGATAGCTTAAGTGCCCTAAGAGTACAAGATCATCCACTTGCACAGGATGATCTTGTAATTCCCTATGGTAAATAATACTCTTGAAGAAAAAATCTAAAATGCCCCCAAATTAAAAGTATGATCACTGTAAACAGAATTCAAAATTTCTCTTCTCAAAAGAAAACAAACTACACTTGAATTAAAAGCCACAAAGTAATATATAAATTTAAAGAAAGCTCTCTTAAACAATTTCCTTACATAGTACTAAGAAATATGCAGTGCTTGTTACATAATAATTAAATAGTGACTTGTAAGAGGAAAAAAAGAGAATTCTATTAATGTGATATTGGATTTTGATTTTATGTGATTGGATTTCTTTAACCTCACATTGAATTAATTTAAACTTCAGACATAGTAATATCCCAGACCTTTCTGTAGAATGTTGCACATGAAAAGAAATTCACCAATTGTTTTATGGCATTACACCTGTATCTTTACCCTTTTGTGAGGGCTAGGAGAGTCTGGATGGTTTATGAGGAATGTAGTTTGTTGTGTACTGACTTTTTTCTTTTCTCTGCTGGCTGGTAACACATAATTTCTTGATCATTTAGGCCTACAGATTATTTGCAAATTATCTGTATATAATGATTGTATAAGCATTTGATATTGAGAATTTAATTAATTTCATTGTCAAACTCAGAGCTCAGTTACTTAGACCCCTTGACATTGCTTGTGGTCTCTATATTCATATAGCAGGCAAAAGAGCAATTTCTGAAGGAAAAAAAGAAAAAAAAAAGAAAAATATAAAGAAAAAAGACTGGTACAGCTTTGCCACAATTCTGGATTCCCCTTTTCCACAAGACAATAGTATTAAATGCTGTGTCTACACAAACCTATGTACATAGGAGGGTCATTTTTTAATGGTGCTAGAGAGATATGAAGGCTCAAAATTACTCTCTTCATTGTTGAAACAATTTATTACTCCCCTAATGCATACAGCTTCCTCCTATCCCATTTCTTCCTGGTCTTTCTGCTACACTCTCTCTCCTGCTCTCCACTGTGAGAGCAATGAGGTCAACAGCCTTCATCTCAGTTAGCACCCATACAACAAGATATCAAAAATATGCGCACAGCTGCAGAACCACTCTCAGATACCACTTTAAACTCCCTTCTTGTTAAGGAACATAAAAAGAGAGGGACGGGAAGGGAAGGGAAGGGAAGGGAAGGGAAGGGAAGGGAAGGGAAGGGAAGGGAAGGGAAGGGAAGGGAAAGATCCTATGGAATATTGCAGTGAGTGAAATGAAAGCAGAAGTTGAGTTTCCTTCAAACAATAACAGGTTTAAATGCCAGTAAAATCCTGGCTACTGGCTTTTAAAAATAATCTAGGAACTTCCCATTGAATTTGGTATATCTAAGGTTTTACCAAAACCAGTTCCCAGTTTTGTTAATCCTTTCTACTTTACAAAGGTGAAAGCTGACTATGAAACATGGAAAAAAAAAAAAAAGCTGAATAGTGTACCAGATTTCTGACTCATCTTCTGTTAAATCAGCTGTTATAAACATTATCCTTAGAATATAGAGTTTCTTCCTATCTGATTCAAGACTTACTATGTCTTTACCTGAGAAATTAAAAATATATGTTTACTTCTGATTGCTACAGTCAACAAAACTTAACTGCTGTACTATGCATTAATTTTATGTCTCATTTAAAGTACAGATCTCATCCTAATATCACTTGTGGATAAAGGCAAAAAATAATTTCAAAACTATTGGAGCATTCTCAGTTGTATGAAGTTTTATCTCAGCTTCCCTTTAAATTTGGATTATGTGTAAAGAGATAGTAAACACATAAAAAGACACATTCTGAAAACTCAGTTCACTAATAAATATTGTTATAGGTATATATTTAGACAAGAAAAGAAACAGTTATAATTCCCGTACAGTACTTACCCATTTTAACATTATCACATGGTTGTACAAACAGGATTATAACAAGTAAAAGAGAGCACTTTATTTAATGAATAAATAATCAAAAGCATTTGTGAGGATAGTCTTAATAATATGCTGCTTCATACAGTTTAAAGTACATCAAACAACAAAATCCATAGTCCCAAAATTCCATTAAATAATACTGAGTAATTATGTGACTGATAATATTTATGTATATATATATAATCTATATATATATATATGTATATATGTGTGTGTGTGTATATAATCATATCATTATGAGTAATTAAGGTATATATTTACATGCCATGCAATATTAGAATGTGTTGCAATACCTAGGCACAACAGGTGGACTTAAGAATGGCTGTGGCAAAAAAAAAAAAAAAAAAAAAAAAGGAACAACTTATTTTTGAAAATGAAGGACATTACTTTCTTTAAGTCCTTTTTTCATGATATACAGTAAGAATTTCAGATACTTTCTGATAATAACAACATCCTCATTTTTGCTAATGTACAGTTAGGTAGCAGTATAAACTTAGACCTGTAATAAGAACCATGAGATGCTGCAGTTAGAGAAAGCATTCTGGCTTCAAAATGCAGCATATGAAGTGTGTGTCTGTGATATTCTTCTCACTGCGGACCCAGTTCTGTGCAATTTTGAGCTATTTCTACAAGAGGAGGCTTACTGCTGTGTTCTAAAGAAATTAAGTGCATTCAGTCTCTCAAAAGATCTACAGATTATTTGGCAGGATGTGGGTACATGTCAGCACATAAGTTCTATTACTGTCCAGCAAAATGATGTGTCTGCATCTATGTAAAAAAACAAAACAAAACCAAACAAAACAACAACAACAAAACAGCCAAAACCACCCCACCATCCAAACTTGCAATTCTTAATTTAGTGGCATTTATTTCAGTTTATAAGTAAACTATATTGTGCTTTAAAAATCTGGAAATGGCACATTTGCCTCTTCTAAAGCATTATGTACTGCTCTATTGACCACTCTATAGTAAAGGACTTGCCATTTCTATTACTAATTATTGTATGGGTCCTGACATTTTTGTTTGTAAGAGGTTCAATAAAGCCTGAAGGATTAGGCCCTCTATATTATGATCTTACTTTCAACTCAACTGGCTGAAAACAAAGTATAGAATGGACTCTCACCATTTATATATATATATATAAACTAAAGCATTATAACATCAGCAGCTGTGTTAAATTATATTTCAGAGAACTTAAATTGAAACTCAAATAACTTGTGAAAAAAGGGTATCTCATAATTTTTGCAAGTAAGCATCTACCAATGAGAGTCTCAAAGTCAGAGGTGGTTTTAGATTAGGGGGTAATTATATTTGATGGATGTGTCCACTAAGGGGGTGAGCAGTGCAAGTTAATAAAACTAATGTTAATTGAGTTACAGCTCAACTATCCGCGATATACTGAGCTGATTCACACCTCTGGGTTGTGTTGTATCATGTTGTCTGTATATTAAAATGCCTTTCTGCACTCTAGACCTGGTCCCCTTTTTGAAGTTTTTCATCACAGCAGAAATTATTACAAGCATGTTAATTAATTAAAGTCAAGACTTTGGAACACAGTTTCACAAAAGAAATGTATTAAATGTGAAAAATGGAGCTGTGAGTACTGAGTTGTTTTTACAGTCTGAGCTGGCTCAAGTGAGGACATGTCTTGTACAGAACTCTCACTGCTTATTTGTTCATTCTTATGGCAAGGATTCATGCCATAAAAAGTTTTATAATCTGAATCAGATAAATAGTTTTGGTCACAGGAAATTGTCCTTCTGTCTGAATGGGATATGACTCCACTGCTGTGCTCCCATGCCAGTAACATACTTTCCTAATATACTTTCAGGTATTGCCTAAGGCTGCTAGATCCAACCACAGTGTCCTTTGGACCTGTGGGCTGCCTGACACCTCCTATTGCCACATTCCATGATTTTCATTATATCTCTTATTTTATTAAAACAATGGATGCTTCCCTTTACTTAAAATACCCCAAGATTCAACTTCTGATCAATATTACAATCTTCTTTTCCCTATTTCTTTGTTTTCTCATGTCAACTACATTAGTCTTTATCACTCCTGCTCTTTAACATAGATATACAACTCCTGAATTTATATCATTTATGTATCCAGATTTTCCTAAGTCATGTCAACTACATTAGTCTTTATCACTCCTGCTCTTTAACACAGATATACAACTGCTGAATTTATGTCATTTATGTATCCAGATTTTCCTAAGCTTCTCCATTATTTTAACATACTCCATGATAAAGTCCTTAAGATTCCTTCTGGTCTTGAATCTTAATAATAACTCATTAAGGTAATAACCACATTAAGCAAGGAATGTGAATGTAAGTTTCTTTATATATATTTGTTAAAATTAATGTATACTGCATACACGTAATTCTGCTCCATTTATTTCTTTGTCTGTCTTCATGCAGTGGTCCCCGGAGTTCCAAGTGAACTCCAACAAGGGGCATTGAGTAGGCAATTTCTTAACCAATCTCTCTAAGAAAATACAAAATTTTTCTTTCATATGTCCTCATCATTCTGTGGGGCTTAGTAATTCCATCATCATACTTTTTCTTCCAGTCACATCATCCGTAAAGGATCTCAAGAAGGCATCTAATCCATCTGCTCCCTCTGACAAAAACACCCCATGTATTGTTGTTAGCTATTTTTCCTTTCTATTCTTCAAAGTACCAAGCCCATCTCTAGGCAATCTATTCTAGTACATCACTACTTAAACCACAAGAAAATGTTTCACTGTTCAAGTCTAAACTTTCTGGTTGAAGTGTTGTTGCTGTTGTTGTTGTTGTTGTTGTTTTAAGTGGTTCTGTCTTTAGTAAGAGTTGGCACAGCATAGCAATAAGTAGGACTAAGTAACTGTGTGCATACTTTCCATTTTCTATTTGGACTAAGGGATTTGGTCAGTGACAGCAAAAATAGAGGACTATGAAAGAGATATTTGGCAAATATTTTTTAGCAGTCTTTTAAGTGTGTGCATCATTAAATAAATAAATAAAGGACACTCAGTCTGAAGGAAAGCAAAAAGCCAGAACTGACATCAGAGAGGCATCTGTAAGGTTTTAAATAATTTTAAGTAATATTTAGCCTCAAAGATACTAAAATTGAATAGGCACCAATACTCGTCTCATTGGGTGCAGTGGGATTTTAAATGATTTTAAAGCTCCTCATCTGAGATATCACAGAATTCCAGGAAGGTTTTTCCTTTCTTTTTTTTTCCCTCTTTTTTTCCTGAGTTTTAGACAATAGTAGTACTACTACTGATTGAGCCAATCAAATAGTTGTGAATGAATGGGCACTTACTAAATACATGTTTAGGGCCAAATTCAAATTCTGTGGAAGCATCTGCAAAAAATTAATTTAGCTTAAATGGAATTAAGATGCAGTTCTCAGTGCTGCAGATATTTCCTTCCTTCCTTCCTTCCTTCCTTCCTTCCTTCCTTCCTTCCTTCCCTCATCTCTGTCTATGTCTCTCTTTCTCTTTCTCTTTTTCTCCTGTTTTTTCATTTAATAAACATTTCAAAGCTGGGTAAGGTATTAAGATTCTAAAATGACACAGAATTGGGGAAAATTAGATAAGAAAATTTCACCGGCTAGCAACTAAAATAAAATTTGTTTTAGCTCCTCCTGCACAAGTTGATAACAGCACAAAGTATTGAAGGTTGGAACAGACTATAGTTCTCTTTGTGCAGCAACAGTCACATCTTTTAACTTCTGTCCATGATAGAAATAGTTTCAAATATATTCTGTTTAAAAAAAACATTTGTAATTTAAACTGGTTGGTGCTATTTGGGTTTTGAAATAATTGTTGTATTTCTGGTTTTAATATAGAACTCAGCACATCTCTGCTTTAAAACTCAGCGTGTTCAGAAATAGGTTCACTTATTGATACATATTTTTCGAAATTGTTCAGCATTTTCTTTTTTTTTTTTTGTTTTTTAACTGTGCTGCAACAAAAATTATTATTCAACGAGTCAAATTTTCCTTTTAGGAAAGATTTTACTGTATTTTGATATGACTTAATTCTACTCTCAAAAGAAAAATCAAAGTGCAGCAAGTGCTGTATTTCCTATATGCTACCCCTGTACTTTTACAGAGACTCATGCTAAGATGCTTATTCCATATGCCTATGTAGGCCTAACAAATGTGGGCTAGAGTCTGTGATCCTTGGAATGAGTAAATAAAACTTTACCCAAGTCAAATAGTTAATTTTGAATAAGTTCCTACTTACATAGGAATGTCAGAATATAGCCCTCAGGATTTATCTTTTGCTGTATACTCCAGTCTTACACATATAGATATGAATTTAATGGACCATGGTATGCTTAGAAAAATAAGTGGAAATTCAGAATGAAGCAAAGAAACAAACCAACCAACAATAACAGAAGGAAAGAGAAATTAACAAGAATAAAGTCCCTTAGGAATCTGCCCAAGAACTAACACAACACAATCAGAAATTCAGAACATTTATTGCAAAAGCTGAATAACTAAATAATGTTGAACTGGCAAAGCAGTAACAAGGATAACTGGTTAGATATTTATTCTGTCAAAGTCATCAAACACCCCTCACAAACTGACATAAGTACTGCAATAAGCAATGCACCCCTAACCCATTTTTAAGCCTTTTGTACTGTGGAGGAAAAAATAAAAGCAAACTGCTATATACAAAAGAATAAAGAAAAAAACAAAAGGGTCCTGGTTTTTTTGGTAAAAATAAAATCACCTTCAGATTAGCTAAATTTGTTACTTTAAGACTGATGTTTCTCTGTGGCATAAGTAACTTGCTTTTTTCTGTAAGGACTTTTTTTTTTTTTGCATGCTATTTATTTGTGTAAATCATCTTTCATGCCTTAACAAAAACCATCTAAAAATGTTTTGGATTTCGATTTGCTTTGCGTGCAACTTAGATCTTACTAACATTAGGAGTCACTCTTCTGATTTGACTGAGGTGGCATGGTACCTGCCAGGCATTGACCAACTATGATAAGAAACAGTTAAACAGCAATAATTAGAGTTTTACCCCTTTAGTTCCCCCAACTAGCCTACCAGGAGAATGCTCTGTTACATCATGAAGGCACAACACATTAAATATTCTGTGGCTATGGTCTAAAAACACTCGTGTTACTACAACTTTAACGCAGATGAAGATCAACACAAATGCTGTTGTTTCAGCAATACGAACTGTCTTAGGTATAGACACACACCTGCCCAACTGGAAAAACATTTTTATTGTATTTTGCTCCTGTAGAATTTCCTCCACGTATTTCAGCTGGAGTCAACATCAGCTACCACTCATTAAATGATGGACTACAGCTAATTTGATCAAGGATCCTAAACAAATAGCTTTCTCCCTCACCCACCACCACACATTTAAATATTATTTCGTTTTGCAATTTCCCTGTTTTATGAAACCTAATGGAAATTAAACAAAAGTTGCTAAGTTTTTAAGCCCTTACACAAGTAATTTCATTTCTTAATATTAAGTTTAAAAAAAAATAGAAAAAAGGAAGAAATTCTAACTGAATGCTGGCATAATTTGATACTACACAGAAAAAAAGGGTTTTTTCCTTTTCTACAAGCAACCTTTCTTCCTACCCCATCACTTTTTTCACTTTTAATACAAGTGGCTTGAGTTTCTTGGAACATTGTGTGTCAGACAGACTACTAACACAGAAACACCATCACTGAAAATAAAAGCAAAACAACAAGAAAGCAAATGAAAGAAATTAAAAAGCAACTGTGAAACACAGAAATATGCTACAGTATATTTTCAAGTGAACATTATAAGTACACAAAAATTGTGAGTAATAATTGTTGCTATTTACAAGTATTTGAACGCTGATTGACTTACAAGTGTCCACTAACATTGTTAATAGCACAATAGGTTTAATGTTTACAGCTTCACTTGTTTGCAATATGAGCTCAAGTATAACGGTCCCAGCATAGATCAATGACAACAAAAGCACAATTTTCTAACTGGATATGCTTTTCAATCTTTGTAATCCACTGAGCTTTTGCACTCTCTCCCTCTCCAAATGCATCTTCTGTTGTTCATAGCAGCAGTCCAGGGTCAAAAAACAAACAAAAAAGGATATTTTCAAACTGGAGAGATCTCTGCAGACTTTAATCATGTCTATTTAACAAAACCACACAACTAGTAGAAACACTCTTTCATGTTGCAGGACACCATACCTTCCACGGTGCTAACATAAAGATATGCATATCTGTGCTAGGTGAAGCATAGTTCTAGAGGTCTACCCAGTACATAAAGCTCTGACACACACATAGTATTAGCAAGTCTAAGTAAGCTAAAGTCATTGGTCCAAAGTAACCATTTCTTATAGCTGGTGCTCCTTTGGACTCTCCACAGATCCCGGGGCCTGTTTATAAGACTTCAAGCTGGCCAGAGGAATGTCAGTCATGTGGTTGCCAGTGTTGAAATGGCCCTCACTGGAACCATACTGCTTTCGATCACTGAACTGGTTTCTGTTGCTATCTTCTTTCCAGGTCCTGGTCAATGTGTGTCCATTAACTAGTTTGTCCTTCTTAACCCACTCCTTCTGAGGTGCAAAGGTGGAGAGAGGAGACTTTGGCTGTTGGTATGGGCCCAGGCTAGGAGGCATCCAACAGTTGTCTGAGTGACCCAAAACCAGGCATTCTTGAGTACACATCTCTGTAGCTTCAGCTAATCCTCGTGGACCAAGAGGCCCATCTGTAGAAGAAAAAGAGAAAAAGAAAAAAGGGGGAGAAAGGAGGGGGGGGGGAAACACAATATTAGATTGTGATATTTGTCATTACATATATACATAGACCTCAGGAGGAAATTAACAATGATTCTGCAACCAAATATTGTGCTGGTAAATTCTATGTACATTTTCATTCTATTAGAGAGTAGTTGCTTTGTAGGGCATATGCTCCCAGTATAGCTACCTGCCTGGTTTCCAGAAGTGGAGAAACAGTTCAATTATTCCTGTGCTTGGATCCTACTACAAGTAAACTGAACTCCTTTTTTCTAAGTCACATCAAGAAAATAGAGCTAGGTAAATGAAAGTGTCCAAGGAACTAAACCTACCCTTGCAGATTCTGAGTGAGAATTAATGCTTTTAAGTGCCTATTATTTGTATGTATTCCGTTCTGCTTTCAACTCAATTTACTGCTGAAGAACCTTGGTGAATTAACAGCCTACTGCAACCTGAGAAACATCTGTACAATCCAAAAACAGGGTTGCGCAAAGAAATGCATGGTACACAGGGTTATTTTAATATCTACTGTTTTACAAACACAGCTTGATGCATAGTTCTAGGTATCTATCCGATGGATGCACACTCCTATGCATAGTCTAAACAAGTAAGAGACAAGTTAAATTTGCTTGATTTAATATGAAACCAGGAAGAAGTCCAAAACATTGCAACAGGAAAAAGAACAAAACCTGTAATTCTTCTGACCATCAAACACATCTCAGATGCCACACAGATACAACCATAAAAGTCAAGGGAAAAAAAAGGTTATGTAAATCTGGCAGTTTAAAAAAAACTGTTCTCATAATTCTTTGTAAGCTAGAAATATAAGACCACAGGAGATAGAAATTAAGATTGCTGAAGTACTATGCATATTAGATATCTACATAATTTTTCACACACTGTTGAGAACACAGCAGGCCAGCTGCAGGACTCTCACTATCAAGCAGACAGGTCACCCATGCCTTCAGCAACACTGAATTCCTCTCAGTCTTACTATATTTTTGAATTGCTTAATTTACTCATCTGCTCAGGCTGGATGTATGAGGAAGGGCAGGCCAGGAAAAAGGCAGAGAAATCACTTTGTGTATTTTTGTTAGATATTTCTCAGTATCTGGGGTATGCTTTACTAGGAGCCATTGCTGCGTTGTAATTTTGAGCAAGAATTTCGAGGTGTCTTTTCTTGACTTCAGAGTAAATCAATGGACTAGTAGTGAAAACACTGGAAAAGTTAAGGAGACATATTTCCTTGATTAACCAGCCCAGTGACAGGAAGGAAATTATAGATTGATTTTAGAGAAGGAACATTAGCAAGTAGGCATGAATAGCAAAGTTGCTAATCAGAAGAAAAATGTCAGCGGTGTATCAGAAAAAAAAAAGGGTATCTTAATAATAATCTAATTGAGACTCAAAATGATAAGTGAAGACACTCTAACAAAGATTTCTCTGCTAAAATGCCAGAGAATATTTTGTTCTCTTGTACTCCATGCATATACAATAAATTACCCTTAGTAACATCTTTTTTTAACACTGAAATTACCTCAATTTACTTTATGGAAACTCCTATTCATTTCCCACTGCTTTTAAATACAGATATTAAAAAAACACATCAGGCATATTTCTACATGTTACATTAGTAATTAGGTAATCTTCTTATCTCTGAGCAACAACTCTTTTTTGAATATCTAGAGAATATATGGTACTCTGTTGATATGACAGAATATAACAAACTATAATAAAATATAATAAGCTATAATAAAATTTGTTACTGAATTCCCCACATAAGAAAGTGTCCTATTGCTGAAAACTAGAACATGAAAAATGTATAGAATCAATGCTACCTTCCATTTAGATCAATACAAGGTGAAATAATGAAACCAAAACCATTAGGAAAAAGGAAAAAAAAACAACTGTAAAGTAAGATCTAAGCAGAGATTTCAATGAGAACTATGAACAATTCTAAAATGAGACCTGAAAGAGAGGTGTTTTTTTCTTTTTTTTCCTATAAAACTCTTGTTGGAATCCTCTATTATGAAGTTCTAACCAAACTGAGGCAGGCATTTAAAGAGAAATAAACCCAAACTGAGACAATTATAAATAAAGAAATTACTCACAGTATATTGTTCACTTTTCCAAAAATTAATCTACAGATTAAAAGCTGACTTTCAATTTTTTTTTTTTTTTTTTTTTTGGCTGTCAACTGAAGTTCAGTTTTAATTAGTCTTTTTCCTGTTTCAGAGGAAAAAAAGTGAGAAGTGGCAGAACAATTTTCAACCTGCCTACTCTCCCAGGAAACTACTATTCTACTGATCAGGAAAAAAGAAAGGTTTTGCAGACATTAAAACTTTCAAAATAGAAAGAAAGCATTTTGCCACAGAATGACACTTTTCAAGAAGGATGGTGCATGCACTCTGTGCTTCCAATCTGCAGTGGAATAAAAGAATAACAGGAGAGCCTTCAGTACAATAGTTCTGAAGGGGAAAAGTTACTTTTTTATGTTTAGTTAAATAAATTTCAAGAGATAAGGCCATAGTTTCCATTTAAAATTTAAATGAGCTGGTTTTACTTAAGAATAAATATGCATGTGGCCCTATAATCTACATGACAAACTCTTTGGAAGATTTACTTCATGTGTTTTGCTTTCTTTAGTAACAGTGGTAGGCAGTTAATGCTGTTCAACTCAGAATGAATTTTAAGCATCCTTTGCTTTAGCCATTTCTAAGCTGATAGACTTTCTCGATGACGCTGGAATATTCAGATATCTGCTACTACTGTGAGCAGCAGACAGGAATGGGGTAACAATGCTGAGATGATTGCCTGTGCAAGAATTATTCCTTGGGTGTTTTTCAGTTTAACAAAATACCACTGTCCAACTTAGACCTGGAAAATTAATTATTGTGTGCGAGTCTTCCCCCAGTCAACCTTCCCCATGCAGAGATGTCAATCAAAGACAAGACCATGCAGTCCTTATAGCAGCCAATTACAATTTTGATATGGATGTTGGTCACACCAAGTGACAGCTGTAGACAAAGTGAGACACTCTCCTTTTAGGAGAGAAATGGGAATCTCAGGGAACACGTGAAAGACACTTCTTTTATCTGTATAACTGTTCAAACAGCTGTGAGGTAGGCAGCTTCATTCATAACGTGTGTGGTACCTGCCGTAGCTATCTCCAGTTAAGGCGCTTAGATAAACCATAATTGTTTGGTAAATATTGTTGCTAATAATGGTGATAATCATGATTTAGGGGATTCTACATATTTTCTACTGTTAGATACAAGAAAAAGATGAAAAGGAAAAAAGAAAGGTTCTCACTTACAAAAAAAAAAAAAAGACTGTTTTCACAAATAGGTTATTTGAGTTTCTGTTTTGTTTTATTATGTTCTCAATCATAAAATTTGTTCTTTTCTAAGACTCTTTATTATTCAGGTTGCTATTTAACAGCATAAAGTGTAATGATCATGAGCAATATGATAAGAGGGAGATCTTCTGAGGATAGTATGACTGAAGAGTTGGCTGCTATGTATTGAGAAAGCCATAATGTTGCCTTAATGGTAATTATCTTTCTCCTTCACCACAGCTGAACAATAGTTTTCACTCAATTTTCTAAAGTTGTTTCATTACCACATACAACGACACCACTTAAAAACCTGTTCCTGCTGCTTTAATTTTATAAGTGCATTAATTTGTTTCCTTTCTCTTCACAAAAATGTCACTGCAATTTCTGTATCAAGCTTTTCCATGCTGAAGTACTTTATTGATATATGGGGGATTTTTTTTTTCAAAGTATTTGTTCTCTGAACAATCCATAATCCGTGCGGCTGGTTATCAGTCTTGGCTGCTTGAATATATAATGACACAAGTGCTGATAAAACTGTACAAGCCATCTGTCTCTGGAGTTAAATGTTTTGAAAGCAAACACAAAAGTGCATAACAAACACTCCCTTAAATTGTCTTTGTAAATATTTATATCAGATCTTACCCAAAAATGCTTTTTTGTTGTTATTTTATTCTGTTAATAGCTGTCAAGCAGATGCATGACTTGCCTACTCAAAAGCAGACAGGTGTAAGAAGGAAAATAATGTGCGCCACTCAAGAGCTGGTCATACCCTAATGCTGGAATTTCTGTGTGGTCTTTTATCTCTTTTTATTATACCCAGAAGCTAAACAGCTATTTCATTGATTAACTTACTGCTGCAATTAGCAACTAGCTTCTGGTGTGATGACCAGCTGCTTTTCAACCTGCTTCTTTAAAACTCTCTTGCTTACAGCTGGAAAATTCATTCTTGATTTCTGAAAGAGTTGAGGTCACAAGATAATTTCCACTCAGTGAGACTTTTTGGTCTCAAGCAACATGAATAGGTACCTGAGGGTGCTAACATCAAGTACAGTGGATTTGGACACAGCCACTGTTGTGTTTCAGAAAATCATATTTATTTAACCTTTCACATTACATCTTAAAATTAAAAAAAACCCAAAACCTAGTAACATTTTCAACTCTATTTATCCCCAAATAGAGAAAGGTTTTTTTTTGTTTGTTTGTTTTTTGAGCTTTCATGGGCTACTTTACTAAATGACCTTCTCTGAGACCTCATGATTTTACAGCCTTCCCCACATATGGAACATTCACGGAACTGAAATGACATTATTCCATTTCATAGAGGTTTTACAACTAGTCATATATTAAATATAAAAACTGGTGAAAAAAGTTTATAATTACAAAGATTCCTTTGCCTTTTACTTTGCTCTTAAATATCAAACAAATAAATTGGGAAGACTGGTCTTTAGTCTGTTAAAAAAAACAATCCAAGACTACAAAACCACACACATGCTGTGTTGGATGTGCTTTCTTGGTATTCTTAATTAAAAGAAACATTCAGTGTCTATTAAAAATATATATTTTTAGTGACTTATTCCATGGTCATTCTACCCAGCACAGTCAATTCACATTTGATCCTCAAATTTCCTTGTCCAAAGGTCCCTGGATTCCTCCTATTACTGCTGCCAGTTTTTGTAGACTTATCACTACCACCTTCTACCCTGCTGCTTCACTCTCGCTTTCCTGGTGTTCCATCCTCTGTACTAAGGTACAGATCAAGAAACCCCTGCTATTCTCTGTTCCCTGTCTTCGCCAAAACTTATTTCTCATCAAGGCTGAAATAAACAACACTGTAAGGTTAGCTTATATCTGCATTACTTAACAGAGATAAGCTGTCAGAATCCTTAACTAGCGCAATGAGAGGAGGATCAGGAATAAAGGGTATGTGGGAGGGACTGCCCAGGATACAGAAAAGCAGGAACAAAAGTATTTTCTGAAAAGGCGGGAAAACACAGTAAGATTTTCTACACTTTTAAGTGATCCAGATGGGTTCTATATCATGTACATGACTGTACAAAAACTCTGCATGACTTTGATTCCGTAGGCAGCTAAATTTTGAAGGCAGCAATACTCAAGTACTTGAAATTTTGTTTCTATGCGGTTGTGTGATGACTGAATTTTCCTCATGTCTTTATGTTTTCAGAGCTAAGAAAGTGAACAAAATAGAAGTTAAGAAAGTATTCTGCATTTCTTATCTCAGGTTCCTTTCCCCTACACCTTCTCTACTATAAAAGCTATAATGAAAGGGACTGTTACTTAGTTTGCTATATTTTCTTTCTTTTTTTTTTTTTTTCCTGGTATATTTCCTAGAAATTCAATGCCATTACAATTTACAAGGTATATCTCCATCAGAAATGGCTCTGCTGTAAGGATGCTATTTTTGCCTGACCTAACTTTCTGTTCCTATTTGCAACTACTTTTTCTGCATTGACATACATGTATATAAACCTCTCTGCATTTCCGTGTGCACATGGTCAGGAAGTAGACATACAGTTCCTGGGTCTTCTAAGATACTAGGGGCCAAGTTTACTTGCTGCTGCCTAGTCTTTAAGAAAAAATAGCCATATGAACCGGCATGAAGCCTGTGACCATTCTGCAGGCAAGTTGCAACAATCTGAAATCACAAGGGCACGGTCCTTGCAACAAGGGTATGTGAAGATGCCACAGGAGGTGTGGCGTCTTACGGTCTGGAGTGGTGCTGAGCTACAGCTGAGCAGCTCAAACCTGAATGATTCTTCCCTGGTCATCCAAATCCAGCTCCATGACTTATCATGGATTGCATATTGCTTATGTTCAGATCTTTATGCCCCTACTTATTTTTGTTTTTTAACTTAATTGGGTGAAACTTTAAAATTTATAGTTAAAAAAAAAAGAAATAAAAAGTTGTTTCACTAGATAATTAGTGGTTCTTTCTGGTCTTAAAAACCTATGTATCAGCAACCATTAACATATAGCTGCATTTTGTGTAAGCTTTCACTGACAAATGAAGCCAATGCTAGCCTACCCTTTAGAAATACAGATGATAAAAAATAATATCTGGGATGTTTATTCTGACTTAATACATTCTGTCATTAAAAACAAACAAAGAAGTGAATAAACAAACAAACAAAGACACAAAAATGACTGCAATTTGTATTCTTAGCTGAAGTGTCACATTGTGGATGCAGACAGTCACCTTGCAGGAAGAGCAGGAGAAAAGAAATGCAAACAGTATTCAGCAAAAAACCCCCCGTTTGTTAACAAATAAATAAAGATTAAAAGCTTTACACATCTCTCATACAGATTTCATTCTTTGGGCACAGATGAAAAGTCAACATTTGCAAATGGAGATAGTCCAAATTCAACAATACATGGGCAGCCAGAACAGCAGATTCTCTTCCCGAGAGGATATTGTTATTTAGACAGACTTTATGGCACACAAAGAGCAGACAGCATATCTTTATAAATTTGCAGCCATCTTCAGTATGGCATGGAAGTCATCCATCTTTTCATCCACTCAAGCTACTCCTCTGAAGAATGCTATCTCACCTAATTTTATTTCCTCAAATTTGGCAGTTTTTTCTGCCATACATTTAATTTTAGCAGGACAATCTAATGCATAAGGACTCCTCAGAGGATTCAAATGAACCTTTTAAATTTGATTGTATCACTTAATGAGACCAGTGTTCAAATATTTGGAATAATATTATTTTCAGCATTAATCTTTTTCATTATGTAGCTCTTCATTCTGCTGCGTAAAAAAATTCTTTGTTCCCAAAAGATGGTGATGGATGGTGATAATAAAATATTCATTAAACATCCCATGATCACAATCATTTACTATCTTTTTTCTCACACACCTAAATATTTATGATAATTGATCAAAATATTTTGTTGAATTGATTTACAGGCAACACGCTGAGACAGCACCACTTTTGACATGGTCATATTTTCTGATCTATTAATATGCCCCAAACATGAACCTGCTGTCAGTCTAAAAAAACCTTAAGACTCTATTTGGAAGATTAAGTCAACTATTTAACATGAATCAAATTTTGGTTAGTAGTTTTGACAAATTCTCTTTGAGAAAAGGCAGGATTCAATGTGGAAAAATGTAGTCAAAACAAGAAGAACTGGAATGCAGAACAACAAGAATGTTATGAAACTGAGCTGAACAATATTTATTTCTACTCTGCACAGCACTGTGCTGTTTTTAGATGCCTGACCATTAACTCATTTACAGCAGGAAAAAGAAAACCATTCAGGTTGAATTTAATTTATTTTTTATGACTGTTAAAAAAGTCAAAAATAATCTGTTTTCCTGATCATTTTCTAACCTACAGCAAAATCCTGATCTTCTGACTTGTGATAAATACATATCCTGGCTCCCTGGAGCACAGGAATGTTAACTTGGGATATATTGAAAAAAGAATATTGACTTTATTAAGCAATAACTGAATAAAGGCAAAATTCATAATCATCATATGATGAACTGTGCTGTTAAATTATAGATATGATTTTTTTATTTGTACATCCATATATTTTTTGTTTTAACTTTTATATGTATTTCTGTCCATTGATAAATAAGGAATCAATGTATGACAACTGGGACTTATTTCCTAAGTGTTATTTTCCTAGCATTAGATTAACCTCTGTAAAGCAGAAAGTGTCAAATTAAACATTTTCATTTAAACATTAATTTGAGAAAAAGAAAGGGAAGGGAAGGGAAGGGAAGGGAAGGGAAGGGAAGGGAAAGCAAGGGAAAAAGTAATTACTTCCAAGGAATTCAAGGGGGAAAACCAGACAATATCAAAAAGTTACAACTGTTATACTCCAGAAAGCAGCTCATTTAAGGACAATATGAAAATGAACATTTATGCTATGGTGTTAAAACAGACTGTTAATTAAAAAAAGATAATTAAGATTATTTTTGCATAAAAGTATAAATTCACTCTGTAATTAGGTTAATTACAACTACCTTAACAAACATTAAATTTAGGTTAAAATACATCTTTTTAATGAATCCCTATTTCTAAGTATGCTTCTTGCCTCTTCTGTGTTTTTCTATTTTCCTTCAGTACAAATCAGTCCAAAATCAGGTTTAGCTTAAACTGAAATTCTTGCAAATTTGTGGCAGATGCCTTATGTGCACATTATTATGTAAATAAGTAGTTTAACTGATTTGAAAATACTTTTCTTTTAGCAGAATTTGGACTTAAATCTGGGTACTTGTTCTCCTAACTTAAGCTTCTTGACTCTGAGTAATTGAAAAATGTGACAGGAAAAAGTGCTTAAATAATAGTAAATCAAGCTTAAATAGTAAGCTTGATTATATTGTTGATTTTGTTTTCTATTCTACACAAAAATATATCCTTGATAAATACCACAGGACACAGATGTCAGAGATGTCATTAAACTAATCCAGAGCCAAAAGGACCATTTCCTAATTCTGTTTGTATAACAGCATCTCATTTAGATAATTTTGTAAAATTCAGCTCAGCGCCAGTTGAGTTGTTAGAACTGCAGGCCTATTACACAGACAATACAAGAAAGTGCTTTCTTTCATTATGGCTGAGCTACACCCATTGTATGTTACAATTCCTTCTTTTTCTTTAAAAACTATGTTAATTTACATCATTTTTCGGAGGAGATATCCATAAGTATCTGAATGAGCTTATATAGTTTACAGTAAAACTCCTATTAAACAAATGCTCCTGAGTCAAAACACTTGCATTTTATTAAACCACGATTGAAAATTAACCTATGCTGCATTCAGTCATTACATTCAATGTACTGAAAATTAATATAGAAGCAACATCTGTATGCACCAAATACTTCTGGTTACTCACACAATCCAATTTGGATGTTTAGAAAGAGCTATACTTCCAGGCTTCCAAATCCCACTTGGAAGACTGCAGAAAAAATTATCTTTGTGATTCTGAAGAGGAAGCCAAATAATATTTCACATGAATAATGAATCTGCATTTAATGGAGGAAACTTTATTTTTTGATAACCTTATTTTTTCTTCTTCCTATTTAATGAAATACCTCTGCAAATGAACCCTTCCAAACATGTAAACATTTAATTTTTTTTTAATCCATTTTATTTATTCATGCAAAAATAGCTCTAAAATAGGCCACTTTAAGTTGCATTCAAATCTAAGTACAATGTAAAAGGAATGTCTGAAATTAGTGCACAAAATGCACATAGAATAGGTCTAAACTAACACATTTAAAGGAATATACTGGATGTCATCTCCAGATTCTTGGACTTTTTTTAAGCAAGAGAATATTATAATTTATTTTTTATTTTTTTAATAAATTAAAACGGATTAAGATGCTTGAAGAAAAATTGTTACTATGAGCATAGACTATGAACAACTTACACACACAACAAGCTACAAGCTCTTTACAATCTCCTTTATGTCTGTTCACAGTCTGGTTTCTCAAGTAGCAAAAAAATCATGGGTTCATATGTAAAGCAAATTTTGGGAAGGAACATGCTGAAAAAAACCAGCTGGTTTGATTTCCTCAAACCACTGGGTTTTTATAATACTCAAAGACAAAATGGAAGGCTTGCTTACCTCCATAGAATTCATTTTGTTGTTATAAAATGTGGCTAGAAACAGATATTTCTTGTCCATTCACATAAGAATCCGACAATTTCTATAACATGAGAGTTGTCAATACTTGGCAATACACTGCATCTCTTTTCTTGTTTCCAGTTTTAGATGTAAAGGTAAACTGGTTTCATTTTCTACAGGGTAACAATAAATTTAGAAAAAAATAATAGAAAAAACCATGCATGATATAATCTTGGACTCAAATTTAATGGTGTATAATATAGACTTATCAATTTCAAGCTTCTGAAAATAATGGGTAGTATGAACACACTTGTGTTTACTGAACTTGTAGAAATAAAAACATATGAAGCAGATGAACAACCTGAGAGAAATGATATGTTTTTCTTCTTTTATTATTAAAAAAAAAAACAACCAAACAAACAAAAAAGGTGATTTACCAAAATAGGAAAAGCAGTCACTAGATTTGGCTCACTTAACATTTCCATTCACCTCCCTGACAGGAATGGCAGTGCAGATGTTAATTACCGTTTATAGAATGTCTCGTCAAAACACCTAAGAATTATTTTTCTATTAATGACTTGGTCCTGTGCTTGGGATCAATGGCTGATTTCAGACCAACAACGCTGAAAAGGATCACTGATACTTGGTTAGGACACCCTGTCTTTCCTTGTAAACACCTGCAAAAAATGCATGGCTTTGTGCCAACAATTTAGCTTTAGAAGAAAAACTATTATAAAACTGTAGTCATGAGGGAAATAACAGTCAATTTTAAGATGATTATTACCCTTGTATCAAGTGAGTTATTTAATGGAAACTTCAGAGCCAGCAAGTTATTTAAAAGCAATGCCAAATGCTCAAAATCATGATGAGCTGAGAACCAAAATACTTTACTGATAGACAAAAAGATGTATTTCAGGCCAATTTATTTGGTGGGACAGCAGAGACAGGCAGCTGTTTTCCCACACATTTATTGGTCACATACCTCCTCCTATTTGAAATAGGTTGGAGTTTTGCTACTGTCTTCATTGGATGTAAAACTTGGCCTTTTGCCACTACAGAACACAAAATTAATTTAATAGGTAAGCCTGAATTAGGAAGGCATGCACTAAAGGAAACAGACCAATTCCCTTGTGATCTGCAAGCATTTAGCTTCCCTACATACACTACCAATTGTTCCTTTACAAGTTCTCCAGCTCAGGACTCTACTTTTTCAAAGCTGTCCCTATATAGTTGTGCTTACTTGTTGATGATTTATCTCTGTGTGTTGAGACACGAGGCTTGACTCCATTTCAGAAGGCTGATTTATTATGTTAGATATTATATTAAAATGCTACATTAAGACTATACTAAAAGAACAGAGAGATCAGAAGGCTCAACAAGAACGAACAGAACAGAATAACAAAAATCCTGTGACTGCTCACAGCCTTGGCACAGGTGGCTGTGATTGGTCATCAATGGAAAACAATCCACATGCACCAATCACAGACGCAACATGTTGCATTCCACAGCAGCAGATAGGAATTGTTTACATTTCTCTCCTGAGGCTCCTCAGCTTCTCAGGAGAGGAAAAATCCCAGCAAGGATTTTCCATAATATCATGGCTACACTTACTGTCTTTTTTGATGTGTTTTCAACTCACTTCTCGTCTGTAGTCCCATATTTTTCTCTAAAAAAATATTCCTCTCACCATCTTCTCAGCAGCCTGGATGACAAATCCTTCTTCTATAAATTTATATCACTGAATTTAGATAACAGATTTCACTTAAAATAAGTGATGGGGCATCTTCTTATAATTCATTTAGGTATAAAACTTAAGGTTATTAAAGACAGAAGTAAGGTAGGTTTCATTCCAGCCTGGGGTTCAGCTCTAGAGACAGTCCTCTGGAAGTGTTCAAGAAACATCTGGATGTGACATTTGGGAATATAGTTTAGGGGGCATTATGGTAGTGCCAGTTTGACAGCAGGACTAGATGATGAACGTTTCTTCCACCCTTGATGGTCCTGTGATCTGAACCAATTATAAGAAAATATCTTGCATATTTTCTGCTTAAAGGATCAAGGTGATACAGTGCTACAGAGAAGAAAAGGATAAGACTGAAATAAAATTTTAGATGCTTAAAATGTATATACCTACATGGGAACCACAGATATATCTATTTTGTAATTCCCCCTTTTGATTAACAGCTATCCTGTCAATCTTGCCAGTTGGTCTAGTCAATAAAATATAGTAAATCACTGAACCTAATGTACAGAAATGAATCTGAACAGCTCTTGCAATTATACTGCTTTGACTAAACCTCCCTTAAAAACAATAAGAAGTTATAGCACATATTATGTACACAGCTTCATTGTAGTTTTAGCATTTGAATCTGGAGCTATGTCTTATGCTTGGCTTTGCCATAACACTTCATCACTTTGATCTTTTAATGTGTATGCACAGATTAGGAAAGGTTTCCTTACAGAGTTAATTATTTCCATAAAACTAAAAGGTATATCAAACCCCTGACTTTTTTACTTACAAAATTAACACCTTTGAGCTCTGTCACTTGTGAGTGGATTCCATCTGGACAGAGTCCCTATTCTACCAAAGCTTTCAGATCATTCTCAAAGCAAATGATGAGGCATTACAGGATAATTTTGCTAGATAAAATTTTCTTGTTTTTTCTTTCTTTCTTTTTTTTTTTTTTCTTCCTGCATTGTGACACAAAAAGTAGAATGTAATTTCATTTCTGAATTTCACTTTCAGAATATTTCAGATATCTCTCACCATAGCAGTATAGATTTTTGAAGTATTAAGGGGCCAATGCTGTAGGACAGTGGTCCAGGCCAACAAAACTGAAGAAAGAGCAACTGAAACTCCCTCTAATGCTAATAGCATTTTTGAGTGCAAGGTGAGAACAGAAACTCTTCAGAAAAGTTTGAAAAGATTGATTACATTGTAATATGTCTTTGGTCCCCCATTCAGGCATTAAGTGCTAGCAGTATTCCTGATTATAATGGAAAATTTTGTTCCCTGCTGTGGGGAGAAAAATAGCACTGAAAGCAAAACACACCTGGCAGACACCTTGAATATGGAACTTCTTATTAAGCATTGCATTTTTTTTTTCTTTGTTAATTAATCTATTTCACAGTCTCAGGTAATCACTTTGCAACTTCTCAGTAGTCTGACTTTCAAAGGAACTTTATGCTCTGTCAGTTTCTATACCCATGTTGTCAAAGTGCGTGGCAATGGCATAAACCTCTTGGTAAATTGTCCAGTGCTGTCTTGCACTTCCCTTTCCTAGAAGGCAGTAACATTAAAAGCATTCTTTGTTCTAATGCTGTGCATTAAGGACATATCCTCTGCGTCTCTTTACTTAGTTTCCATCTTAGTAAACCTTCGGAGTCCTAGTATTTTACAGTGAAAAGATGGAGTTTGTAAGACCTCCTTGTTGACAAGGCTGATTAAGTAAGACTGCAACACTTTTTAGCACAAATACCCACCTCAGCATGTGCTGCAGCAGTCACAGCACCAACTAGAAGCAGTTGCTTAAACTCATGCTAACTCTATTGCGTATCACCTAAGGTTCCTTCTCCATGCTTTGTGTACTTTTGTCTGGTACCTGCTGTTTGCTGGAGAGGCATTTACTGCAGACAAATGGGCAACATTAATCAGAGGGAAAATCCACATTCAACACCAAACCATTTTATAAATAAATGATGTACAGAATGAGTGCTACATGACTGGGATGTCATAAATGTATACCAAAACTAGGAGGGGAGAAAAGCAGGCATAAGCTGCCACAAATCTATAAGAATTGATATGAAGGAATAAAACAGAACTAAAAGGGAAAGTATAACACCATGACAACTGATAAATGGGGAAGTCTGACACAAATATTTTAAGAATGGTAGATAATGTGAGATTACCATGGTAAATTACTTCATTTTTAGAAACAAAGGAAATTGAGTCAATACCATCTCTCTGGACTTCAGCGGAGCATGTGATGAAGTTCCATATAGTAAATTATTTTAGTTTAGCAAGAATATAGGCAAATGGAACCTGTAGATTGATTCAATGAGGGAAGAGATGGAGCTGGAGAGAGGTCCCACTTAATTCAATATCAGAACTAATCCTGAATAATATTTTAAGTAATGACCTTAATATAGATATACAGGGAAAGAGTTGATGCAATGTATTTCTGACATAAAACTGGAAAGTACTTGCAGTGACTACCAAGATATCAGAAGAATTAAAGAAAGAAAAAAAAGACAGGAGTGTTTCTTGTTAGAGAAGAGCAGGAGATTTTAACTTTTCTCATTTAGAACAGTAAATCCAGGCAGATGAAAAGATGAAAACCAGATGATAAATAGAGACATCAAGTGACTTTGTAAATTACGAGAAAGTGTTGTCAGGAGAATAAATCTGACCACACAGTGTCTATGATAAGATACTACTGGACTCCACCGCAACATTTAGATTCTTATATTAGAAAAATCCCACAGTAAAACCAGCCGACTTTATTTTGCAAGTTATTGGAAGTTTATAGTCTTGTATTTAATTGCTTAATGTCTGACTACAGTGAAGATAGCTGATGTACAATAGAAGCTTGTGCAGCAATAAAGTATTAAGAAACTACAGTCACGATATTCTGTTTCTAATACAAGATAGATAAAAGGATTTATAATTCCTTACAAAGGGAATTTGCAGCATTAAGGATAAGAATTTTTAGCAAGAAGGTGAGATTTTTCAGTATGAATGCTTCTGAAAAATCTCATCTAATAAAGGAAGGTACTAGAAGAAGGAATAATCTGATGAAATACTGGCATTTCTAATTGAAGAATACCTTTCAGCTAATCAACTAAATTCTTTAAACAGGTACTTTCACAACGTGATTCATTTGAACTCCTCTAGGTTTTACTTTATGATGAGATAAGTCGTGCCCTGAAAGTGTCTACTTCTCCCTGCTGACTACTAAATTACCCAAAGTGCCGAGTTCAGGTGTACACATGCCATCCTCAGCTTCTACAGCTGAAACAACAGAAGACAGATCTTTCAAGATATCTCCTAAATCAAAGACAATGTGTGTGACCTTAGCAGTATCATTTGGTTCCTCTGTGTCTTTATGCTCATCTATAAAATGAAGATAATAGAATTTCCATACCTTACAGGGTAACATAGTGGGTTGTGGATTACACAGCTCTCTAATACCATGGCAATGGATGCCCTATAAGTACTCAGGCCTATTCTGGACTGTTAAATGAGGAAGTCAAGAAGAACAAAGAGTAAAACTTGCAAACTGATTTATTTGCAGAGAGATCCATTTGATACCTCCCTGAAACAATGCACCATTGAAAGATGGGATTCCTGTAAAGCATCCTGTTAATCATAACACTAAGAGTGATGTTTTTGAAAGAGGTGATATCCCTCCCTCCTGAATAAGAGAATTCAGACTGGATATGTTTCTCTTTTGTCATGAGCTGTTCCATTTGTCTCATGAATTAGTTAAACAATTATTGCATCAAGAAATTAATCCTTTATATTTATTGCCCACTGACACATGATACATTCATTTAAAATGTCTGTGCCCTATTTTAAGATGCGTACCAGGGAAATGTTTGTCAGTATTGAAATATTTACTTAAGCATTCATTCCAACACATTTCTAGAGTAACAACCTGGCTTATGCTAAGATACATGTGTGTCTCTTGTATGCAAAAGATGATTTTAATCTTGTTTACACCAATACCAGTTGACTTTAGCTAAATTGCTCCTATTTTACCCTAGGATTGCTGTCAGAATCGTCCTTATATTTCAGCCAGAGTTTACAAATCTCCAGCAGGAAAGTGTCTCTTTATTGTGAGGATAAATTGACATTCACTCAGAATTGCCTGTGAGAAAAGTTTTTTTAATAATAAAATTTTAATTTTTTAATTAAATAGTTTTAATAAGTTTAATTTTTAATAATTTTAATACTTTTAATAATTTAATTTTTTAAATTTTTTTTTACATTTTTGATTTAGAGAAATGTAACAGCCTTATTTATTTAAAATCAAGGATATGAATATTTTAACAGCAATAGCAGAAGACATAAAGAGAAAGCAAGCATTCAAAGTTGCTGCTAATAAAAAAAAAAAGAAAAAAATACCCCCTGTTACGTTGTTTGAAGCTAATGGCTGATGATGGAATTTGGAGAGTGCAGAGAAAGAGGTACAAAGAAGTACTAGTCAATAATAAGAACAACAGCCTTATATTTGCAATCCAATGTTTAAAGCCAAAATAGGCATTCTTTTCTCTGTTTGATCTCAGGAAAAGCTATCTGCAGCTCACAGGCCCAAATTTGAGTTTTCTTATATCACTCAAAGGAAGTACTGAGATAGCTGCGCTAGAGATGACAGACTAGTAACCCCTCTAGCAAGCCAGACCTGTGGGGGGGTGTCATGTTTTTTGTATCTGGGCTGAAAGCACACTTCCTACTTAGAAATGTTCTCTTTTGTTCTCCCTGGTGGCTGAAATTCATTCTCAAGAGACATGAAAAGTAGAAATTCATCTCACAGAAAAAAAAGGTGTCTTCAATTTCCATAGGAACAAAGAATCACAAAACAAATGTAAATCCTTTTCTCTTTTTATTTCCTCTCAAGGCAGAACTGCTCACAGACATCATAAACCTAATCCCCAAATGTATCAGCTGTTACCACAGCACTAAAGTCAGAGGGTGTCACCCTCCCCAGAATCTGTCCCTGTAAGAGAGACATAAGAACAATCCAATACTATTCAATATCAGACATGTAAAAAACAGTGAAATAAGGTCTGTTTACTAGTAAATGTAAATTTGCAACAAACATTATTGCTAACCAGACTAATGGTTAGCAAGTCAGGACAAGAAAGAAGAAAATATGTCTTACTGCCCTGTTGTATTTTAATTGGAAAATTTTCTTTCTCTCGAAGGATTTGCGCAGTGTTTTACTTGTTATAATAAATTGCAACTCTAAATAACTCAAACCATATTATTCAAACCATATCCAGAAATATCAAAAACAGACCTCCTAATCTTAAAATCTAGTAGCATTACCAGTTGAAAGGTATCACTTCAGTTTGGCAATTCTCCTATCCAAAAACAAAACTTTCATGAGAGCAAACATATTGCTAAAGCAATGACAAGCTTTCACAGTTTAATTTTTAGTGAGCAATCTAAGAGAGTGTCCTAGCAATGGCTTTCATTTGCAATGGCAAAGATCATTCAAATCTAATTGTCAGGTTCCTATTAACATACAATTTCTAGTTTTGAAATAATGCCTATGCTATTTGTATCTTTACATGGGGCTAAGGATCCTCTGTTCTACTCTATTAACCCCATTAGTTTTCATATCGTGCTTCCTCTTGGAAACTCTTTATTACACAGAAAAATTGTAAAACCCACTTTCTTGTCCTGAAGTTCCCCTTCTGACCTCATCTATTAGCCACAAACAAATAATATGAGCAAATAATACACATGATGTCCACTCACAGCCCAACACCCATCAGAAAAGGAGCTGCGCATGCACAGTGGCGCCCACATGGTAATTTGCACCGAAAGTGTGTGGACCTGAGACCAGAACCCCGCACACGATCTCCCTTCAGAGCCTTCTCTTCCACTGACTGGTTTTGGCAAAGAGGGAACTTACTCTCTCAGTGATGGATCTCCATATGGTTTTATGCTTCACATGGCATATTGCTTCTGATTAAGATCTGCTTGAATTTTGGAAGCTTAAGTGTAAAAGGCAAACACATGTCTTGAAGACTTAAAGGTTTTTGTCTCTGAAAGACTTCTGAACTGTTACTGCATAAGACAGTTACAGCTTCTCTTGCAGTGTAAGTACTTTACTACTACAGGTACTTTTGCAAGGAGACAGCAAAAAGCATTGATGATTTTGTTAATTATTTTCCTTCTTAAGCATCCTATTCTTGAGTCACTGAGAAAGGAGCAAGGGGAGAAGTGACTTTTGCCTCATCTACACAGTAGAGATATTATTGAAATTAGGAGTGATACAAGCTTTTAGTGACTAGCTTACAGCAGAGAAAAGTAAATGGAATATAAGACAAAAGACACAAGAATCTCACATGCAATCCTTGCAAGTTCTGGTAAAGCTACTCTGTGAACACAGTTAAAGAGCACATGAAACAAAAGCAATAAAAGTGTCTTTCAGCTCTGATAATGGGGATCCTGTTTCTTAGGCATAGCCACACAGTAAGCCTATCAGAGCTCTCTCTGTATTCACTCATCAGTCCAAAGCCCAGACATATAAACTCTGTCAGCTGGATCATCTAAGAGGCAAGTCGTTCCTTTTTTTGTCTTTGTAATCGAAAGGGTTTGCTTTGCTTTTACTTTTTCTAAAGTTTTATAATATTTACAAAACAGAAGGACAGACTCTAAGACTTTTACTGTCCGTTGTCATTTTCATAGAATATTTGCTTAGAATTTGATCCTGATTGACAAATTCTTTACTGAATTAATCATCTTCAAAACTCTGGATAAACCAATAGAATTAAAAAAACAAAACAAAACAAAACAAAACAAAACAAAAACAGATGAAAAAAAACCACATACATTTTCAAATGCTCTCCCAGTCTGCCAACAGCTTTTTATATTTTTTCATTTCAACAAGTAAGAATAACTGAAATCTTCTACTCCCAATAAAAGAAATAGAATAGAGAGCCTGATGTATTATTAAATTAATTTTCCTTCCAATTTTACCTTTTTCAATATGTGGAAACATTTAACATGCAGTCTCACAAAACACTTTTGCATTAAATATACTAGAAGACTGTAATTCTTTTTTTATCAACAGGCTCTATTTCTGGATAAGTAATATATCAACAAGAAAAATTGTATAACTTTTCCTTCATTGAAAGTCTGTGTGTGATTATGATATTCTCTGTACAATCCAAATGCATAAAAAATGTTTATGTAGGCTAATTTACAGACCACAGTCACATATAAATTTTTGGGAGATGAAAATGCACATTATTATTTTCAAATACAAAAGATTCAAGACACTGTAGTCCACTCTTCAGAGTACACATTTGATGTGTGATCAATATAAAAAAAAATTATCTCATAGCTAAATGTGCAAAAATGTGCCAAATGTGTCACCCAAATAATTCATTAACAGTAAGCTGATTAACACAACACATTTTACTTCAGAGCAAAATTCAAAGCCTGTTATGGCAAAACAATTTAGGCTTACAGGATTGCATTGAGCCCTGTTATGCCTGACCATGCTAATGCAGCCGTTTTTATTTCAGAAGCACTGGGGAGGGAAGCATGAAATCATTATTAATTATATAAATATTAAGGCCACACAACTGGCTCTATTACAGTTTTCAAATGGTAGCATCTGCAAATTCAGCCTGTAATAAACACTAATGCATCCAGAGACGAGAGTGCTGACACATGAATGGGATGCTTTGTCAGACTTGCATAAAAATGTAGATGAACTACAGGGAAAGAACACCAAAGAATTCAAAGGGTTTCTTGATTGCCTTCTTTCAAATGCCAAGAACTTAAGCTGGCCTTTCTTATCTTCCTATACATGCATGTGACACTTTAGGAGGCCTTTCTTATTGTACTATAATTCAGTAATTGTTCCAGCTCTGTGCACCATGCCTTTCTTCCAAAGGGCAGCATGAGATATATAATTCTGGTAATGAACAGCTGCATAATTTAAGGGTCAAACTAGCAGGGCACTGTTCCTTATTTTTGTTTTCTTAGCAATTGCCTGGGTATTCCAAGCCTATTTAGGAATACAATCCTTCGTCTGCCTTATATCTTGTAGATGATATATGTTTAGACTTGGTAATGTTCCAGAAAATAGATTTTATCAACTGAAGTTGCAGAGCAAGCGTTCCTCTATTTTGCTTCAAAGGGCAGCAATACATAACTAGTAAGAGGTAATTTTTTTCCCCAGCCACGAACATCCTCTGTTATAACATACAGACTTTTTCAAACCCTGAGCCATCCCCTTTGCAAAGCACGATAGACTAAAACACAGAGCTATCAAAGGCATTTCCACACAACATTTCTCTCACCAAGGCAAATCTTCCAAATGTTAAAAAGGTCTAGGCAGCTAGGGCCTACAAGATGAAGGCTGCATGCTGATTAATCAGCTGCTTTTTTATTCTGTTCTGGCATGTGTTCCCTATCTGTAAATAAAAGGTTTACCCTGGATTTCCTGTAAACTAAGGAACAGAAGGCATCTTTGGATCAGACTCATAAAGCAACAAAGCCTTCTGCTGTCACATCCGCAGGGGTAGGTTGTTTGTTCTATCGCAAATATCCTTTCAGGTGTCCTGGGGAGAATGAGCTAACCTAACACAAACATCATTCCAACATAAGAAAATTACATGGTAAACCACAAAGTCACCTCATTATTAATTATGTTCTTTGGCTTCCCGCAGCACTTTAATTGTTGCTTGCTTCAGGAGACCTGTCTGCAATTTGTGTCATTGCAGAAGTCCAGGTTGGTTCATGATGTGTCGCTCAGTGTAGCACAAGTCTCTCAAAAAAACACTGTCATATTAAAGACAAATACATTTATTTATGTCTCACAGTGCTGGCTTTCTATTCAGATGGTAAATAGGTAGTGTGAAAGAGATGTGACAGACTCAAGAAGAGTAGAAATTGTCTGCAAACTGGCAGCCACTGTGGTTCACTGACAACCAGAATTACTTTCAGGCAGTTTGGCATGTCTCCATTTGTCACACTTAAAATCTTGAGCCAAAGTTATCCAATTAATACAGAGCACAGTATTTCTCCCTCCTCAAAGCTGAAACAGAAATAGAAATGTTTAAGATTCACAGTGTGCATCATGCCACCTATACATCACAAAGGGGTGTAAAACAGTTATAAGTAAAACACATGTAACTTAACTCCCATCACACCCTCTTGGCTGCCATTCACCTCAGGTTGTCTTCTATGCTGTACCATCTCTGTACTATTTATTCTAGACAATGATTTCTCATGTGGAGTGAATCCCTTCTGCTGTAAATCATGCAAAAACCTAGCACAAATAGTTGGTGAATATAAAAAGTATCAGGGAATAAGCTTTTGAAATATCTATCTAGGCCAAGAAAGGGAAATGGTTCCCTCCCCCAGCAAGATGTTGAAGACAAGGTGAAGGTTGCTTATTTTGAAAGTAGAAGACCCTTCATGAATCAGTATCAGTTTTTGACATTATTATATGCCCATCCATCACTGCACAGCAATAACCACTGTATCTTGTGCTATGACCCAATGCCGCTTTATATATGATTTTATTTGAATTACTGGTACTGCAGTCATGAGGGTCAGGTTTGTACAGCTCTCGTATGGATGAAATTTTTCATTGAACCACAGGATTTCCTTGGAGAATTTCCACTGTCCTGAAATTTACAGAACTCCTCTTTTATCCAGATGATCTTGTGGTGTTCAAAGAAGAGAAAAAATTCAACTCTCTCAAATACTATGAATGCTAATCAAAAAGATCTGTGAGGTGTTTCTTTAGATTCTGTAAGGTCAATTTAGGTATTTAAAATAGACAAAAGGAAGTCTACACTCCTGGTAATCTATAATCAAAAGGTTTGAAATTCTTGTATTTTTCAAAGTAACTGGTTACAGAGAACTTTTTAAGAAGCAAGGAAGAAATCACAGGGGTTAAATATTGAACAAAGAATGAGATTTTCCTACACTTTCCCTACTCTCTGCTATCTGAAGAAAGCTGCATTTGGCCCCATTCTTTGCTTGTCCCCTTTGAAACTGTCACGAAAAACTGATTTAGAAATTCTGAGATTCTTATCTGAGTTACTGCCTATTCCTAGTCAAAAGCTGATATTGAAATTAAATTGGTGAGACCTAACATTATTTCAAGCTTAGTGGAGTAAATAATAGCAGAATCCTCTCTTATAATTTCTAACTAACATATTTTATCAACATTCTTCCTTCTTAATGCCGTGATATTTTTGAATGAAAACTCCAGTAATAAATATAGAAAATTAAATGTTTGCTAGTGAGGATATTTCAGACCAAATTCTAAAACTAATCACTGGAATATATTCTGGTTTTCAGACATTTTCCTGTTGAGTTTTTCCAATATAATTTCCTCTGCTATATTCTGCTAAAAATTCACCTTTGAATTTTCATTCTAGTTATAAAGTACAGCTTTGCTCTTTTGTTGTTTTATTTACAATGTTGATTAGTGAAGGAATAGTTTCTAGCAGTAACTTGCTTTCTACATCACTGACATATGCACTTTGTTATGGAGAAACTTCAATTAATTAGCCTTTATGAATCACTGGATGACATTTTTTTCATATGAGAGAAATGGGTGCAGTCAGAAAGAGGTTCAATTACATGCCAAGACATATACACTAACTGTGTTTCTGAAAGTGATTATTTTAAGGTTGGGATTATTATTTTTCACTTTTCTTTTAGGCAAACCAGCCAAAGAACCTAGAAAGCTAAACCACTAAGGGTAACCTCTCAATTACTTCAGTGTCTCACAGTCATTAAATGAAAAAAAACACCAGGGCCCAAGTGAGATAGAGCCTAGAATGGTTTTCTCCTGGAACAACCTCTCCCAGTCTCAGTGCAGGGAGAGCACAGGGCAGGGGCTGTTTCCAGCATCCAGCCACACTACTCCTGAGGCTGCACAGAGGTACAGGGCACCCAGCTGACCTCGTTGCCTTGACACAGTCCCAGGTGTATTTATGGTATAGGCAGACTCTGTAGCAAATCCAATAAAAGTACATAAAAGACATTTTGTAACTTTGTGTGATTTTCTGCTAATAAAACTAGAAATGGAATTTTGGTTGTCTGAAGTTATGTATGTGAGTAAACCAATAAATACATTCAGTTTATAAAAACAAACCTGGAGCAAGGGGAAGAACTACTGTGGCTTTATTTATTTTTTAATTTTTTTTATTTTTTTATTTTTTTCCCTCCAGAGATTACTGTCTGCTTTTCAAACACCATGTAAATATATTTCCTACATTGTTAGTGCCACAAAAAAAACCAAAACACTGGTCTGTGTCACATTTATCCAGTCCTTGGAATTACTGCTTGTACTTCACTGCTCTGTCAAGAATTTTTCAGAAACACTTGATTTTATTTTTATCTTCTTTTTAAAAGAGGAGAAAAAAATGTGTTTCATTCAAAAAAAGTTTGAGGCAACTTCCAGAAGAAAAAAACATAATGAACTACCCTGTCACAAATACCTAGTGGAACTGAAAAGAGAAAACAGAGGAAGATTCATTACATTTGTCTGCATACAGATGATTGTTTGAAAGGTCGCCCAGATGAAAAATGTCCTAAAAACCAAAAACATATGTCTGGCAAAGAAAATCACACTTGTAGGACAGAAAAATAAAAATGCTATTCTTATTACTTACATTAAGAAAAAAAAAAAAAAAAGGTGTTTTACTGGTCAAATACATAGATTTCACTGTTAAACACACTGCTTTTCCGATGGGAGAAAAATCCACATATAAATGTCTTATTTACTCCTTTTACATGCACAAACACATACAACCAGATTTTGCTGTAAATATTTTTTTTTTTTTTACTTAACAGAAGTTTTCCAGATAAAGCTATTCAATCAGACTGTGAACACTGATTAGGGTCTGAATTTATAATCTACAAAACAGTCTTGAATTACCAGCTATCTTTAAAGCTTTCTCTGCCCTTGTCTCAGATGCTTTACATTCCATACTGCATTATAGAAATTCTTTGCTGCAATTGCTGTCCTGACATGTTTTCAGTGAAAAATAATTCTATTAAAAGATGCATCATGCTCTTTCAGCTCAAGAAGAACATTTTCTTCAGATAAAACCAGTGCTGGGACATAGGCAGAGAAGCAATAAGGTTACATGAATTTAATGAAATCTAACTGGAGACTCTAGATCAAGGTTATGTTCCCTCATCCTAAAGAAACTGTTTGTGAAATATGAGGAATTTTAAGCTAATGTAAAGTCCATAAATAATAGAGAGAATTCCCTCAATTAGCTGCTGCTGCATGAGAAAATGCTGTAGGGTATGCTCTGAATTCATAACTGAAAAAAAATTCTACAAAGGATTTATATGAACAAATTGTACAGTGTGTCCAAACCAAAAATATTCAGCATGCTGGGTTTTGGGTTTTTTTTCCCTAACTACTGTATGCATGCTTCTTTTGTCCTAAATATGTCATGTCAACAGTTCTGTGTTTATTTTATGCACTACAATACTAACTAACTCCTCAGCTGAAGTCATTGTGGTTGCATATCAACATACAGGAGCCAACTGGCTGTTTAATGATAACAGAAATGTTTTGCTGAATGACTTGCATAATTACACAGGGACACACAATTTAGATAATGAGTTCTTTTTAGGATTTCTATGCTTGGCTGTCACATTACTGAAATCTACATGAAACTGGAGGTTTAGTAAGTAGAGGAATTCCTGTAAATGACAATAATTAAAAACCCATGCCTGAATGTGACTGTGACCTAAAAGAAGTCTAAAGAGATTTTAATTAAAATTATTGCATTTCATAGAAATTGAAGAAATATGCTTAAATTTAGTGCAGTAAAGAAAATGAACAGAACTACAGGTAATACATTTATTAGTCCTTTTGAACAAAGTATCTTTAAGTGATGAGGGTCTGCTCTCAGTAGATGGCCATCATCTACATTTACCTGGCATTAAATTTTAACAAGGATAAAATTAAAACTAGTAAAATAATTAGAATAAGAAAGGAAAAAAAAATCCTTCTTTACTGAAGACCTAGAGAGCAAGGATGTGTTTATATAATTGCTTAATCATAATTCTACCTTCAGGACACATCCAACCTTGTGTAGGCACATTGTATGGATAAGCATGCCTTTCTACACACATACACTTACATGTAGCAATAATTGAAGAAATTTAAAGTTAAAAGCAAAACTCATGAAAATTATTGACAGCTCTTCACAGCTCACAAATGCTTTCTACTTCAACTTTAATCTTTCCAGTTTGATAACTCTGCTTTATAAATTGTCTCCTAATATTACTGATCCAGCGTCTTTCAGTTCTGGAACAGAACAGAATAATCACACTGTTCTGTGAACAAGTGGTGACTTATTAAGAGCTAACAGGGCTCAAGTAAATTCTTTCCATTGAATGATCCATTACGGTGTAATCATGACCAGGCACACAGCCCTGATCAATACAAAGGTACATAGTTGCTGTAAAGCAGCTCGACTAACCAGGGTAAGTAATCCACCATTCTAAACACATGAAGAACCAAACAATTAAGCACCAGATAAGGTAAAATATTATTGATTGTAGATTCAAGAGAAATTCCTTTTGTTACTTTTCCTTTTGTTGGTTTTACCTGTAATCCCAAGTATTATTTCCTTGAAAATACACTTTCATTTTTTTTTTCCCCCCAGTGGCTGCACTTATATAGCAATAGGATGTGAGTGGCTTCAAAGAACAACATAATGATGCATTGACTTGAAGATCAATACTGCTAAAAAACCTTGGGGACAGAGGAATATAAAGGAAAACATATTTTTCAAAATTCGCTAATGTTCGAACTTCTACAGCTTTTAAACAGCAGGGTTTGACAATCCCATGAACTTTTCTAAAAACTATCAGATAACCATATTTTAGTAATTGGGAAATACTTACAATAGCTAATTTCATTTTTCTTCCATGGACAGTGGAGAGGGAGTCTAAAATGCTATAAGAATCAAGTGTAAGGTGTAGTTAATGAATAAATTTCTGTGTCATGAACACAGCAATGCTCTGCTACAATCTAGTCCTATTCTTGTAATATATGCAAAAGTCCAAGATATCAACTACAGGTTGTATAAACAATGCATTGCTCTTTTGTTCTCTTGTTTTGTTCTTTTGCTGCTTTAAAATCATCAGTGAGAAGATACAGATTTCACAGTTTGGAAAGAAGAAATATAAAGCATTAAAAAAATTACTCAGATGCAAAACTATTTGCAATAAAAATCCTTTTTATTGTTAATAATTTTTCTCACTCTTTTATTCTTGGCCAAACTCACAATAAAACCCCATTTTTTTATAAAATACCTTTGTTTCTTATACTCTTCTGGGATATCTTGTCCACAAAGCAGTTAATACCTTTCATCTTCCCTTCCAGAAATATTTTCATATCACCAACATGTGGTTTCTATTTTAGACCCACAAAAAGAAGGGAGTGAAAATATTCCTTCCTAGTTGGTAAGGAGACCACCTCTAAGCTTTTTTTTCTTCTTCTAAGACTCTTTCTTTCTGAGAACAAAGTCCCTTTGATGAAGTTTCACACTAGCCAGATATGCCCTACATCAAGTTCCTGAAGAGGAGTCTTCAGCACAGAGAAGGAAATGGAAACCTTCATTTCTTTGCAGTTCTGTGGGGGAGACCTACCTTTGAAGAACCAAACTGGTAGGGACTAAATGTACTCTACAGCAAACATCTGGGTTCTGTGATTCCAAAGAAGCCAGAGAGCTCTGTCTATCTGGCAGTCATCTAGTTTCCTTTTTTACTCCAAGTTATGCAATAGCTATTTAAAATTTATCATAAGCTGCTATAAACACTGATAATCAGGGGATAACAGTGATTATTTTAAGCTTCTACAATACAGTAATTTATATTTGGTATAGATCCGTCCTTCTGGTGTGCATGTTTTCATTTTTCAAATACATTTAGCATGTTCTCTTAGCTTTTCTCTAGCTTTTTAATAGCATTTTCATTTATCCTATACTCATTAATAAACTTCTGCTTTGACTGCCTTTTTAGTCTGTTAATAAATTAGTCTCAGTGTCATATGCATTTTCATTCATCCACACATAGAATGATATTCTGATGTATTTTTGTCTGTCTGTCTCCAGAAAGGTGCGAAGAGAGACATGGAAATATCACATATTTGGAGAAATGCCACCTGGCACAAAGCAATCACTAGGTGCCTGGGTACTGTGAAGAGAAACAACTGGCTCGATGGAAAATCTACTTATTAGAGCTAAGCAGTGCACTGACTATCACATTTAAGAGTGAACTAAAATATTTGTCTTAGGTTAGGCTTTGATGTTTAACAATTTCCCTATTTTTGCCTGCCTCAGTAATGTAATCTGTTACTATTTGTCTGATGATGTTCTACTTTGTTTATTTTTTCATTGGTTGGGGTGTTGTTTTGTTGTTTTGTTTGGTTTTTTGGTTATTTTTTTTTCTCCCAACAAACAGCAAAAGAAGAAGAAGAAAAGTTTTTATTGAAGAAGACACTGGTACTTTTCATGGGTCTACAGAGACCAACACAGATAATCCCTTTACACAGTACTTTTAAAATTTACTTTCAGCTCAGTATGAAATAGAAGCTATCAAAACTTCCCAAATCCAGTGATGTCCTTTGATGTGACCTGTTCCTACGGCCTACATATCCTACCTGCCTCTGTATTTGTGACAGGCTTCTCTATAGGTCACACAGAAACATAAGCGAGAAACCAATTATCTGAGCTAGCGCCTCTGTATTTGTGACAGGCTTCTCTATAGGTCACACAGAAACGAGAAGCCAATTATCTGAGCTAGAAGAAACAGAGCATAAATTTTGTAGCAGATTTGGTAGACTTAATTGAAAATTTGCCATAAAAATGAGGGTCTTTTTCCAGTGGAAAATAGAGCTTTTCATGATGTAAATGTCTGCCATTTCTAAAAGGTTACTGCAGATGAAAATCCAGGAAGGTCAAGCTACAGAAAGGTGCATAAAGAATCTGCATTGAAGATTTTTGGTGTACAAGTCCATATTTCTGAATTAAAATATTTTTTCCTTAGCTAGAAATTGTTTGGTTTGGATTTTTTTTTTTCCAAAAAAAACTCCCATTTATTCTTACAAATACCTCTCTTTAGGTGTTTCTGAGGTATAATTTGGATTGAGTATGAAACTTGATTGACTTTTAATATTAACCATTTTTGTCCTTCTTGTCTTAACACAAAAGCATGTGAATGTGGAAAATTAAGTTTTCATGCCAAACATTTCATGCCACCAAAATTGTAGTCTTATGTTAGAGGTTTTATAGGATGTGACACTGAGGAGCATCATATGCGAAAAATTATGCTGAAGTCCTACTCTGTGTTGCCTTCTCCTCCTTGTTTCAAGCCAAACACCATGGCAGTGGGATAGTTTATGTTGACAGAGTTAAATATGACAAGGAAGGATGATCTACAGGAAACAGGATATCAAGCAGCAGGTCGAGCGAGGAGGTACTATAACTGAACTTGATGTAATAAGACACATGCAATAAACTCTGCAAGGGTAACATTGGACTGCATTTACCGTGCTGCATCTCACCTGTGCTTGGTCCACAAATTCTGTTCTGCTGGGACTGCTTTGAATGTTCCAAATCTCTGAGCACCTGTCAAACTCCTGTTTGTTTGATTTTTTTGCCTTTAAAATAAAGCCAACCGCAAAAACTCCATGTTATTTTTTCTCACTGCATTGCATTCATTTTTGTATGGACACCTCATAATACTGTAGCACTCGCTCTTTTCAGAGAAGCCATCTCTGAAAAGACTTGCACATGAAATTAAAGAGCAAGTACTAAGTACTTTTGCTAAGTTAAAAAAAAAAATCTATGTGTAAAAAAAATAAAAATAGTGTACATGCAAGTCCTTGATAATTATTTATCATCTTAATTAATGTGTAAGTTAATGCACTTTACTTTGTGAGACTGGTTCCTTTTGGGTCTTTTAAACCTGTGCTATAAGGATCCCAGATCTAACAGACCCATTTTACTTTTGTTCAGAGAAAATCTCTTTACACCCACCAAAATATTGTCTGATTTTCATGTGAATTCTAGTGAGTAGATCCGTAAAAAAAAAAAAAAAAATAAAAAAAAAAAAGGCAAAAACGTGCAACAGTTTGTTTCTACAAATTCTCCCTAAGAAAAATCCCCTTATCATGTGCCCTAAGAACATTGCTATTACCTCTCCTTTAAATGGTTAGAGGCTTTAAAAAGTCATTCTGCAGGATATGATGAGGAAAAAAAAAAGAATGACCTTGATAGTTATTACTGCTTGAGGTATCAGTGTCATTTAACAAAGTTGCTTAAAAAAATACCTTCTAACCTGTGAAAATTTAATTAAATTGAATTACCACAACAGATAAAGCACCTTAAGAAAGCAAAGGTTCTAATAAACACAATTTCAATACTCTTTACACAATTATCATTAGCATTATAACATCTACAGTGGATTGTTATTGTTTAGGGGGATTCAGAAGGTAATAATTTACAAGTTGCAATTATTCCTACTAGAGTCATAGTTCAACATCAGTTCATTCTTCAGAAAGACTGTCCATATCTTTCTGACAGTTAAAAAGAGTTAGCTTTTCTATCAGATACTTCTTTCTATACCAAACCAATTCAAATCTCTACCCCCCTGCCCTTTTAATTGCTCCATTTAGAAGAATGCACGCAAAATAAATTTTCTTCCCTTGCTATATAGTGTAGTCCAATGCTAATTCTGAAGTCCTTAGTGGTGCAAAATTGACTTTGTCAAGGGAATCAGCTACATAAGTGGTAAACGTGATTCTGCAAGAACTCTGTCTGGAATTATAGAACAGTAAGCACAGGAACGTAAATGGAAGGCGCACAGAATGGACAGCAGCAATCCTTTAACAAAACTGTAATCTGCAACAATTTATAGCAGCAGACAATTTGGTTCACTGATTCAATCCAAGAGAAAAAACTCACAATGTATCTCTGCAGCAATGCTTCTCCTTCGCTTAGCTCATCAGGCACATTGTTTTATCCACTGCTGTAAACAAAGAAAAACTGCCTGTGCTCTCTGTGCAATCCTGAAACTCCATTTGATTTCAGCAATTTCATGGTTCATCTACTAGCTGAAAGAAAGTATCTACCAAGAAGACTACACACATGAAGCACTGCTGATCTCAAGCACTTAAAATTCTGAGTCAAGCATCAAAATTCAAGGAAGTTTACAGAAAAATAAAGATTACATTTGATTGCTTAGATATGCCTTCTCCTTTCCGACAGGTCTTAAAACAACATTTTATTTCCAAGTTTCTTTCTTGGATCACAAGTAATAGGCATTTATTTACTTTTCTGATAAAAAAAAAAAATATACTCACACATATTTCTATAATTCTGAGCTTCTAAAATGAAAATGTTTCCAACGGCACGAACATGGAAGCCTAAAGAACTGACACTGGTCTCCTCATATAGAAAACTCCCAGAAATAATTTGTGCAGGAAAATTTTCATCAGACAAAAGATTTTTAAAAATAGAAATCTCTTCAATGTTTTGCTGATTTATAGTCTGTAGCCTGAATTCAGGTCATCCAGCCTTTCTTAGCAAAGAGAAAAACTGAGCAAAATGACAGTGAAGATGGCTTGTACTCCCTTTACACAGTGTCATGATATTTTATGTTCTCTTGACCATTCTACTGCTGATTTTTGACCTCTGTGCTACTAGAGGTCACACAACTTCATAATGTTTTACATGAAAATAATTTGCTATTCTCATTTGCTGGCCTCCCTACTACTATTGAGAAAATATACCAGATTTTCTATCAAATGGCTTTATCACATAATTATATATATATATATTAATAATTTGATTTAGCTGTTATGCAATGTATAAATGCTGTGTGTTTACAACAGGAAAATAACACCTTAGTTCTCCTGGGGTATATGCAGTCTCCTTAAACTGCACCTATTGTACTACTGGGGAAGAGGGGGAGAGGGAAAAAAGATTAACTGCTCTACTTAATTTAAAGAAAGAAAATAAATAAAATGAAAAAAGGTAGAATGTCATGCTGCTTAAAACTTCTATATAGTTTTGCCAAGCACAATTTAAAGTAGAATGAAGCAAAATTAAGATTAGGATAATCTTGAACTACTATTGTAGGAAGTTATTCTAGTTATTGTAGGTGTTAAATTGCTTATAAGCCACATTTACATTTGTGTGCTTTTAGTAAATTTATGATCTTTTTTTTTGAGTATGTGATTGTAGGGTCAAATGCACAAATATGTGACCATTTAAATATTTCTGTATTTAATACTTCTCTAGTTCAACTCACTTGACAATGTTTATAGTGCTTTTATTTCTTTTTTCTAACCACATAAACTTTGGTAAAATACTTAAATAAAATGCCTGGAATAGTTTAATAAATGCTATAAGAAAAGGACAAAAGGCGGTGTTGGACAGAAATTCATTGAGTTTGTACCCACTGAAAAAGTGTTAACCAGCAACACACTTGGTGTTGTCACCATTAAAAGTCTGACTAACTCAAAACCTTAATCTTATGAATGGTAATTAGAGTGCTTGCAAAACTATGGATTCAATTGAAACATAAGGAAATGACAACATGAGATCTCAATCCTTAATACTTCTTGAGAATTTCAAATTGAGGACAATACTAAAGGACTTTTATTTAAATAAATTATTGATTAAAGAAGATGTTGCTTTTAATATAAATTTAAAATATGAAAACAGCACATTTGAAACCTTAGACTCTCACCTTTTGTTAAATTTATTACTGTTTTCATCTAAAGTGCACATAATAACATATCCTGTAGGACCAAACCTACGGAATTGTTTATAAGAACACAGAGACAAATAGTATTGAATTACAAAGCTGTAATAAGTAAACTTGGTTCATGATAATTATTTTCTACTTCATTTGTAAAAATGAAAAGAGAAATAAGCCAAATATTTCCTCTATTACTTATATATATGAATGACAAAAAAAAAATCATTGCATTGAAAAGATATCAGTGAAGTCTACTTGTTCAGTAGGGGCAGTGAATGAAGAGATGATTGAAAAAGCCTTAAGTATTAGAATGAAAACTGGATATAAATCTTTACTCACAGTTCAGAACACTTTATTAGTAAACTGAATTATCATAGGAAAATAGGATCACTGGAGAATCAAATCTCTCAGTAGAACTAAGACAATACTGAAGGTAATAACATCAAATGCCTTAATACACGTGTATTGTAAGAACACAATATAGTGTCAAGTGAATGATGTATGAAGTGCTGCTCATAGGCAGGAAATCAATGATGGAATCCATGGGCTGATTATCTCTTATTGGAAGGAACTCAGCATCTGATAATCTTTCAGTGGATATTCTAGCACACTAAATAAGGATAATGGTTGCAAAAGTTAAAGTTCATTTAAAGACAGAAATCTCCTTAACCCATTCCATAAAATATAACTATTCTTAAGATAGTTTTAAAACCATATGCTTTCACATCTATAGTGATGGAAGATATTTCTACTGTTTAATATAAATCTTTCTTACTATACTATTATTTTATCTTATTCACTGTCTACATGGACAACAGATTTTGCAGCAGTATTTTACGTATTTTAAAGTGATCATATCCTTCTGTCATACACCTTTTTCATGACAAGTCAAATTTACACAATCTTTACAAGCAGACCACTGTTTTGAAATCTCTTCTTGATCTCTTCTGTTCTCTTTCTAAATGGTCTGCATCCTTCAAGTTAGGGGTCTGCTCAGAATCAACTGAGAGACTTTCCATGGACTATTAAGAGAGCCTAGGGTTATTAGCCTCCCAAGGACAAAGTTAATCTTTGTGAAGCACTGAAGTAAATAAATTGTATTTTGTAGTGTCTTGCTAGATGTCTGCAATGTAAGGACCATTGCTCCTAAAATAGCTCCCTGACTATTATTGTACAGCAAATGATGTGAAGGACTTGTTGCTACATTCACAATAGAGATGATCTCAAAATGCAGAGCTATGTGGCTTTATTATGTGACTAGGTTCTAAAGTGTGCTATTCAGCTATTTTATTAAACTTACCATGTAGAATATTTCAATTCTCTAAGGTATGTTATGAGTCAGAAGGCACTCAATGAGTACAAACTATAAGAAAAACTTCACTGAGAAATAATCAGTTCCTGCATCTGAAAATATCTATTCATCTCACGATGCTTCTTTTGGTAATTTTTTCATTGAAAATTTTTTATTATTAATATTGGGGGGGGGTAGGTGTGTGTGCATGTGTGTGTGTGTGTGTTAGTTCCTCATATGGTCTAAACCAGCGTCAATTTTGACTCTTCAGAATATTGCATTTATAACCTCTGGTTGCAAAGTCTAAAGCTCCCTCATCTTTGGCTCTTAGTAAAAAGCTCCTTCATGGGCATTCAAACACTGTTTTTTGCCTCAGAAAAAGAAATCTGAAATTCAAAAGTAGAAGAAAAGATGTTGCTATGAACAGCATTTCCTTAACGTTGCTGCCTGTAGGTCAGCCAGCTTTGGAGAACCAGATGAACGGCAGCTAAGAAACACTATACACATAGAGTGAATGTCCTGTCTTTTTCGGGACATTTTAAAAGTCACTAGTAAAATAAGTCAAAGTACTGGGTCAGTCCATAAAAAAACCATGACAGTTAAATTTTTTCCACTCACATAGCAAAGTCATAATGTATAATAGTGTAAACATGCAATGTTTCCTTAAAAAAATAAAATAGTTCTGTCATTTGAAGCTTTTTGCTTGAACAACAATGAAAAGTGTTGCTGGCTGTAAAACTGATGAGTAGGTTCTGTTCGTTCATTAGAGAACTGATGAATTGCATTCAAAAGGAAGCAGCCAGAAGACCTGGCGTAGAAGAATACAAACTCAGAATCTGACACCCAGTCTGGAGAAGGTACAAGTACCCCACCTTTTGCCAATTGCCTATTACAATAGGTTTCCTGCAGTGACTATTTATCTCACGTTGTATAAAGGTTAATAAAGGCTAGTCACTCAATTAATTCGATATCAATCTTTCATCTGGCATCAGCAGCTATTGAATTTGGCCCTCAAACAAAAATGTATGAGAGTATATTTCAGAGATGTGTTCTTTTATTATCTTAAAGGAAAGAACATTGATAACAACAGAGGTAAAGATGTTCTTTTGTATATCTCCTGGATAAATAAAGCTGTGAACTAATAATGATAAAGTAAGAGAGAAGGAAATAGTGAGGGATGTTATTTCCTTGTAGCTGGTATTAACAGCAAGTCATAAATTCAGTCACACACACCTGCGCACATGCACACAAACACACATCTCTGTTTCAGTGCTTCCACCAAGGTCACTATATGCAAAATGGAACTCGCACTCCAGATGCTGAAACCAAGGTAGTGTTTATTAATCTCAAGATGTGCTGTTTGTAAGGGGTTATCACCTCCACGACTGACATAGAGTAGATCTCACAGATCTCTTTGTGTTGAATAAATGCTCATTGCAAAACATGCATTGTCATTGTACTTGACATGCATCTGACACTATTTTTAAAGCAGCGGTTTCCACAGGCAGCTCGCAAATCTAACACAAAGAATGAAGACAAACCCAATCTTTCAAAAATTTAAAACACATATTTCAGACTGGCAACTCTGGGTGATTTGAAAATACACTGAAAACAGCCTGAAGTCATGTACTTGAACAGTGCTCCACATCACCTAGGAAAAATCCAAGGTAATATTGATAAACATGAATTTTAGAACCTGGTATCATCCTCCCTAATCATTACCATACATAAATGTTTTATTTGTATTCTCAGGAAGCTTGATCCAGATATATCAAGCAAATACCCCAGCTCTATCAAAGTATTTTTTTTTAAATTCAGAGCTGAAGAAACCTTTACTTGTAAGGCACACAAAATGTAAGCCAACTCTTGATACAATCTCTGATCAGAGAAAGTCTTGAGAACAAGCTGAAGGTAATTCATTCAAATGAGGTACCGCTCTGTTTTCTCAAATACTCAAGATCTTCTCTATTCCTATACTGGCTAACCAATGAGATGATCCACAAAAAAACATACCTCCACTGTGTGTTTCTACTGAATCAATACAACTCTCAATCTACACAAAAGCATCAGAATGTATTAAGCACATCTACCTGCACTCTCACAAAGGGTTTCCCAACTAATATGAAGAGCTGTGTGTTAATCTCATAAATTCACTCCTAGAGTCCTCCATCTTTTTCAAGTTCTGCATTTTAACAGGAAATGTGTATAATTCAAACTAGTCATTCTTCTATATAAATTGAAATTTGCTGTACAGGAATACAATGGTTTGAATTGAAGAGATGAATGAGAATTATGCAGATGACTTTTCCATAACAGAACACATGCTTTCTCGTTTAAGGTATTAAGAATGATACTTCACAATTCCAGATCTGAGAAGATATCCACCTAGAGCTTGAAATTAGTACATACTTTGTGGCTGTTACTAAATGTGCCTCAGTGCTCAAACAGGATCCAAAACATTGGAATTCACAGAATCACAGAATGGTTTAGGTTGGAATAGACCTTAAAGATCCTCTAGTTCCAACTCACTTGCCACATATGGGAACAGCTTTCACTAGGCCAGGTTGCTCAGAGCTCTACCCAGCCTTGCCTTGAACATTTTCAGGAATTGAACACAAAGAGCTTCTCTGGGAAACCTGTTCCAGTGCCTCACCACCCTCTCACAATGGACAATTATAGTTCTGTTACCTCCCCAGAAAATTCATACTTCTTAAAGAAATTTGTAAATCTAGTCTAGTCTGTATGCCTTTTGTGCTGAATTTTCACTGACATCCTTTCATAGCTTGGCTTATTTTGTCATAATGGATGGAGTACATCCCTTAGTTTTCAGGATCCTGTCTGCATAATATGTTCTGGGCATAGTAGCAAGAAGTTTTGGGTGGTTTACTAAATAACTTTAAAACTTAACCTCTCTATCTCCACCTCCCCCTCTGCTGGGGGAGAGGACTTTTGCTTTGAATTTTAACCTATCTGGCTCTGTGGACTAAGATCCCTACCACGTGTGTATCTACTTAAAGCCAGTGTTTGGTTCAGATGCTCAAGGCAAGAAAACATTTGGTGTGTACCTGTCAGAATTTAGCTCTCTCTGAAAGAAGTCTTCTTTAAAACTGAATCAGTAGACTAAAACTGCTCTGCAGAGCAAAACAACAGAGGAAAGAGAAAACCAGATTTTTTTTTAGGGCAGAACAATGGATACAAACCAAAATACTAATGCAGATGTACCACTAGATAATCACTGTAATGTGTTTTATTCATTCACACAGGGGAAAAGAAAAAGCAATAAAGTAATAACAACACTGACAGCAGTAATTGTAAGCCACTTCTAAGCTGATGGTCCTGTGTAGTAGCATTAAAACTTGAATGCTATGTCTGAGCAACTATTCAGCCTGACATGATTAATCAGAACACCTTATCAAGAGAAAACAAAATATTTATTTATTCAATACAATATGCCTATTTTTTTTTTCTTTCCCTTTTCATAGTATTGTCAGTACAACACAGAGCTTAGAAATATAGATCCCCCTCAGCTGTAACCATTGGTACTACTGTCAGGAAACTACAAAAACATCCCAAGTAGACTTAAAAAAAACCAAATTATTTTGAGGCAAACACAAGTGGAATACACATAGTTCTGCAATTCTTAATTGTAAACACAAAATATACTTTTGACAGGTTATTCTCATACTTTTTTTTTTTTTTTTTTTCTTTGCTCATGGCATTTAATGATATACAAATGTAGCAATGCAGTGCTAGATTTTGTTGTGAAAGGAAGTAGATTATCACAGGCTTAATGCCATGTTCTAAATCAGACCAGGTCCTTGTCCCATAATTCCATACATTACACACAGTGAGTCCCAATCTCCTCTCCTGACCTAAATGTCTGATGTGGTCAAACCTCACAAAGCACAGCAAGTCACTGAATAGAGTGTGAGGAGGGCCCCCTCTTCTGACTAAGGCCATCACAAGCCAAATGTTGTCACTGCTCTTGGACTACTCAAATTTACTCTGCTCTTAACCAGTTAAAAATCATCCCATTGAGGAAAAAATGCTTTTGTTAATGAATATAAATGCCATTTCTAAAATCATATCTATATGGTCAGGTTTTGAGCTTTCCTATTCTAAATCTTTCCCAGATATATGTTTCTTTACTAATCTCAATCTCAACAGGGGTGAGGAAGTGATTTTTGAGTGTGGTGGGGGGTATTTTGCTTTTCTGTTTTGTGGGGGGTTGTGTGTTTTCTTTGTAAAACAAAATTAGTGCAACTATAGCAGGTTATGATATTGTGAAGATATCCCAAAAAAAAAAAAAAAAAGGATGAATATGGTTTAAGCAGAGTGCAATAAAACAACTTATGTGACAGCAATTGATAGAACAAAATAAATTTGTAAAAGTGTCAGCTAAATTCAGGGAAAAAAAAACCAGGTACATCACCTGGAATTTTTAAGTACCCTTGGTACTGCTTGCACAGTTAACGCCTTCAACATTTCAATATTGCCACCTTTAAGATATACAGTAAAGCAGATGCAGTGCTAAACTCTGCCATTCTAAACACAATCACCCCTGTATAAAAGCAAAATTCACTGGTGAGAGAGATTGTTGGTGTCAGAAAAATATTTTCTTTCCATTGTTATGAATTGTGAAATATTTTAATTTGATTTTTATTTTAAATGATTACTATTAGTAATAATAGTAATAGTGGAGATACTATTGCCATAAACCTGCTTTAGTAAATGGCCAAGGTACCAAATAAAGATTTTGCTGCAAAGATAAAATATTATCTTATATGAACATCAACTTAGCACTTCCCTCCTTATAAGAAGTTTAACATAGATGGCAAAGGGAATATGTTTAAGGATTTTATGGAAGTAATGATGAGTTCAGTCATACAACAGACTGAAATAGGATCTTGTTTGAAGCAGGATTTTTTTTCCCCTAATGTTCATAACTGAAAGAATATACTTGGACTATATGGGAAAATAATTAAGAATGGCTACTTTCTGCCCAACACATTAAACTGCTAATTTTTTTGACAGCCGGCACTGAATTACTAGTGTACACTGAGACATGAGCCGTATGGGAAGGGAAATGAAATTGCCAAATAAAGGATTAAAATGAAAGTGTGTGGGGGGGGAATCTCTGTCAGGGAAGAAAAAAAAATTGCACGAAGGAAGACCAAATGTTGTTATAGCATTCGAATGTGCAATTTGCAGATTGATTTCCCTGCTCTCTTTGCATAGTAGATGTAAAGATTATGCTGAAATCTAGGAAAATTTGATTGTACATGTGCCAACGTGAATTGAGAACTTGAGTCAAATGCCTGCCCCTGTTCTAAGAAATTCATAATGAGAAAATAGCTCTGCAAGGCATTTCTTTGTAAACACATCCAAAAAATTTTGCAGCTATGCATTTTAAGAGTGCAGGCATGCAAAATGAGTCTCTCTCACTATTTAGATCATTCTTGTAACAGGACTGACTTTGTTCAGCTTTAGTCTTCTATGGTAAGCATGAATGTCAAACATCTTATATTTCTCACATTTCTGTGCTCTCAGTGCTGCATGGTTGGGGCTTATTCATTACCTGTTTTCCCTATTTCTGGCTCATATTTGGCAAGTCTGTGGCTGTTCTCACAGCAGAAGGTAGAAACACTGAAACCCCTTCTCTATCCTTCAAGAAATAATTCTCAAATGCCACACATAGTCTGCTTGACTGATAGATCTACCACCTCTGGATCAAAACTTGCCACTCCTTCAGTCATCTCTGTTTATTTTGGAGAAGTTGGCTTTCTCCCTTCAGATACTTGTCAACATTTCCGGAAGATGTTTTAACTGGCACTCCATCAGCTGACATATCTAAGGCAGGAAGGCTGACTGGCTGTGAAAGATGTGACTCCCAACCCCAGCAAGACTCAAAGCACTGGAAATTGAAACAAACCCCTTAAGAGCATATGTTACCCTACTTACAATGAAGTTTTTGTGACATCGTTTTAATTGCAACCATATGACACTTGCTTGTAAGCCAGAGGCACTGAATATGAGTGAAAAGTCTCATGTGAAGTACTAAGCTTTGAATTTTCAAAGGTGATTTCTAAACAGATGAGTAGCTTCCCTTACAGCACAAAAATAAACAAAACGCTAAAAGTTTTTCTTTTCAACAGTGCAGTTCTTATACAAATCATTTCTGGCAAAAATTTATAAATACTGGCTAGCAACCAGGTTTTTAAAAATATACTGTTAACAGAGTCCCTGTTTTGTGAATGGCTTGGATTGGTGGGAGCAGAGTTCATCATTTGGACAGAAGGAGGCAATGTGATGGATTATTTTTAGTGAGTGCAAAGCATATGGCATTCCAAAATGCTTAGACTCAACTGTTAGTCTTAGCTGCACATGTGTTCAAGTAGTATTCCCCTACCTACAAGCGAAGTTATTTCATGTTTCCTCCAGAATAAAAGAAAATTTATTAATGTTTAGACCCTCAATCCTTCTTTCCTGCTTTCCTTTTCCCGAAAACACCCACAAGTTGTGTTGTTGAAAACAACACAAGTTTCAACTATTTTACCATCTCCATTCCTCTCTCCATCTATTCCTATAACCAAACACACTTTAAGGGATGTAGATACCAGTTATCTGATTCATGTATCTTGTATAAGGTATGAAACTCCAGAGTGGCTCTCATTAGCAGGTCTTGCTTACACTGTGTGAGATAGAAGTGAAAGACAGCTCTACATGACAGAGTTATGAGAATTCAGAGAGTGAGATAACATGCTGAGATACATAATTTCAGCAAAGTGTGATTAATAAAAAAAATGCAAACTCATACAGTCTTCATTTCAAAAGAGCAAAAATAATATCAAAGTATGAAATGGGAAACATCAGAGAAAAGAACAAAGAAAATATAAAGAACTAAATAAAATTAAAATTTGTGTATGCTAGATTAATCTCACTAGACATATCCAAGTTTAGCCGTGGATGTAATTTGGTCCCAGATTCAGGAAAGCACTTCAGCATGTGTTAAAATTATCTCCCTTTAGAGAAGCACTTTAGCACAGCTTCAAGCATGAGCTTCAGCAGCCATTGACCTCTGTCAATGAAACTTAAACACAAGCTTAAAAATGTGATCGTGTAATTAAAGCTCTATAGTGAATAACAATTCTTCCATGTAAGAGAACTTTTGCCATGTACCTTCAAGTGTTTAAACTGAGAATTCTAGAAATGAGGATGTAGCATTGAAATGGTATTGGAACATTAATACTTAAAAAGGAGAATAGAAAGAAAACAGCAGCTACTTAGGCAGAATTTATTCCATATTCAGGTGTGCTAATTTTGCCTTAAACCACCGTATTTCTGAAATAGGTATGGTTTGGAAGAGGCTTCCCCTATTTTTGTGTGCAAGGTTCTTAAGTAAATGCTTTCTCTTTCCTGAGTCCATGTGATTTAATTCATCAGTTAGCCCAGGCAGAAATAAAATTATTCTTCCACTTCTGTAGTCATGTTGAAGACCCTGCCTACACTGTGGTTTCCTACAGGCTCTCAGGAAAGAACAAACATCGCAAATATATTGTCTCTGTCCTTGAAAAAACACACTGAAATTTTGCAGCTTCCCATTTCTCAACCAAAAAGGTTTCCAGCTGGAAACAACACAAGGGTCATGAAGATTATGAGAAGAATGTCCAGTGGCTTTTAAAACAGCAAAGTTAAGAATGAAGCTTTAGCAAGACATGACTAGCCAGTCATGATTAGCATTTTTGTCATCATGGAGTTTTGCACGAGCTCTTCAGAAAGCTAATGGATTTATCATCTAGCAAGCAAAAAGGAATGAATTGTCAAAACACAAATTATTTGCCCAATGTAGCTTTGGGAATCTGTGTGAAGAAGGAAAATGAATATATGCAAATATAATCACAGGTTAACTGCAAAGACTGAACTATTTTTCTTAGGGAAAAAATGGATTCATAGAAATAAGAAAGAGATAAAAATAATCTTTTTAAAGTAAAAATAGACATTTTTGTTTTTAAAATATTACTAAATTAAATTAAATCAGTAAAACTGTATACAAACGTAAATACTAGAAACCAAAAGCAAAGACAAAAAAAACCATATAATAAAAACATGAAAAGAACAGGAGGCATTAATTGTAATGGTAAAAGTAAAAAAAGGAAATAAAAAAAAACCTTGGTTAAAAGTTAGATTTTACAAAGGAATGGCTTTGCTGAGTAAACTGAAAAATTCAGAAGATAAATTATGTGCACAGTTTCTAGAAACCACTTTTGAAATGTTTGGAAGAAGATTAGGCTTAGTGTCAGAAAACATGTTTACAACCCCAAATCAAAATTAAAAACAAATGCAGAAAATTAATGTTTGGAAAGAATATTGTATATGACATTAAACTGACAGACTTGAACTCCCTGGTCACATGCTACTCTGTGCAGATTAATATGAGAGGATCTGACTAACAGCAGAATGCAGTAATTCAGAATTTCAAGTATCAATGGGATTCATCTCACCTACCCTTATGTGCGTAACAGTGACACCACAGAGTGGATAATCACTGCAGAGCCACTGTTGCCTTCAAATGGCGGTTCCTTCCTTTCCAAAATGAATTTCAAAGACAGGCAGCTAAATTAGAACTAGGGCTCAACAAGGAACATTGCACAGTTTTGTAAGAAGGCATATTAAAACATCCCAGCAAACCCTGTGCTCTCCAGAGATGCTTTTAAATATCAAAATATCTCCAAAATCTAATTTACTTGCAATCACTGATGTTGTTACTGAAGAAATTTATATCATTCCTCCATCCAGAATCTGGTGTTTCGCTTTAGTCAAGAGACACCTGCAAGAGCAAGTGTGGTCATTGCACACCTTATATCTGAATCACTCCCTGGAGATATTTTCTTCCCTTAAAAACAGCGGGCTAGCAGTTAATAAACTTCCAGTGAGGCACCTGACAAGGTATCAAGTAATAGGATGAATCTAAGCCTAATTATATAGGCAATCCTATCTGTAGACAACTTCTAATCCACTAAGAAGCTTTCCTGGAAATAGGCTAACCACAAACTTAATTTTTCCTTCTCTAAAAATATTAGTTCTTCAGCACCTCATTCCCTGATTAAATGAGAATGTACTTTCCCAGTATTGTCTTGCAAGAATTGCTATTTCAAAACTTATCTCCTATATATGTGTTTTGCAATGAATTTTCTCATCACAATTTTTCATTAGGATCTCTAAAAGACTTATGGTGCCCTTCAAAATTGATTGGTTCAAAACTTTTTTTTTGTTTTCCCTTGCTATGTCACTCAAAGTCTAAATCTTATAGCTAAATGTTTTTGTCACGTCAGGCCTTATCTGAAAATCAAGTTAAACTTGAAATAAAGTGAAAATCAGAAATAGAACTTTACTGAATTGAGGCATAGTGAAGAACACTGAACTAGATCATCTGGTTTACAGTCATTTGCTAGGATTCTGTGGATGAATTATGATCAAGGGCTTCGGATTAGACATTTTCCTTTTTTAACACAAGAATTTTGTTAAAACAGAAACAGGGTAAGAAAACCAGCTAAAGCAGAAGTATTCATCTAGAGTATTTAATGAAAAAGAGATATTCCCAACTTCAAATATAGAAAAATCACTATTATGAAATACGTGAGACAAACATCAAAATTTAAAAGACAGTATTGTGATATCTCCAGTTTGCTCAAAGACATCATTTGGAACTAGTGCAGTTTATTGTCAGCATTCACAACTATCTCAGCTGTGATTTACTACTATTCATATTATGTTTTCCTCACAGAGAAACAGTCATCAACATCCAGTTGTTGTCTTTCATAGGAAACAAAATTTTCATGATGAAAAGCAAGTTTTTCAGGCCTATTGAAATTCTTCCTGGATACAATAGAAACATGACCAAGAGCATCCCACAGATTAAAGTAATTTCAATTTGTTTAGTTTTGAATTCATTTAATTGCTAGCTTTCAGCCTAATAAGCTGTTTAAATAACAAGTTCTTAGATATCAAACAAGGTAATCTCTCTCTGCAACATATGATTGGCAAATTCTGGCCAGCAAAAGACTGAAATATACTATCTGCTAAGCTTTCTACTAGAAAGTAGGCTGTTATCATGCCTGCTGACACCCATGTGCTCAAACACAAAAGTAAATTAAGTAGAAACCCAAACTGAGAATGTTAGAAACACACTGAACCATGGAATGGAGTAGGAACCCATTTCAAATTAGTAATATCCTGCAAGAGTAACAGAGAGAGAACCAAAATATTTTGTTTATCACCAAATACTTTCACTTCTAAATATTCCTAGAGAGGTACCAAAGATTCACTCATTTCACTGCATTCCAAAGTTAGCACTGACATTAATCCACCTAAAATACCATAATGCTTTCATCATCACATATATTCCCAACTGTACTGCTTTCTAATCTGCATCTTCTAATTATTTTCACCCTTTTGCTCTTTTTCCCATTTCTCATCACAAAATCTCCTCTGGCAATGAATAGCATTTTACATAGAGTACTAAAAATATGTGACCTAATGAAGAAGCTGTTCCCCAGTAGTTAATTTTTTCTAGCATTGGAATTTCACTTGAAGGTAGAGATCTTTTGCCTGATGCTTAAAACATGATTCAAAAACATGCAAAGCAACTTCCATTTTCCCCTGCTGGAGAATGTAACAAGACGCACAAAGCATTTATGACATATCAACATTTAGCTAGAAATAATGCACACCTTTGAGTCCAGCAGATATTTTTTTTAGAAAATCTGGATGCCCTGATTTTCACTGCTTAGGGTCTTGGATATTCATAAAATTACTTCTCAAAACTTGCTTATTCACAAGAACTTAAAATTCAATACTCTAGAAAGTAACATTAAAACCTGTAGGAAACTCATCAGAACCTTCTGCAGAACTTTTCAAAGAAAAAAGATGTAAAGAAAACAAAACAAAAAACTATCTGTAACATATTACTGGCAAGCTCATACAATATACAACTACTTGCAACAATAGATAAATTGTAACAAATAGTGTTATATAAGATCAGGAAGAGTATAGCTCTGGATTTAGTAGCGGATGTTTTCAAGAATTCTCCACTGAATTGTTCTCCCAATTTCTTCCTAAATCAATTGCTGCTGCTGGCTATTCTGGGGATATATTCATATTTTGCTTTACTCTGCCACAAATGAGCACATTCAGCACATCCTAGGCAAAGAAAGTAGCATCCTTCATCTGTTGTTTGCTTTGGCATGCTGATCCTTCCTCTACCATGTCCTCATTCATCACAACCAGTTGTTTTATTTGGTCTTAGATTAGACATTATTTTTGGACAGAAATCGTGTGTGTATGAATGCTTATTTTAATACTACCTCTGAGCACCTCTATTTCCAATTTTGTCTTTTGAATGTTCATGGAAGTACTTCTTTAAAATATCACACATAAGTACATGAATTCTTCACTGCCTAGTATGTATTTAAATGTTATTCAGCTGAAAAAAACCCAAACAAACAAAGAAACAAAAAAAACCCAAAATACAACAGCATGCATATCATATGAAAGAAAAGAAAAAAGTCTCAGAGTGTACTTGAGACTGCAAATATCTTAAATAAACAGTAACAGCAAGGCTTCTGAAGGGCTTTAAACTAAATGTGGAAATGCATTTGAACATGTTGACTATTAAGTTACTGTCTTATAAATTACAACAGGTACAGTGTAATCAATATGAAAAGATTTATTATTGACCATATACCTAAACAGCAGCTAATAGAATCAATCATTTGGTGAAAAAATAGTAGATCCTTCAGAGGTCTGAGAAGTAGGGGCTACTTGATACTGACAATGACATAAAATGAGATGACACAGAAAATCCTAAATAAATCCCATTTCAGAACAAGATTTAAAAACCAGTGTATGAAAACTGTGCTGAGAGGTCTCCTAAGGCCAACGCATGGAATTAGGAGATTATTAGGGATCTATTAATAAGTCTTTCTAACAAACTGGCTACTTCTGTCAAAACCTAGGTGGAAAAAAATCTGGAAAACAGTCTGCATCACATGCGACTAATTTATGGCAAATTAATTCATGGCAAACAAAAAAAAAAATACAGTAATTGGTAGCTAAAGAATCTTACTGTTTTCAAGGAAATTAAATTGCATGAAACTCCCTCTTTCTCCAGACACTTGCAAGTGCTTCAGAAGTTGTTTCAAAGCAATATTAATAGTTCTATAAGTAATTGCTGCTGGAGGGAGACTGAAAATGGACCTTCCTGGGAACAAAACTGCAAATGATATTACAGTCTTTCTCTCTGTATAAGCAAAAGTAGTCAGATATTAAAAATATACTTCCCAAGAAAGCTGAATTACACAGAAATAGAAATACTCATTCAAAATGTGTTTCTGGGCTACATTTTTAACTCCTCTTTATAGAAATGATTATGGAAATCCCTTTGCTGGAAAGCCTGAAGGAGAAACAGTGTAAAACTATGTGTTTAAATGAAAATGGATTTAAACATGAAATATTGCAATTGTTTTAATTCAACACTTTCACAACATAATATTTTATACAGTTTTTTCAGATACTCTAGTCAAAGAATAACTCGTCTCTGATCCATATAACATCTGGTAGCTCACAGAGCTCAGATGCAAGTATACTGTTCTCCTTTTCTCTCTTATTTCTGCCACCAAGAAGACATATAATTACACCCAGCTTTAGGATCTGTGCAACCTCTATCTTTCCTTCATGTAATAATTTTGCTACAACTCAAGTATCCATGTCCTGTTGCAATAAATCTAAATTCATTCAAATAAATAACTCAGCAAAGGAAAAAATAACTTGCACATTAAAAATGAACTACATTCCCTGGCATTTACCCACTTTATAGTGTGATATTAAAACATAAACCCATGCTGTGTGTTATGCTTTACTGCCGTGATTTACCACATGGTTCTACAACCATCATATAGAGCAACAAAGTTTCACTTGTGCTGGTTTCCTACACTCCATTAAGGATTTAAATCGATGTAGTGATCACTGCCTCAAATCCTTTTCATGTAAAACACCTTGGTAGTAATGTCTCTAGAACAAAATGGTCCACAAAGCTCAAGATGGTACATACAATGGTGAGGAAAATGGTAGCCAAAAGACTTCCAAAAGAATAAGCAAAGCATATTACAAGCAAACATAGAGGAATAAAATGTCTTCACTGAAACATTTTTGATGCAGGAAAGAGAGGAGAACAAGCCTCCAAGGCTATGACTGACATGTCCTGGGACTGTTTTTTGCATCGAGATCAGCAGCATGTAAAACTTGCGCTGCTGCTATTAACTCTTTTGCTCTCCAAAACAATCAGGTCAGGATGAGGCGTATCTGAATTGCCTACTGGGATGGTCTCTGGTCTGTTCTGGCTGCTGGAATGTGCCCAGAAACTGCTTGGAAGAGTCTTATTTCGTCTGGGCCAAAACCTCATGAGGGACAAATCCAACAATTTAACAGCATAGACAATTTGGTTCCAGTGGCTGGAAACATTCCTTGGAGCTGTTTTATTCAGGATAAATATATCTTGTGTTGTCACTAGAGATTTGCTATTGATAGTCAAGTTATGTTGAAGGTATTTCAATGACATGTTTATTGAATGACAGTAAAAAACCCTAATATAAAAGACAGAAGCATTGAGCAGATTTCATTTCCTATGGAGCAATAGCTCTTTAGAGAATTCGATTAGGAAAAGATACTTGAAGCCTCTAATACAAAATGCAAAAAATAGACCTTTCAATATTTGTTAAATTACACAGTGGGAAAAAATAGCATATTTTAGATAGTGTATTAGCATTTTTTATATTGATTATATAATTGAAATAATAAATTTTAATTCAGAAATGTGTCTTTAAATCAACAGTTATAGAATTCAAGATATCCTAAGCTCTTTTTAGAAGCAACAACAACAACAACCGCAACCACCCCCCTCTAGTTTCAGAGGCAATCACTTTAAGGCATAAAGTGACACATTGACATCAATATTACCAAACATCCTAACATCTCTGCGTTTGCAGGCTAGTCTGTAGGCTTGTCAGACATGTCCAAAGAAAAATATACTAAGTACAAATTTTATCATATTATTATTAAAAAGAAAACCTCATAGACTTCTATTTATGAGAGAATTTGTGCACCAAATACAAAACCTTACTAAGGTTTTAACCAGCTGTGAAACCCTTTTTTATTTATAAAGAAAACATCCAAGTTGATGAAAAAATCAGGAACACAAATCTAATAAAAGTAACACACTCAAAATTGTAAAATACCATCACAAGGTCCTATATAAATAAAAAGTTCACAAAACTAAAAAAGAAGAAAGGTAACTTGATTACTTTTAGAATGGCATTATAAGCAGAATATTTCTTTTTAAAAAAATGCCTCATTTTTGCCTTATCTTCAGGACAAAAAAATAATCATTTGTCCTAATATTCGGACAAAGAGGTCCAAATCTGGAAAATCCTACTCCTCTCATTCACTTTCCCTAAAGCAAAACAAAAAAAACCTCCAAAACAATCTAAATCTGCTTTCATATAAATATTTGATTCCTTTCCCAGAAAAATAAATGTTTCTTGTGTTAAAAAAAAAATTAAAAAGAAAAAATTTGCAAGCAAATTTTCTTTCTGTTTGAAGAATAAAGAATAGAAACAAGTCCTTGGCCAAATTGTACTCTTGTAACTGTACTATAGGACATGCAGAAATCCTATTTTGACCTCTTTTAACTTCCAGAAAATAAATGGGACAGCACATGTTCAATCAAAGTGATTATATTACCTGAGGCTTCCCCCTCAAATCTGCAGCTGCTAGCTGGAAAGCAGTGAAATGAGGTCATTAGGATGAACACAACGACTTCCAGAGCTAAAGAGGCACTCCTGGATGTTCCTCCATCTGACAATGTGCTTGAGCTGGCAAATATCCCCTTTTGATCAGATATTTTGTAAATAACAGATAAAATTTGTTTTGCCTGCAGAACTACTCTGGACATTTCAGTCATGGTAGGAAACAGGTCCTGGGTACACCACAGCTGCTGCCCAAAATAATGGAGAAGGCAAAGAGTTTAAATTCCTGAGGGAATCTCAGGAGATCTCCGGTCTCCTGAATGCTCAAAGTAGCATCACCCTTAATGTTAGCAAAGATTGCTCAGGGCTTTTCCAGGCAGGAGAGCCTCTAGGGATGGAGACTCCAAAGACCTCCGGGGACACTGTTCCTGTGCTTGACTGTCTTCAGAGTGAAAAAGTTTCTCCTATCTATTCACAATGACTGCCAAATATGCAGAGATAATCTTACACCATTTAGTTAGTAAAAAAATCTTACTGGCATGCAAGCACACAAACCATGTATCATGTGAACTGCACAAGTGATGTGACATCACCTGTAGCTGGACTCTCATGTGCTCATCTCTTGACATCTTGGGTGTGAAAAATTAAGAGTATTTGAAAATCTATAAACATACTTCAAGCAGTGATCAAAGACACCATTATCTGCAACTCTCAGTGTTGTTACCTTTAGGGGATACCACTGTGACTATACGCAAGTGGGAAAAAAAATTAAAATTTACTTCTACATACCTGGTCAGCTCCTAGTATAACACAGCAATCCTGACCACATGTGAGGGATCATGTCCTCTTTAGGGTTATGTAGTGAAAAGAGCAAAAAAGTTATTGTTATGTAGTGAAAATAGCAAACAACTTATTTTCATCTACCAAATTAGTTTAAGAGAAAAGAAAATTCACTTTTTCCAATGTGAATATACAGGGGTATTGAAGCAAGGTCCCAGTTTTCTTTGCAACTTACACTTTAAAGAAAGTTTGCTATTTTTCTAGCTATTGAAAGTTACTCTTGTAAAGAGAGGCTATCTGTTCAGTTGTAATTTTTAAGTTCTTTATAGATGACAAAAAGAGCTTGTCAGCAACAAAGTACTACTTCCAAGTATTTTAGCATGTACTAAAACTATTTATGATACAGCTTCTAAATTAGAGAAATTTGATCATCTACGTGCTTAAGTTTCCAGCATCAATGAAAGACTACCTGACAACAAAGAAGTCATGACAACTAATTTGCTTGTAAACATAACTTTTATCTAAAAACACCCCAGGGTAAAGCAGAATAAAAATGAAAAATAATTATAAAGGCACAATCATTTGCAACTAACTGATTCTAAGTCTTATTTTGAAGAATAAAATTTGAATTCTGATGCTTTCTTTTTGGGGTAGGGGAAAAAATAAATATATTTTCAAAATTTTATAGATTCTGCAGAAGTGCAAATGTTTGGGGGAAAAAAAGAAAATTACCTGTCTGAGGAATGTCATGTAGTTAACACTGGCTTATGTGTTTGCATGCTTCAGAAATCTTGCTAAGAAATATTAGAAATAATTTAATATTTTATCTTCAAATTCCATATTTTTTAACTTCTTTAAAACTTGTTGTCTCTCCTTCATCCATTTCTACATCAAATGAAAAAATATTTTTATTATGCAAACAGACTGGGCATATTGTAGAAACCCATTAAATATGGGCTTCTGCTAAGGCAAAGATTAAAATTAATTTCAATTATATTCATAAAAAGCTATTAATTGAAATTCAGAAAGAAAAGATGTATTGAAATACATTGAAACTGATAATATTCACCAGTTAATATTAAGTCAAAGCTAAAAATAATTGAGAGTATTGAGGATTATAAGAGCTATGTGCATTTTTATACAAGAAAAAAAATACATTTGCTAGTAAGGGAAATGCTAATTTTCTTCCTTTATCCTTTAAAATAAAACATTTTTTTGTAGTTAATATTGTTGTTGAAAAATAGTTTTCAAGTAAAAGGGAGAAATATGGTTGAGGACTATTTTAGTTTTCATAACAACATTATGTATATAGTTATTATTTTTTTCTAGCTGTCATTAAAGAACACTTACAAAGTAGTCTCAGCACTCTCACCAGCCAAATATCGAGTAGATCACCAAAAAATTAAAATATCTTTTTTTCCAAAGTAGCCAGCAACTTTATTTAAATTTTATTATATGTCACCATTATGCTAAGTAGGGCAGGGACAGCAACTTAACTGAAGAAGGATACAACATTTTGCTCCCCTTTCACACCCATCTCCCCAGCTACAGAGGTACCACGTGTTTCTACTAGACAATTCTCTTTCCTGTGAAATTCTGATGTCAGACTTTCTACAATTCCAGCAGGTAGTGTTGTTCAGGATCTCAGTATGCCAATTGCAGAAAATTATAGAGAAGCTAAAATGCAATGTAAAGCCATGAAACATACTTTTTTTTTTTTGTTTTTTAATCTGAGGTAAAGAATGAAAAGAGGTCCATATTCCCCCACCTTATTCATTTGGTGACTGAATCTAGCCTTGTAACCCAGAGACAGTGCAGTGTCCTGTTTTAAAAAAAGAAACATACTGAAACAAATAAACCAACTGGAAAAATTCTGTAATCTGCATTATAACATTTCCTTCATGGGCCTCAGAATCTGATTTTGCCTACTTTCCTATCTGGCATGCTCACACAGAAGCTTTCAGGAAGGCTGGGAAAGCCATTTCTGTGCTATTCTGCTACTAGAGGAAACTAGAAACAAACTACCAGTGCCAAACCTTCAGTAATTTTCACTTACTGAAACCAACAATTTAATGCAAGGTCAGCTGTTAAAAATGTATTTCTTCTAAATAGAAATGTATTTTCTTTTCTTTGTAGGAACAAATGACTGAATGAGAAAATGATGTGGAATATGACAACAAATTGAAGCACATTTATCAGCCAAATCTTACCTACAGAAGGTAAGACACATTGTATGCGTCAGTTAAAATTCAACTCTTCATTTCCAATCCAGAGGGATTTGATTTGATTTTTTTCTTTCTTACACTGTGTTGAATATTTTAGAATTGGAAATCATCCACTTATAGGGACAATGTTCCTAAAACTGCTAAAGATTATTCAGTAATTTCAAATAGACAAACCCATCCTCACCCAGCTGCAGTCTGGAAATTTTACTGGTTTTAAGGAGCAAGTACATTGTGTTATGCCACCCTACCTTTCATATTAAAGGGGAAATGGAGAGCTTGCAATATATTTGAGTTACTGAATCCCTGGTGATATATGACTGCCCAGCAGGATCTCTTAATAAAGAGAAAAACAACAACAACAATTTTGAAAAATAACCACACTAATTTAATTCTCTTCAATCTGAATATAAAATTGTCATAGGCTAACAGAGTTATCATGAGTTTACCATGTTTTCAGGAGTATGACAGATGATATGTATTTTCAAATTCACATGTATAGGGACTAGAAAAGAGAGCCCAGAATTACAGACGGTAAAGTAATAAGATTAAATTAGATACTGTCAGATATAAAAAACAAATCTATCAAAAACCTCATGCATATTTATTTTGAATAGAAGCAAATGCTACATGGTTTATAAGGCAACTGGAATGGAATTCATTATAACAAGACCAAATATCCACATCGGAGGTAATCACCCTAGGCACCTCTTGTAATGAATGAAAAACAAGTTTATCTACTATAAGATTCATTTCTACATAAAGAAGTGAGCCAAAATAGACAAATGAGTTAAACACTAAAATGGACATCTTTCTGTTAAAGATTAACCATCTCCAATGCAGATGTGCATCTTGTAAATGTCTAAAGCTAGGCAAAATAAACCCCAGTCAGAATGACCTGTTAAAACCACTATAAAAATCCCCTAAATTGACAAAATTTGGTCAGATTACTCCTCGGTATACATACTGGTGCTTTAAAAAAAATTAGTCTGAGAGCCTTTACTGCTTTCACTTCTCCTTGAGAATGAATTTGTGCTACACAAACCTTTGACTAAGTGTCTTATGTGTCAGTGTTTTAAAACTGCTGAAGTTCCAAACTATCATCTAGCTTCCACTTTAAAAATGCGGTAAATTAAACAACAGTTCTTAAATTATCTCTAAGTGGCTATAATTAAGTCTACACTCCTAATGATGTCGTCCATTCCAAGGACAAATTCAATATGGTAAGAGGTGTAGGAAAGGAGAATTATAACAAAATCCTATGGCTTGGCATACAGCCATGTGTAAAGGGCATGCATTACCACTTCTATGGTTTCTGCAGGAGCTGCTGGAAAAGATCAGGCTGAACAGGATACAGATGTTGCACACAAAAGACAAAACCACATTTTCTTATTTTGTCATACCCCTTCTACTATTTTTTGTCTCATAAAAAAATTGTTTACTTTGTGAGAGGAAGCTTAACTAAATTCTCTTTTATATGCTTCTTTCTTTCAGTATTAGGGTGTAAGATTAACCAGTTATTAACACATTCTTTTCCCTAAGATTCTTCTACTTCCTTTGGAAGCTCTTATCCTTAAACCTTGTTAGGTGATTTGCCATAGAAGAACCTGCAAAGATTCCTCTTTTTAACATGCTCAGGCTAACAACAGTTTATAGCAATGGATAGGAGAGTGAGTTTTAACACTGTGTGTAAATAGAATATACTATTCTGAGACAATGTTGCCCCAAACCAGAGACCCCTAAAGAGGAAATTACCAATGACAAGCCTTGCATGAAATTGTCATCACTTAGAGTAAGCAATAATCAGATAATTGCAACAGACTTATGAGAAACAAAATCATTTTGACTGGAAGAATAAAGAGGCGTGACATTTTGTGATGGGGGAGAGAAGTAACAGAGGAGCACTCCAACCCCAGTGTGACACTGCCTCAAGTCATCTCACCACTTCCTGACCTCCTTCTGGGTCTAATGGGGTCTCTGCCTCATTTGACAGCATAGGCAGCTGCACTCCAGCTGAGGCATGGCACGACAAGGCGGCCGCATGCTGGGGGCCTCACCTTGGAGCACTGTGTGAGCCCAGTGGCCCTTTTGCACCCACCGTGGGCTGCAGGGAGAAGCACAGGCGCAGGTCACACACAAAGCCAGCACGCTCGCAACCCCAGGAGACACAAGTTTGCATGTGCACGTAAGCACATAGCTGTGTGTGTGCAGTTAGAGCCTCCTGGAGTTATTGGAGGGCACTTCGAGATGTGAAGGGTTAGACTCACACTTTGTACTTGTACAGTATCCTGCTTTATCTGTTGTATTGATGCTGGTATGGATGCCAAGCATACAGTTTATCCATCTGGCCTATTAATTACACAGAATTCAAAAATCTATAAACCACTTTGATTTGCTTTAACCTAGGTGAGCAGAGTAATTATTTCTTGCCACATTTGCTGCACTTATAATTTAGAATAATTATACCTATATTAAAAATATCAAAATAATTCCAGCCTATCACCTACTTAACTTATGCCTAATAAGGTCATACAAGACCTTACAAGATTTGTAAACTAGATCGTGTCTTAGATCACCTACATGCAGCTTTCTGAAGATTTTATTTAGAAATTGATTCAAAAATCTTCCAAGAAACTGAGAGAACTTCTATTGGGCAGCAGTAGCAAGCAAGCAATAAACCAATTTATTTTTCACAGTACAAAATATGCAAATATTTTTATTTATGTGTTTACTTGCATACCTTAAGGTAAATAATTTTTCTTCCTGAAAGGCTGGAAAAAGCAAGAACTCACAATAACAAAAGTAATTTCTGTGGAAGCCAATTTAATAGTCTAACAGTGAGGTACCTCAGAATCTCTTTGAGTTGAATAACTGGGAGCTTTTGAGATTACACAATCATTTTTTTTCCCCATATGATCCTTGTACTTACATTTCTGCAGAACCTAATAATTGCAACTGTGCTGGTGATTTTTGTGATGGCTTCTCATCTAAGTTAACTTCTGCTTGATGTTATAGAGAAATTATGATTTTAAGGATGAAAAGAGATATCAAATACAAAAGTAATATAATATGTCAGTAATCTAACTTTTAAAAATATCTAAGAAAAGTAGAGATATTTTCACCAAATAAAGGTGTGTGCAAAAAGACTACCTTTTTCTTTCATCAGACGCAAAACAAAAATTCTCCTTTCAAAATTTCTTCCTTAATATAAAAAAAAACAAAAACAAAAACAAAAACAAAAACATAATAAAGTTGTTTCATAGATTATTTTATGACATAATGAGCTGGTTAACTGACACTATGCATGTTTAAATATGCTAAAATTTCAAAATCTTTCTTTAAAAATTGTTGTTAATTTTCCAAAATTTTTTTACACAGAAGATTCTGTTGAAATCAGTCTTATGTTGATAAAAATGGTTTAACTGAAATGTCAGATTGTGAATTTGGCTTTTTTTCCTTTTGCAAGCAGAAGGTGGAGAACTATAATGTTATTTTAAATTATTCTTTCTCTTTTTCTCATATATAGGCATTTGCTAGTGCTTAGATGCTATGGGGAACAACAGCAGAGTAATTTTTGGAGAGCATTTGTCATATACCTCTGCCAGGTTATCTCATGACATTGGGGCCAGAGATTTTACTATGAATGCAGGAGTCAGTGCTGAGATTTGGCCACCACTTATTTCAGGCAAAATATCCCTGCAGCAGGCAGTACATGGAGCAGTAATTGCTCCTTTCTATTAATTCTGCCTTGCAACGTTTTACAGTTTTTTACTTCCTAGATCTAGTGTCTGTTTTGCAGGTGAAAGTAAGTCCTGTTAAGGTAGAAGATGAATGAGTAGATATACAGCTGAAAATTTGAGGTTTGTTATATGAATGCACTGCTGGTATTTATTTTAGCTATCTTTAAAAGTATATAGAAACTTTTATATATGTGTATATATATACACACTTAATGAAGCAGGTGATTAGAAAGATTAGGCAAATATTTTTGGAGAGGGTGAGTGGAGTCACTGCAGTGTAATCTGAAAAAGTCTATCTAAAACCAGAGAGGCTGCTATGTTATTTCAGTCCCTTTTCTTCCACTAGCTGTTTTCAAGCCTTTATTTGACTTTCTAACAGTAATTGGAGTATTGACTGACCATATAAATGCTTGCCCCCATTGTTCTACTCTCACAAATTAACTAGTGAGTGCCTCCAGTTATCTAAATAAGGTGCTGATTGATCGTGTGGAAATAATTAATCAAGCCAGACCTGATATGATCTCCAGCCATGTCAGAACTTTCTTTTCTCATTATGCTTACCTAGTGCAGAATTTAAATTTACAGCCTGTGGCAAAAGGTAATGTTTTTTGAGAGGTTTCTACAAGTCAAATTACAAGGAGGAAGTCAGATTTCATTGCAATAAGACTTTAAATGAGTCCAATTACATTTCAGTTCAAACAGTCTTGTTTCAAATATTGTTCTGCCTGTCTGGCAGCATTTAATAGAAGCCAACATAGAGTTTAGTGCACTGGGGAATAATGTGCCAACTTTCCTACTTGAATCAGTGGAAGCAGGCGTCCTTAGTGGACAGGCACTTAAATGCATGTAATGCAGAAACTGAAATGCTGTTACAACTGTATTTCTCCTTAACGACAAGTACACATAGTAAGCAATACAATGCCTTTTGCTGCAGCAACTCATTTATCATGAACAAGCTTACTGTCCTTCACCCTTCACCCTCCCCAGGTACAAAGCCTTAAAAAAAGAAAAAGATCTTTTTGACTGAAAAAGCAGGAGCAGCATACACTGTAACTTTGTTCAGCAAAGTACACTACACTCTCACGAAGCATAAAACGTCCCCAGATGTCTGCTCAGCATCTTAACAAGAAAAGCACAGGAGAAGTGATCTTCCAAATCATCAAATCCAGACTACTACACTGACAAACCGGTGCTACTTGCTAGTCTTTTTTGACACACAGTCTCAGTCCTGGCTGGCACTTCAGCACAGATGTTTTTACAGAGAACTGGAGGTACCTAGCTTCTCCTCTCGACACACTAGCAATGTGACAAGAGGAGAAAGCTTTTAACAAAGCTGTCATAATCTTATGACAACACAAGGAGGCTGAGTGCTAACCCAGCTACTCCTGCAGTGTCGAAGTGTGCCTGTATTCTCCAGCAGTTATATCAGAAATCTAAAGGCACAGGATCTCAGCCTAGACTGACATTAGATATTTGTCCAAACAGTGCAGAATTTCTCCTACACCCAGAGACACACCACAGCTGATGAAAGCAAAACAAAAGTCCAACACTGGATTCATAATTAAGAATACTTCCTAAATGTGCGTACTTCAGCAAGTGTGAAAAATTCCCTTGGATAAGCTTGGTTGTGAATCCAGGCCCTAGAGCATTTTCTATTTCAGAGGTGGCAGAAACAAAGGCTGTTTTAAGTGCATATGAATAAGCTTTAAGCTGATTTTTGCATTGTTAAAATAGCATAATTTACAGATTTCCTCCAGCCTACAGAAAATGTATGCTTTTACTCTTTGAATGCAGAAAGCATGTATTTGTAGTAAGGAGGAAGGAGCTGCACATTCAGATATATATGTGAATATATCTGCAAAGTGTTTCACATTAAAACATAAGTACAACAAGGAATTGTCACACAGAGCATTTGAAAACAATTCACTTAGTTTGCAATAATATATCTTTAATAGCCCTTTCAGATCTTCACCAAAAGGAACAGAACAGAAATCTGCAACATTTCCCAACTGGGAAAATAAATGGTCATCTTGTTTCACTCATAAATGAGCACTGTTGGCAGTGAACCATTACAGGGAAATTTATTACCTTATTTCCAGTGGTAGACCATTATCAAATGCTACCAGATGCTCATCTCAATTGTCAATGTCATATTTGAAGACTCTAATGATACCAACTAGCTTTCTACATAACAGAAAAATAGGATTTCTTCACCTCAAAGCTGCCTATCCCAGTGTGCATTTGAATTTTGCAAGCAGGTTAATTTCCATTCTGAATGCACAATTTCCTCCAAAAAGACCACAACTTACTGGAGGGTTTATTACCCTGCAGAAGATTGTCCTGGTAGATCTCCATAGCTTAATTCCCAAGAGGAGATAAATATCTGAGATGCAACCCCACTAGTTAGACTAGCAGTACAGAGTTTGTCATTGATGTATTGTTTTTTATTTTAAATCGTGGTACAGAATTTAAATCAAGTAACTATGTTTAAGCAGAATTAGAAAACAAATAAAAAACCCTCAGAAGTGTATTAAAATATTTATGTACTTATTTAAAACAAGCTTATTCTGAACACAGTATACTCTTAGATGCATACAGATCTATGATATAGATATATACAGATATATGATATAGGCAAGGCTTTCAATGCCACAATTGCAAGTTATGGGTTAGATTTTAGAGCAGCTAATCAATTTCAGCCTCTGTTTGCAGTTTGAATGACATTTTAAACCATGCTTGAGTAAAGAAAAAATGCCTAGAACCCTTGAAAGGCATGCAGTGAATAGCTATGTTTATGTAAGTGGATGAAGCCATGAGTCAGAATGTTGAATGACCATTTGGTATCATAAATAATTGATGGAATGTCATGAAATAATTTATTACAAATGGATTCTTAAAAGTGAATCACTAAGTGCATATGAGTTCATTGCTAGGAGATCTCACTACTTCAATCACTGCATTCAAATACCATTATTGAGATCCTGCTGGGAGAGAAGCATAGGTACTTTCTGGATGGTCTGTTTATTTGCTCCTGTCTCTATTCATGCTGTGTAAGTGTTCCTTGTTCTGTAGAAAATACGTAACTATTCAAAAGGTGGCTAGAAATAATGGGCTGAAAAGGTTTGTTAAAGTTGGATTTGAAATTACAATTGACTTCATGTCAGACAAAAAAAATAAAAAACCCAAACTTTTTATCCACATCAGAATAAAATTTAATTCATTATTAATTTACAGACCAAACCTACATCCAAGCCTATTAATAGTGGCTTTGATAAATATGCTTCAAATTTTCTCTTAAAATGTTACACTTCCATGAGGCAGCTCCTTCTTAAATTCACACTACCCACTCCTGCCCAGGCACAAGACACCGCAGCATCTCACTGCTCTTTGAGGCATCACAGTCACGTGCAAAGGGACTCCTACTTTAAGTAAAACCTGTTCAATAGCCATGATCTTCATCCTACATTAATCAAGGGTTTTCCATTACTTCCATTCTTGTCAGGGCATTATTACTCATAAGTAATCACTGTGGGTTAAACAGAGCACTCAATATTTTAGAACTGAAGATCATATATTTATAACATTTAAAATTAAAATTACAAAAAAAAAATCTCCCAGAATTTTGAAGATCTAATTTCATTAAAGGTTGAAGATATGAGCAGTTCAAAACTTTGTCATCTTCCACAAAAAGAGACCACAATTTTCACCACGTGCGATTTCTTTAAGCTACAATTATGTTTTATTTTAAGAGTTTTTCATTGCCATAATTTCTTTGGTTATGGAAACAAAATTTCAAGAACATCAGCAATCACAAGAACAGTCAGATATAATAATATTCCACTACTTTCATTAAAAAAATCCCCAACTTATTCCACAACACCTGGTACAGACATTATTATTCAGGTTGGGTTATTCATGCTAGTGTTGCAATGCAAGAAGTTTATATGTATTCTTTAAAGTCAGAATTTATAAGTGTTCTGTATTTGAATGACCATGTTCATGAGTGGCCTACAGCAACCTATAAACAACAGAATTAAGCTGCAGAATAATTCATCATGTACTGGGTAGGAACACATTTTAAGAGTCCAGCCTCGCCAAAAAGACAGCAGCATGCATACAAATACTCTTGCTCCGAGTCCCAGGGTATGTGCATAATTGTTTGGGAAGCACACAGCTAGCCTGGACATTCAGAAAACATATTTATTATATTAGCTAGGAACAAGTGAGCCTCTTAGGCTTTCTAGATACAAGCCATATTTATATTCAACCAGCTCTCTTTTGTTCTTTTCCTTAGCATATTGAGTTATTTTGACTTGGGGCTTCCAGGAAAGCAATGAACACTGGTTGTGCATGTGATGACACACAAATGCAAAAGCACGCTTTGCTTTCTCTCATTCCATTAGGTTCACGTGGTTTCTGGTTTTTGCCAGGAGCTCACTGTCCAGGATTATGTATGAGTGCTAAAAAAAATTCTGTAAGGATAGCCTGTGGTAGTCACTTGGACAGAGATTCTACTGAAATAAAAATATGAAGAATTCATATAAAATAGTTGCTTACAGATGCCCTAAAGATAATGCCAATGTGATACATGTACAAACAGAAATAGGAATGACAAAAAAATGGAAAATTTTATCAGTAGATTCAGAGAGACAGGGTACAAAACATTACTAATAAAAATGAAACTTTTTTTTAGATTTGAAATATTACACAATTCTATTTTTTCTCTCAGAAGCTGTTAAAGAAGCTGGCAAAACAATAGCCCAGAAACACAGTAAGTTGCTGTCCTTATATATATAATACAGGCTCAATAGAAGGTAATTAAGACTTTAAAATTACATTAAATAACCAAGATTAATTTGTTTTACCCTGGTAAAACTATATGTGGGAAATAAATTAGAGATAAATTAGGTGATTACATATTGTGGTGAAGAAGACTAAGAAAGTACCTAGAATGAAAAACTAATAGTAATATATTGCTTATTGAATATTTTAAAGTTATTTATTATTAAACAACCATACATATTTATTAAGTATTTAAAGAATTAAATCTATATGTCTAAACACACTTTTTCTACTCTCCTGATTTTGCATGCTAACTCATCAAGTTATTTCATATTTTGATGTTGTGTCTGAGAAAAAGTAGTAAGAATTCCTTAATTCATAATAATATTGATAAAAAATTAAAATGTTAAAATAACACTAAAAGAAAATTATAAATTCTTGCACCAGTGAGACTATACACTAGAAAAAACTAACTCAGTTTAGAGAATACAATACAAAAATTTATGGTGACAAAATAATAACACATCTGTGCACATATTGCATAGGTAAAAATTACAATTCTATTCATATACTGAGCACATGTTATGGATGCAAAGAACTGTTTGTAAATAAGCTTTAAATAACCCTTTTGCAAACTATCATGAAACACATTATATTGTGTTAATACTATTTTCTTTCAAGGGTGTTATATTATATTATTTGGAAAAAAACACCAACAAACAACAAATAAACAACCCCCACCCAAACCGAGATGGTTTTATGAAAAATTGAATACTCAAAAAAAAAAAACCAAACCAGTCTTGAAGAAAAAATATCAAAACAAAGTATTGTCATCTTTCCAAAAAAAAGTTGGAATTCAAACAGGACTTGAAGGATTATAAAAACAGATGGGCTGAAGTCAGTTGGAAAAATGATAATGGAACTGTATCACAAAAGACATGCTAAAACTATAGCACTGAAGTTAAAGAAGTTACCTGACAAAAAGCAGCATGAAATCCAAACTACTAAAGGCTAGGGGAATGTAAAGATCATTGCTATATCAGTCTTGAATTATATGAAAGTCTTTCCTGCCTAGACAAGGTTTGGGCCCATCTATGCAAATCACATTCTAGACACAGGTAATACCAGGAGGATTTAAAAACATTTGACACCAGATGAGACCTTGATCCTTTCACTGATATTATAAAGAAGTTACAATAAAAAAATAGGAAAAACCTCAAGCTAGATCACAAACAAATGATTTGGATTCCATGTATATCACCCATCACAACACAACACTTCAATTATTTTTTGTTCCACAGGTACCAAATCTTGCTTTGAATCCATTCCTCAGGAACACAGTGCTTATCCATGTTCCCCTGTAACCTGAGGCAGAGCTTCTGGGTGATCCAGTCAGTCCATCTCACTGCAGCCAATGCCAGCTGACAATAGCTGGCTAAATAAAGGTCTGATTTAGACAAATCTTCACTTCCCTGCAGCATATAAGGTCATTGCCTTGGGTTTGTGTCCCTGCTTAAAAACTAATCATCTCCTGACTCATATGAACTCAAAGGGCCATCCATGGTACTGCACATCAGGGCTGGTCACTGTTACTGACTGACATGGTTCCCATTCCTGAACAAGGGATCTTTACAAATTTGAATACACGCTATTTTTGAAAAATTGAATACTCATTTGTGGGTTTTTTTTTTTTTTGTTTTTTTGTTTTGTTTTGTTTTTTGTTTTTTGGGGTTTTTTTTGGTTTTTTTTGTGAAGAGTAAATGAATGAGCTTCCAGGAAAAAAACAAACAAACAAACAAAAAACCAAACCAAAAACACTCCCATATCAAGATTTAATCTAATTCAGTTAATTGAAAACTCCATCTATTTATTTTCCATTTACAAGGATTAATTTTGGTGAATTCTTTTTATACATGAAGGAAATAAATACCAACATTGTGGAGTTAAACTTTTTATTCAAACAGTAAAGATATAAGTCCAGCTTCCCAATTGAATTGCCAAAGACATCTTCTGTAATAAATGGCAATTCTTTTCCTTTCCTTCTGTCCCAGTTCTCACTCCGTTGCTTGTTTAATATATCCTTCTCATTTGCCATTGTCATGGCGGCTTTTAAAAATAAAGGTTTTCAGAATAAAAAAAAAAAACAAAACTGTTTCTGGGATGATATGAGGATTATTCTTAGAATTACTGAATATATACATTACTTTATGCACATGTGTGTGTAGGTGTATGTGTGAATGTATCTCCATATCCATACCTATATCTTTATATATACACAAGGAATGTTTTGCCAATTCATACGTATGTGTATCTAACATTTCATTGATTATATATGTATAGCACAATCAAAACCATTATTAGATCTATGCTAAGAAAACAAAATACCAGTAAAAATAAAGCTTGTTACATTTAGTACAGCTTTGTGTATGAAATCTGTGGTGAAAGGTAAGTGGATACAGTGATATTATGCAGTCCAGAGTTGACATATTTATTTCTTTTGTACTAAAATTACAGTAATTTATCTATTACTAATTGATGCCAGATGGTTGTATAGAGGGATATATATTGGTATAAAACTACAGTGTTAAGAAATGTGCATATGTTTCATGAATCATTTAATTATTAATATGCTGATATAAAATCAATAAATAACCCTTACACAATTTTAACACACAAGTATTTCTGCATAAAGGAAAGCATAAATATTTCTGATTACACACCTGTTCATAGTATTTTGTTATGTAGGCCAGGTATTGCAAAAACAAGCCATATTCCAAATCCAAATGTTACAAGCAGAGTGGAAAAAAGTAATGGATAGTTGACAATAAAAATAAGTAACTAACATACTGTAAAACTAGAACCATCTAAAACGTGCTGCCTGTGAGTCTATTTCCAATACCCAGTCAGTATACGTTTAGCAAGAGACATTACAATAAATCAATTGCACTTTTTTTTACTACATATGTGAAAACTGCATCACCTGAGAAGAAATGTTAAATCTCAAGATCAAAACTGTGAACTGAAAATTCAGGGCAAGTAGAGTTATAATAGTTACTCAGCAGTTCAGATAATACACATTAAGTATGCCAGAACTTTCCTTTGAAGTTAAAAACAACCAGTACTTTGAGTCTTTACAAACAAAGGCAGATTTTTCTGTTGTACTTTGTACCGAGAAACTGTATGAGCCACTGCAGTTTTATCTAACCATTAATATTCGTTTCACTAATTTTAGTATTTGAATGTTATAATTATTTGCAATTCTGCTGTTTGACCTGGAATTTTGATTTATTAAATATTATTAATGAATAGTGCACAGATGTCACTATTCATGTTGTTATAAACTAGCGTTCCTATTAATCCTGACACACTGCTGAAAAAAAAATAATATGATAAATTCACCTATACTAAAATTCTTCATTCCTAGAACTTTAAATCAATATCATGTTTTGATTTAATCTTACAAAATACACTATGATAATACCAAATGTTAAAGTAAGAGAAAGCAACGTATATCTCAACCTTGGCAATATTAATACCATATCAACAAAATAAATTGTAAGAAACTAACTACAAATTGGCTTTCTAAAGTACGTGATTTGCATTCACTTTCAAAACATCCATGATTTTGTATCATCCACATCATACTGTCTTGATGTAGCTGTGGCACACCAGGCAATTTATAGGCAGAACATTTACAAGCATTCTTTATAACTACTATTATAAGATGTACCTATATCTATTCAAGACACTTGTATATCATTGACAGCTAATAGATCAAAATAATAAGTGCAAATGCTTGATCTTCTTCAATGCCTAACAGTCATAAGGTTTTATGTCTGCCTTGTGAATTAAAATTCTTTTACAAAGCACACCAGGAAAATCAACTCCAAGTGGATTAAAGGTCAGCCCAATGACAAATATAAACTTGGATCTTACTAATGATTATTTCTCACACTCCTCTTTTACTGTGGAAAAGTGAATTTGCCACTCTTACTGTTCACGTACAAGCAAATGAACTTGATTTATTTTCAAATTCAAACAGCAACAAAGATTTTAATTAGGTTACAAGCCCAAAGTATGTATCACCAGAAAACACATCTTAGCTTGGCTGTCTGATTCTAGGCTGATTTTATTGACCAGGCATTTGGAAAAAATTCTTTTTTTCTGGCTGGCAACTGAGCCCATCTGAGAAAGACTAAAGGAAACACAAGTACGTAGTGCCATACTATCATTTTTGCAGTCAGTTTCAGGGCTGCACTAATACATTCTTCCCTGTTCCAAAATTTCAACAATGGGCCTTTCATAAAGGCATTCTTACAGAACAGTACCTGGGCCCCTCATTCAAATAAATTCAAGCTGAGGTTTCCAAGGAAAGCTTCTGGCCATAATTCACATGACCTACACAAACACAGTGAAGAAAGAAAAAAAGACTGCCTAACAAAGCAACAAAAAGAAACAATGTCCCTCAGAAACAGACCATCATTCAAGTAAAAAATTAAATACAAAGCACTGCTATAAGTGAAAAGACCATGTGTAAAGAATACTAGAGAGTAAAACCTTCTCGCTAAAGAGATGCCATACTACCAGCTGACCTTCACACTTTCCCCCTCAGTGTAAGGCATTATGCACAGTATAGCATTTGAAGAACTAACAGAACTAACAAGGAAGAGCAAAAGAAGCAATTAGTATGCTCAGGCACAGATAGGAAGAGAAAAAAAACCCCCAAACTAACAAACAAAACCCAATGAAATAACAAACACCCAAACTGCTATGAAGCAGTGTAAGAGCCCTGTGTTACAGCTCACTCTCTCCCTGCCTTCCCCCTCTCAGTGCTCTCTCCTGCATATTAAACAGTGGGTTCAGTAAGGGACACAGCTTTCAGGATTCTCTAATGGAGAAGTACCCTTTTTCCATTCCAAGTGCATTATGTAACTGTGTAAGCAGTGGAAGCCAATTCCACTGCCATGCCCTCAAGCAGCATTCATCTAATGCAAATGGCCATACAAAAGTCTGCTGCTGCCCCACAGGACATCCCAGTCTGGGAGAAACATAGCTCAGGATTTGCCACACCTCACAGCCTTAACCATTTCATTATAACTTACCAATTTCATACGGAAAAAAACCCCAAAAAACTATTTTCATTGTGCCTTGTTCCAAAGTAATAAAGTAAACTCCCTACAGTCATAGCTGATTTTTACATGAAAGATTTAGCATGACTAATTTCAGAAAAACAGTTTGGGTTGAATCTCTAACAAGATTCATGCTGATATTTAGAAATAAAACAGAAGCTTACAATATTTGCATTTATTGGCTATCAGAGCAGAACTTTACTTATCTGAACCTCCTGACCATATATTGCAGCTTATATGCTAACATTTGCAACTATTATTTTTCAGGATAGTGAGCAATGTTTCCTTACTCCCTGTGAAAAATAAACAATGACCCGCAAGAAAACCTTCAAACAACTGTACCCATACAAAAGGGTTATTCATGCAATTCTTGAGTTCATGCTTTTGACGTTTAAAAACCCTATAATCTCTAGTGAACACTGATTCCTGTGGTCAAGTTCTCAAATAAAACCCCTAAATTATGCACTGGTTTGGCATGAAAAGTCTTTTGATGTAGTTAATTGTCCTTTGTGTCATAGAGAGAAATTATTTGATTAAAAGGGCATGGTTAAGGAAAAAAATAAAACCAACAAGAAAACCAAATACAGACAACCCCCCAAAAAATGAAAACACAAAAAGAGGGAGAGACAGGCAAGAACAAACCAGAAGCTGAGCTTTCCCCTTACTGGTCCAGTTTGCCACCCATGGGAAAGATGGTGTTGCAGTAAAGAGTAATGGGCACAAGAGGCAGGCAATGGCTGCTACTGTGGCTTCTGGGAGGTAAAGACTCACAAACAAAAAAAACTATTTAACATGTCCTTGTAAGAGGCCACTGAGATTTCTAGATTTGATGGTAAAAAAAACCAGTTTCATTGAGATTGCTGCAACTGCTGCCAGTAAATATTAATCACAACTTAGTTGCTATCAACTTGCATAAATCTTTAAAATAAAGTTAAAACTGTGTATCATTTTAGGAACTTTCAGTTACTCTGCTGAGATTTTTAATGCCATTTGAACGCGAAATCCATGCCAGTGTTTTTTTTCACAGATAAAACAACATTTTTCAATGATAGATTTAAGACTTTAGCAATCTGAAGGGGTAGGATTTCTGTCGAATAGCTTCACTTATCTATGTTACAGAGGTGTCTGCCTGGGGACAAGTTAGGGTCCTTCACGGTCCTTTCAGAGAAATACAAGAAGTGAGTGAATGAGCTGGTTTTCCTATAGCCAGCTGAGTAGAGATGTTAAAAAAATGAAGTAATAAAGTAGATATTTAGTAAATAACAAGCATTTTTACACATACATTCTCTTTTGAGGAGACTAAACTCAACACATCTGGGCAATCAGTTTTAAATTTCAACTTTAGGCCCTGATCAGGTGAAAGACATCAAAAAGCAGTAATAAGAAGGCATTTTTCCTCAGAGTTTGTTCTCCCTGTAATGGAGTTGTAAGGTACTATTTGAAAATCACTGTTTTGTTTCTAAGTTACATTAATACTAAAAATAGAAAGGTCAAAACCACAAATGCAAAGATGGCTTTTCAAAAAACAGATTATTCATATGTGTTTTTCTTCAAGTCAGCTTTGATTTTGAAAAGACAAGGATACCAAGGATGCTTTGATTACCAGTACACCAAACACTGATCAATATACTTAACCATTCACTTGATTGGGATTTTTTAATTTTCTTAAGTTAGCTTATTTTTTTTTCTTTTTCTTGGTAGTTATTATTTAATTTTTTTTGAAAAGTTGCTTTGGTTTGAAATAACTGAGCACTGGGATTCCAGAATAACGGAGGTTCAGGCATGCTTGGACACCAGCCAGGTGCCACAATTTTCACCTAAACAGTTTGCTGAGCAGGTCAGCAACTTGAGGACTGTGATATTGCTGAGTATGAAACTAGAAACTAGTTACTGAGAGGCTATAAATCACAACTAAAATTTAGGACCTACTAAAGAGATTAAGAAAAAGAAGCATGTGATTCTTTTGGCATCCTCAGTGCAATAGGGACATTGCTTATAAAGGAAAAATTGTTAGAGCATTAAGGCTCTTTTCGCCAAGATAAACCCAGTACTGTAGTTAGCTTTGTGGTTTATGAAGTCTCTGCTTTATGGTTTATAAAACCTGATGACGGAAGCCAGGAAGCAGTCTAAACAAATATTCCAGGGTTAAGTAAGTACTTCAAAAGTTTCTGAAGCTGATGGGGGAAATTTTATGTGAAAGTAAAAAATCCCAAGTAACTAGTGCAAACAAATGCTGGTATAGTTCTAAATGCTGAGAATGAGGTAAATTTTATTTCCCTGAAAGATATCTGAAAATACTGAAAACAATTTTATCTGGATTCACATGTGTGTGTATTTATAGATATATCTTCGTACAGAATGTAGAAAAAAAAAGTCAGTTAAATGCCAAAGATTGGATCAGCCATAAAAATAATGATGCAACTGTTCAGCACTATAAGAATACACAGAAAAGAAGAAATAAACAGAGTATATCTGTAGTGTTAAATAAATGAGATTAAGGAGCAAACTGGAGCACTAGACATCTCAGCTGCAGAAGTGTCTGCAGCATTCTAACCAGCTCTCAGCAGGACTCAATCCCAGCACAGGTCTGTGAGAGACAGAGAAAAATATTATTGGTTAAAAAAACTCAAGTGTGTGTTTGGGGGTTGCAAGGCAAGGAACTCACTGAGCAAGGACCATGAATTTGCAAGCACACAGGGCTGTACATGTCAGGGTCCCCTTCTAAAATTAACATGAATGTCACCACAGTGGTGCCTTGTGCTGTTCCTTTATCAGCACTTGTCCAGCAGGCTTACACTGGTATCCTAAAACAGCCTCAGCATTCTTGAGCACCAGGTATTCCCAACCTGAAATTCAACATGCATCCTTTGTTTCATGCTACAAAACCCCTGTTTGATGGTTTCCAGCACCTTCAGATCAGTTCAAAATGTCCTGAGCTGTTACTAATGCCTCGTACAGGAGTTCCAGATGGGGCTCTAAGGAAACGCACAGGTCAACACTGTGAGAAGTGGGCAGATCCAGTCTGCTCCACAGGGACACAGTCCCAAATTACACATGTATGAACCATGCTGCAGGACTTTTTGTGCCAATCATTTATTTATTCCTGTGTGAATAAAGGATACAGTTGTTCACAAGCAAAAGTAAAAATGTTCTGGTCTGTTTATGACTTACTACATTCACTGCACAACTCAATAGTATTAAAAGAAAAAGCAAAATATAGAAACATGCAAAGTTTAGGGCATTGAAATTATTTGTCTTAAATAGTTTAAGACAAATAATTAAGGAGGCTTTCAGTTACCCATCCTAAGCAGTGGAATAGGTCTGGTGCAGCCCCATATTTCTGGGCAAGATACTTGAGAATTCTTGAGAACGGAGAGCTTGAAAGAGCAAATCAGTGAGAATGCGTGAGAAATCTAACAGAATAGCAGAGAAAGCAAAATTTATGTTTGAAATGCTTAACAATACAGTGGGGTGTTGATAGCCTGAGGAAAGAAAAAACACCCTTACAAACCTGCTAAGTGAACTATTGTGATCTTTTTCTCTCAATGCTGGATATGAGAAAAAAAAAAAAAAAAGTTTAGATGATAGATTGAAAGCAAGAGTACCAGAACAAAGTTTGTGAAATGCTGTAGGAAATTTTAAACATTTTTTTTCTATCCACTTTTCCAATAAACTTTTTCTTTTTCCTTTAGTTTGAAACTTTTAAGACCAGAATGTTTTATCATCATTCCCCTATATTTACACATTATTTCTTTTCCTGGCAACCTAAGTAAACAAAAACCTCACAACTAAAATATCTCAAGAAGTACAGAGCATACACATATGCAAGATTTTGACTTTTAAGATAATGTTTAGGTTTGTTATTCTTCTATTTGTTACCTACTTCACATTTTTTATTTAATATTAATCTGACTGCAGTCCTTTAGATACTTCTTGACCAATGAAAGTGAAATTAAATCTTATGTACCGCAATTTGGTTTGCTTCCACAGGAAAAGAGGTAACAGTATTCCACCACAGAGCCTTTTAAAGGATCTTGTTTCTAATTATTTTTAAAAAATTAAAATCTTTATGCAAAAGGAGAGCCTAAGGAAATACATAAAACAACACTTCAGTTTTTACCTTCACATCACTGCACAAGAAGTACCAAATACTACTGTAAAGAAGAAAGGAGGCGGAAGAGAATCCTACACAGCTGATAAGTTAAACTTCTTGACTTAAAACCTTTATTAAAGGAATGACTAAACAATAAAGCATGATATAATGAATGCGTGTTGTGGGTGTGATGAGGGGGTGTAAGTGAAGTACAACTAAAGTACTTCAGTGGAAAACAAGAGTAAAAATAGCTATATTCCATCATTTCTCCCAATCACAGTGATTTGATATGAAATAAAAACCATTTCAAATAAAAAACTATATGCACAAAGACATATATTTCAGAACACATGGGATTAGATTTTCATGTTTATCCTTTTATTTCTGGAAGAAGGACCTAAATCCCACAAACTGACACCTGGTTAACTCTTGCAATATGAGGGGTGACAACAAACTACTTAGAATTCTGTTTAACCCTCATAAACATTACAAAATGCTGACTATAGGGATTCTGATGAAATAAAAAGACTTGTCAAGTCTAGCATCACATGACCATTTTGATACGATATGGAAGTCTCATTGAGTTCAACAATTTTAATCTTAACTTTCTCTGAGAATTCCAAGGAAAAGCCTTTATGCTTGACCAGCCCTCAAACACTTTCACACTTCACTCTTATCAGCTTAAGGGAGCTGCTCAGGTATGTCTAATGGGAGATTTAGGCATTCAGTTCTATATATTCAGACAGATTAGAATAATGATAAGCAATTGTAGACAGCTATATACAAAGAGTATATATCTGAAATAGGCAAGACAACATTAGTGAATACACCACCGTTAATTACGGAAAACCTCTGCACACGTGTTAAGAAACTTAACACTCTGCTGAACGTACTTAAAAATCAACATGCCATTTTGGCTTTTCAGTCTGTAACACTTCAAAATATACTTGTAATTTTACAACTTCATTGAGTATATCATAGAAAAATAGATTTCCCATTCTATTTTTATAACCTTGCTACAACAAATCTATAGTTTTTTTCCAGGCATCATTCAGTTCCAATTCAGTTGCAATGATGCACTTCTCAGAAACCTGTAAGGAATATATAGAACCATGTCTGGACATGGTTCTATATATCCAAATGTAGTGCAGCTCTCTTTATGTTGTAAATGTTTGGAATCTTTTAAAGAATTCTTTTTTTCACTAAGCAGAATTGATGAGTCAAAGTAAAAGTGGTTAGGAGAAGGAATGAACAGTAGAAATGGATAATTTTGTGCTGCCTTTATGCATCTGAAGGGGCAAACTCACTTTTGTAACTAAGTCTCCTGATACATGAATGGTTGACTGGAGAAGGTAACCTTGACTTACTATTTGTGACTAAAGTGCTATGTATATTTACAGTTCTTTAATTATAATTTCCTTTTGTATTTAGACCTTGTGATAAGGACATGTAATTCTCCAGAGTTCATGGCATACTTAGTCCAAAGATGCCTTTCACCCTGTTTTATTTTTCTAATATCTTGAGTGTAGAACCTCTACAATTCTCTTGAAAGGAAATATATATATAAGACTCCAGTTGCACTGGCTGAAAGAATGGATATATGAGATATATCAGTACAGGTATGACAGATTTTCTATGCTTGCACTTCATAGTCTCTTTTTTCTTCTTTTTATTTTTTAAGAAAAATAAGAAAGCCACCTAGTTAAACAGTTTAGAATAAAGTGATGTGAAAAATCCCTCAGAATGTAGTAATGATGTATTTTTCTTTCTGCACATCTGCTCAAATTCCAAGTTACAATGAAAAACATATAAAAATTCTAAGTCAGTGGGAAAGAGACATTCATAAGTGTTAAAGTACTGCTGAATCAGTATTATCACTACAGATATCTTATGGATAAGAAAGCACAGCAGTTATAGTTGCAATTTCCCAACTGGGACATGGGAATGTATGGGCAACAAATAGAAGCAAAAAGACAGCCCAGACAGACCTGTTTCCTGTAGCTTGTTATCTTCATGCTTTGTTCAAACCTCACAAAGAATGGAGGGTGAACCTGGCCTTTGCTGATGCCAATTGAAAAGTTTTGTCATTTACTTGAAAGGTTCAGAATTACCTATCATCTTTCTATTCTTTTTTGGTTTTAAAAGAATATTTCCAGTTAGGAAGCAAAACCTTTTTTTTTGTCTGAAGATGGCCCTAAGCAGTAAGTCAAAGAGAGGAGATCCATAGTACTCATTAATTTATTGGATCTGTTGAGCTTGAAACCAATATATAAAATTTTAAAGTGGTCATTACTTTTGACTTCTGTAGCTAGCAGGAAGTAAGACCAAGAAGTTTCTCTGAAGAAGAAGAAGAAAAGATGGCTCTCAGTGAGATGAAAATTAATGGAAAAGAAGTGTATAGAAGAAGAAAAATAGAATCCAGGGGGTTTTTTTGTTTGTTTGTTTGTTTGATTTTTTTTTTCTCTTATGATAGAATATTTTTTACTATGCTGTGTTGAAATTAACAATACTTTCCAACCTTTCTGATATTTTCCTGTAGTCTGGTAGAACTATTATTATTTTCTAAGTTTTCAGTAATTTTTCATGATTAATCAAATTCATTATAAATATTTAAATATTGAAAATAAAATAGATACCATATTAGATAGAACTGGCTGGTTATGAGCCAGCAGTGTGACCAGGTGGCTAAGAACAGCAAAGAAATCCCAACCTGCGCAAAAAATAATGGGGCTAGCAGGACCAGGGAAGTGATTGTTCCTCTGCACTCAGTGCTGGTCACACCCTGAGTATGTAATATGTGCAGTTCTGGGCTTCTCAACTCAAAAAAGACCTTTAAGGTGCTGGAGCTTGTATAGAAAAGGGTTTAGAGAGTGATCCCTATGAGGAGCAGCTGAGGGAGCTGGTTCTGGTAAGCCAGGAAAGGAGGAGACTCAGGGGAGACCTTATTGCCCTCTACAGCTCCCTGAAAGGAGGGTGTAGCCAGATGGAGGTTGGTCTCTTCTCCCAGGCAACCAAAGATAGGACAAGAGGATATAGTCTTAAGCTTACCAGAGGAGGTTCAAGTTAGACATCAGGAAGAATTTCTTCATTGAGATGGTTCTTAGTCATTAGAATAGGCTGTACAGAGAAGTGGTGGAATCACTATCCATGGAAGTATTCAAGAAACCCCAGGATATGGTACTTAGTGCTATGGACTAGTTGGCATGGTGATGTTTGGTCTAACATTGGACTCCGTAACTTTGGAGATCTTTTCCAACCTGAATGAGTTTACTAGTCTAAAAACTGTAGATATTTTTAGAGTAAATCATGGGTCATATTCTGTCTTTCTTTTCTAAGAAAGCCTTCAACTGATATCAGTGAGTGCACATTTCACTGTTGAGGAATGTATCTTAAGTCTACATCCAAATTGCATGCTTCTTCAGTTTAGGAAGTTTTCTTCTGACCTGCAGCACTGGAGTGATATTGGACAGAAAAACTGATGCAGGACATTGCCCTTTACGTATCAGGTATATCTGATGAACTAGAAGAATCCATGGAGCTTGGAAAACGGGTTCCCATAGGGATGACTTTTAACATCGTTTGCCTTTTTTATTTTCATCCTTTTTTTTGTCATGTCTGACAACTTTAACATAGTTTACCTTTTTTATTTTCATCTTTTTTTTTGTCATGTCTGACAACTTTGGTTACAGAGAGTTCCTTTAGACACTGGGCAGAAGAGATGAGTATGAAGTGTGCAAATACACAGTCAGAAATATTTTAATAGATGATTCACTTTTCCCTTTGTATGACTCTTATAATTAAATAGAAAATACATGTTTAAGGTATCTTTCTGCACACTCAATCTCAGCAAGAACCCCAAAATCTCAGCAGAAATTCATTTTGGAAAACAATAAAAACAAATGAGTTTCTATATATACATATCATTATAACATTTAAACTGTCCCATTAAGGTTCTTCTGTATTGAATTACATCATAAGTAGAAAGCAAATGAATGATTCAAGATCAAGCATACAAAAGTAAGCAGCTAAAGATTTGCAAGGGACAACGATGAAGTTATCAACCTAATTCTTCCTAATACCAGCCTCACAAACTTATTTTAAATCTGTGCAGGAGTTGTATGCAAAATACATAAAAATGCAAGAACTATGGTGGGATTAATGGCTGCTTTTTCTGCAGAAAACGCACATTCTTCAAAAGAACCAGGCTGACACACTGGAGTAGGAAGAAGTATGTCTTAAATTGTTCGAGTTGCCATAAAGAGTAATAAATGCTGAGTGAGGCACACCCACACATAGATCACTTTTTGTTTAAAATATTATTTTTCTCTGGAATTTTGTATCTGCTGTTAAAGTAATGGATTCTTCATTTGAACAAGGTTGTCAGATCATTAAATATCACTACTCAGAGATAGCCAGGACAAAATACATTGTTGCCTTATCTGCATGGTAAAATAATTTGATACATGTGAAACTATGCTTTGCAACCAATCTACAAATGAGAAAACTATGGAATACAATTTTATGAGATAAGGACTGAAGAATAATGCCTTAAACCATACTCAACAAACACCTTTATTGAAGCTAAATAGCTTTGTTGCAGAGTTTACTCCTCATATCATCCTTCCCTAATTTTTATTTTTACACAAATCTCTCTGAACCCGTTGTTTCCAAAAGAAAACCTGTGTATGGTTCTGAGCTGGGCTTTGTGCAGGGATTATTTCTAAATACATGACTATGTCAGATTTGCTTTCTTTGCCCTGCACAGTTCTCTAACACACTTTCCACAGGTAGTCTGCCTGTAAATACTCCTGCCTGCTCTCAGGACCAACATCACGTTCTCTTTTGTGCTTTAAAATTTTCATGCTGAGGACTGCAGTACACTGTATTTCCAACACCCCAACCTGAGAAAGCCCACAAAAAATGATTCCTTTGTCTTATGGCGACATAGGCATTACAGAGAGCCAGAACCCTGTGCTATGTAGCATGGTAAGTCTGGTCTGGTAGCTGTGAGTGATGTCCTGCACATGAGCCATTCTGCACTGTTTGGCATGGGATCAGCCCCTTGGGGTGAGTGCAGGTGCAGCCAACTGCTAGAAATGAATCCAAGGTGAAAGCAGCACTGCTAAGTGTGACAGCTGAAAAAAGATTTCTGCTGCCTGCTCTGTTTGTAATGCTATAATGAAAGACCTCCATCTCATTAAACTTATGGATATTTTTTGTTTAGATGTAAATATTCATGCCTGTGCCTAACATCACTATAGTCTACACCTCAGCTGCACATGCTTAGGAAAAAAAAAAAAAAAGGCACATAGAGAAACAAAGTCTACTGTATTGCTCTGAGGCTGAGATTTCTAAGACAACTTGAAGTAATTCCATCACTGTTTACATTTGAATGATACATGAGTATGTCTATAAGCACATACATGCACACAAAAAGAAGGTATAAACTTACCCATCTCATCCTCAAGGTACCTATAAAACTATCAGATGAAGGGGGTATGAATTATAATCAGCCCTGGTTTATCCTAGCTCATTCACTTTTAGGAGCAGTGAAAGCCTCATCACTAAAGGAATGCTAACACACGACAAGACATAAAACTAGACCCTCAGAAGCAGCCCAGATAGAAAATATTACCCTGAGTTACCATAAGTGTATGTATATAGTTGGATGCATAGTTAGCTGTAATGGAAAGGTATCAGAACAGAATTAAAAAGATGAAATCTTACAGAGTGTGTCTGATAATAATCTGAATCTGCAAACAAAAACTCTCTGGCATTTTGTAGTATGAACAACCCAACTAGACCTTTCCCTTGCTGTTCCTTAACATGTCTACACCTTCTATGGGACAGCTTTCATTTCCTGTCTCAGTGTAGACCATGGCAAAGATCACAAACCAATTGTCCAAGTCAAAATGGAGCCTCGGGTTCTACTTGGTTTTGTGCCTCTCCCACCAAGAAGGACCGCACCATGTGGCATACCCCAATGAGCCATTTCTTATGGCACCAGCACCCCCAGGACAGTGACCACATTCAGCATTAACAGAAGCACTTTTACTGCTCCACTTTGGGCAGGGAAGCTGCATGTCTTCACTGTGAGCCCATTGCCCAGTGACTGCAATAGTATTTCTCACAGATAATAGGTTGGACAGAACAAACTACAGGACTACAAGGATCAATAACAAAATGAAACACAACAACCAGAAAATAAACCATATGGAGGAACACTAAATGATCTAGTGCCATCTACCAAACAAAAAACACTAGGACACGATCAGTCTCTTCAAGTACCTCCAGGGTAATACTATATAAAAGAAACAAGGGATTTATTTAGTCTAGAAAATGATATGGATGGGGCATTGGCCAAAAGCAAAGAACAGAAAAGTGGTGGAAGTAAATAAGAAAAGGGTATTAACGTAAAGATCAATTTGTTGCAGGAATAAGCTCCTTAAGGGCATTTGGTCAAGGCACTATTACTGTAGATGCTATTACAAAGGCTAGATAAATCATTACCTGCAATGATGTGACATGGTTCTGCAAGGGGCTGAGGAGCTGCCCAGTCTCTGATGGTTTTTAGCATTACTACCACACAGATATATCATAGATACAGCTCACTTGCTCCTAGATTTCATAATTTGTTTTTAAAGGAGGTCTAAAAAAATTACCAGAGAAGGGGGACATATCACTAATTTCCATGTCCAGCTGCTTATGTTTTTAACATTTCAAGAATTAACTTCCATTTGTAGCATCTCATTGAAATATTACTGAGATTCCAATTTTACACCAGCTTGTTATGCACCAGAATTGAAGTATTTATCAACACCAGCTAGATGATAACCACAAATTTCATTGTTTGAAAGTAACTTTTTTGGAGCATGTCTATTTCTTATGAAGATCCTATATTTGGAAAAAGTTCTTTTCTTTTTTAAATGCCTCTGAGAAGTGGCAAAGTATGACTATAAAAGCATAAACTGTTTAAGAACAACCATTAAGAAAGAAACAATTTTCCTTATTTGTGGATAAAAATTTATAGATGAGCCATTACTTCAGCAACAATTTTTTGAATAAAACAAAAGGGAAATCTGAATCCACTGAAGTCCTGATTAATATATATGAATTTCTTATTTAAAAAAAAAATGCAATCACAAAATTCCTTTGACAGAAACAAGATCAAGATTTCATTAAATTTTATTAGCATCATATCCCACGAATTTACAGATTAAAATTATAGGATTAAATAAACAAAAAACAGATTGTGTGATTCTATGAATTTATGCTCCTGGTAACAATTAAATCTTTTATGTTCAATAGGCTATTAAACAGATCTAACAAACATCTAAGTGTTGTGCACTCTTTTGCAGAAACTGTAATTTCAAATGCACTTTCTTGGTTATAGTGATAAGAAATTACATGGAATAGGGATCAAATGAAAGCGTCCACTTGCCAAGCCATTATCACACAACCACAAAGGTAACACAACTGCCTGGACTGTTGTGTTAGTATGGGATCAAAGCTTATTTACAGACTCCAGTGCCTGTAAAAGCCTGGTACAAGCAGCTAATAACTAACAGCACAGTGCCATGGGGCTAACTAGGATCATCAAAGACCATATTTAGGGACTTTTCATAAAGATGATAGATGAGGTTTGCTTTCTTCCTATTAAAAATGTGGGGTTACACTGCCTTCAAAACAATATTTTCTTCATCACTCCCCTCATGGTGCACTATCAGAATATAGCAACTAAGTTTTTATCCTTTGAAATAATACATTATGATCACTTCTCAGCAACAGGGTAATGTAGGAAGACAGGTATGAGCATGTAGGAAAATAATTGTCCCCAAAACTTATGCTTAAGCAGTCATTACCCTAAATACTGTTAAATGACAGAAAATTTGGTTTGTTATGCTCTTGTGTACACTTGCAAACAAGTACCATACTCTTTAATCTTGAATCAGGTTTCAATGTTTGTGTCCTAGTTGCTGTTAAGGCAGATTTAATTTCTTCTCAGTGGCTGTTACAGTGCTGTGTTTTGGATCAGAATGAGAAGGGTGCCAATAACACACTGATGTTTCGGTTTTTGCTTAGTGGTGTTTGTACTAAGTCAAGGACTTTTTTCTTGCCTTGTGTTCTGCTGGTGAGGAGGAATGCAAAAGAAACTGGGAGGAAGCACAGCTGGGACAGGTGACCTGAACTGACCAAAGGGACATTCCACACCACAGAACATCAAGTCCACTCTATGAACCGGGGGGAGCTCCCCAGAAGGACAGCCAGTCTGGGTTTGGGATGGGCAGCTCTGGCATCGCTCAGCAGGTTGTGAGCAATTTCACTGTTCATCACTTATTTGTTTACTTTTGTTATCATTATTATTATTTAATATTATTATTGTACTTTATTTTCGATTAGTAAACTGTTCTTATCTCAACATAAAAGTTTTACTTTGATTCTCCTTCCCATTCCTCTGGGGTGGGGGAGGTGGTCATGTTTGTGGTTAAACCACATTTGCATCTTTATACGCTCCAGATAATTTTTACAGGTGTAATACATTAACAGGTGTAATACATTTGTGTCAAAGAAAACATTCTTTGCCATCTCTTTTCCTGAGTATATTTTAGAAATTTAATATAAATCAATGTAAACAAAAGTTTATGGAACCTCGGTGCTGGAAATAAATAATGTATCCTGGATATGGTAAATTTGTGACTTAAATAATTCTGTGAAATTAAAAATGCTGTTAAAAAGTTATGTTAATACGTGTTCTTGTTTCCATTCCGTGATGGAGGCTTACCTTAAATGAATGTGTGCTGAAAAAATGAACTAGGATTGGTGATTCTAGTTAGTGATTAATTTAGAATGTGGGTGTTTTGGGTCTTTTTTTCCCCTTTTTTGGTTGGTTAGTTAGTTTGGTTTTGGGATTTTTTGTTTGTTTGTTTGTTTGTTTTGGTTAATTGGTTGTTTTTTCTGTTTTGTTATTTCAGATATATCTTCCAGAAGAAAAAAACACTATTGCATACACTTGATATTCTAAAGCATGGGTTTTTTTCCTTCAATATAACAGGCCCAAAATGGCTTCTGTCATCTGTTACCTGTGCTGTGTTGTCTGATACTTACTCCATCAAGGGCACAGATCCATCTAATACTGGGGAAAGGCAGTATTGAAAATGTTATTCACAGTTCTCAGCAACATGGACAGATGTACACCAAAGAGATCACAGCATACAAGGACACCAGACAAGAGGGTCTGTAGTCCATAAGCCTTCACATGGACTTAATAGTTCAAATGGCATGTTGTGGTTAAACATACGGAAGGTTCAAATCTCAAAAAGGTGTTTTAACTAATTGCAACAATTATTTTGTTGCTGTGATGGGAAAATGGTCGGGCACTACTGCAAACTGAAATAAACAGTTTGGGTAGGAAAAAAACGTAAAGAGGGTTAGAAGAAGAGGAATTATGAATTAGATACAGGAGCAACCAATAACCAAGAGCAAGACTGAATCTTATGAAGTCTTGGAACTGCCAAGACTGAAGTCTTGGCTAGATGTGTGATCTCATTTGCAAGCTTGGTAAAGAAATCTACTTCACATCTTTCACAGTTACTATTCCTCTTGATTCTACTTAGTTGTCCTTCACTATGCTAGCATGATTTTTCCTTCACACACATCCTACATGTTTGGTTTCAGAAGTGCTTACCATGATTAGAACAAATCTGCACAATGCTGTGTAGTCTATAATGTGTTTCTCATAATTTAATCAAGGAAGTATCTCATATTTTCTTTAGAAAACTGATCACAAGGTGAGTTAGAAAGATATTTTTTCATATTTACTGGAAAAAATATAAAGGAATTAATACATACTGTATTTCTTCTCTGCTTTTAATCATGGTGATCCATGTAGATGTGAACATATAGCCATGATTTATTTTTTCTTGGGAAAAGAAGAAATAAAAGTTGTCCTACTGTTGTGGGTTAACCCAGGTGGGCAGCTAAGCACCACACACCTGCTCACTCACTTCCCCCATCCAGCCTTCACTGGGATAGAAGAAGACGAAAGGAAAAAAATAAAAGAAAAATAAACTCCGTTATATCAAGATTTTAAAAAATATATAAATTATTAAACAAAAGAGGAATATAGAAGGAATTATTTAATAAGTAGAGGAAGAGAGAAGACAATAAAAGAAAAGAAAACAAAAATTATGCAACAGCAATCACCATGTCCCAAGAGTAGATAAATATTTGGTCAGGCCTGAGGAAAAAGATGGCTAACCTCCCTTTTTATTGCTGAGCATGATGTTGCATGGTATGGAGAATCTCTTTGGTTAGTTCAGGTGATCTGCACAGATTTTTCAATTTACAACTTATTGAGCAGTGACCAATCTATTCACTGGTGGGGGAGGTGGGGAATAGGGAGCAGAGTGAAGAGGTGCCTTTAAAAAGAGTACTTAGAAAAAGATTATTATCATCTTATTATTAATGGTTTGGACAGAAATCTTTAACACAGCATCATAGGAGCTGCCACAAAGAAAAAGAACTCTATCCCAGTCAGGTCTAGTGCACATACACAATATCAAAAGTTATTAACAGGTAAATTAATTTTAAGCAGAAGATTTTTTGGGTATTTCCCTTCAAAATCAGTACAGCTATGTTTTAAGAGGGGTATTAAGGCTGTATTTTACAAACTTTCCATCTCCTTTCATATTTTAAAAGAAGCTGAATGCAAACTGAGGTTATCATTTTTGTGAGGTGCTGGGAGGTGAGGAGGCAAATAAAAACTCTGGAGACACAGAAAAACTATAACAAGTAAAAATAAGTTTTCAGGTTAAATTTCTACAGATTAGTAAATCACTGAAAGAACTGCATTTTAATATTTTACTCTTAGCAATTATGCCTGCTAGCTTTTCTTTCTGATGGCTCTAAACTATACATGGAATGATATAATTATGAGTGCTCTCTGATATTGCACTGCATAAGTTTTCAACTCTAGGTTGATAGCTGTCACCCAGAAATAAAGATAAAGCCTATTTATTTTAATTAATACATTTATTAAATAAGAATTAACAGATTGCCAACTAAATTGAAAAGCTAACCTATAATTATCATAGTCTTAAATGAAAAGTTAAATGTATAATCAATTAAAAGCCTAATTCATTAATATAAGGAGAATTTCAGCAACTCTTTTTTCCCCCTGCTTTTCTAGTTCTTCAATTTTAAAAGAATAGGTTAAATTATCTTGCTTTTCAATGATGTTCTTGTAAAAGTTACATGAAATTAATGTGCAATTAAAGAAAGATGAAATGAACTTTTAGCTTTGCAGGGCACTTATGTGGCTCCTAAGAGAATAAATTAGGGAGTAAAAGCCAAGGGCTTTGTGTCAGCGTGGAAATTGATTACTGCTAAGCAAGAGAGTATTAAGCAATGAATAAACTAAAGTGCAATTTTTAAACTTTTTATTTTTGTGGAATTCATCAAAGTTATCATCAAAGCTGGCAGAGCTATCTCTCTTGCTTGACCTTAGCTGATTTTTATGATACCTAGTATCATGTACATTTGTGTGAGCAGCTAAACCAAGCCTTAGTTACTGTGACTAAGCGGCCACTGACTACACCAGGAGCTTTCACATCTCTCTTAGATGTGGGCATCAAATTTAAAATACTTAGTGTTTTCTCTGTGTGTATATATACCTTTAAGTGTTTCTATTTCTTTTTGTGTTCTTTGGGTTCATCCCTCAAAACTTGATCTTGGGTTTTGCTGGCAGCAGCAACATGGGATCAAGAATTGTGTGAAACATCCCCACTCCACAACTGATTTCAGCACTCCTGCTCTTGGTCATCATTTTTAAGAATGATGACCCTCTAAGCTTGTTCCCTTAGAAACACCAAATCCCTCATTTATATCCAGAATATTCTTGACTGTCACCTTTTGGATGAAGACATGACAGAGGAACATTTACCACAGTTAGAAGTAGCAATTTTTAAATGTAATGTAAAATTTATGTGTTTCCTAGGAATCACAAAAATCACAGCGATAATTATCGTGTCAATGATAGAAAGTATTTAAAGTCACTTAGACATTACTATTTTCTCTTACAGATTTCTCTTACAATTTTATCACCTAGTAGTCCCAGCTAGAACTTTGTTATTTTCCCAATCCACTTCATGCTTAGAAATTTAGAGCACTATGAAACACAATAACTGAAATATGTAAATGACTTTGAGACAATCCAGGGTGAAATATCTTTACAGCAATAAGAATTAGCAATTATATTGTTGAATAATACTATAAAGCAGCTTGTGAGCTAAATAATGCAAACATTTGTCAAGGAAATTTTTTAAAGTATATCCACAACAACCTCAGTTGAACCTCAGAAAGGTACAGGTTTTTGAAAGATCCAATGAAGAATTTAATTTAGATAAAGTTTTTGCATTTCATAGACTTAATATGCCAAGAATTAGGTCTTTGATTATTTTAGAGGTCCTACTCATAGCATCTATCAAATTTTTAAAAGTGGCAAATAACATTACTTAATGTGTGTGCTATTTACATAGAGAAAAGAATTCATTCTGTTGACTATATTCTCTATTTTTGTCTTAGAAAGGGATTGGTATCTCAGGCTGAGCTTTCATGACCCCAGATGAATAAATAGGATAGTAAAGAGCTATATTCATAACTTTTAGATTCCTGAATTTATGCTTCAATGAAACAACCTTTGCCCAAGAAGAAATTAAATGAGAAAATGCCTCTTAAGGAAGGGATATAGAAATCCATTAAGTCTCGTCTGGATTTTTTGGTGTTTCAGGGAATGTCAACAAATTAGCTTTTATTATTTGTGTCTCAAACAATTACAAGCTTGGTGATTAGAATAGAACATAGTTTACTGAAAATAATTAAATAAAATGCAAAACAATAAATTAAAAGAAAATATTTAAGTTAAGGTAATAAAAGTAGAATTAAAATACACATAGTAATGCTTTAATCTCAAAGCTACTGAGTTCAATATCTATTTCAGAAAGGGCAAATTCATCTCATTTATTGGGAGGGAAGTAGAAAAAGAAGCACACTGGTGAAGGCTTTAATTCTCCAATTTGAAAAAGCAAATGAGTGTTTAACAACTTCCTTTTGGCAACAAATTCAAAAAACAGTTAACTAAAAATATGATTAGCTTTCTTTAACTGCTGTCACCCAGACCTTAAATCTTGCATTCATCTTCTTACCCCTGTTTTAAAATGAAGTCAGCTGTGTCTTCTGAATATGCTGAGAACATATTTGAACATGCCTTAGAAGGCAACATCTGCTGATCTCACTCTTTTCCAGCACAGGGTGCCAAACTTATGATCAGAAACAAATTAAAGAAAATGCACTTTGTGTATGGGAAGAGTAATTTTCACTTTCTTTCGTTAGCTTTAGACTTTCCACTGTTCATTTCTTCTTAATGTCTTACCTATCCATTTATAAGATAGAAATAATTAAGCTTCCTTATTCACATGCTCTACACTGCTTGCTTTGTCTTTAACTATCTCTTTTTAAAAATCCACCTTTTTTTATTGCAGCTGTTAACAGACTTGCCTTAATGGAAAAAATAATCAGAAATGGAAATAAGTAGTGTCTTACATATTATAGATTTACAATGACACAGCACAGCTAACTTCTGGAGATCCCAGGTAAATCACAATCCAGAATTACAGATGTCTGTCAAAATAGTTTCAGCATTGCTTCAACATGAGATTTATTGCATGGTGTAAAGACACAGGACTCCATTATGACTTAACAATTACAAATAAAACAATATCTATAGTAAGGGGAAATTAATCATTACATATTATAAAATGCTAAGCAACAGTCCATGAAAGAGACTAAAAAATAAAGGGAAATCTAACAATGTAATAATTTAAATCTCACCATTGTTAAACTCTAGTATGAACAGTAATGATACACTTAGCAGTCATTGAAACACCATAACGGATAGGACAACAGAATCAATAAAAATGAAATATATACAACTTTTTTTTTCTTATTTATGGAAATGCTAGAGTGCTGAACATGCATACAAGAACTTGTAGAATACATAAAATTTTTTAGGAGTTGTATTTAAAATATTTGTTCAAGCTCATGTGTTTACTGAAGCACTCAGTACCTATAAATACACATATCATTTAAACTTGAGTTCCACATCTCTCAAACCCAACATTATCCAGAGGTTCATAAGAGAAGCTCTTTCACTCTAGGTTAAATTATAAAATATCTGTATTTTAATGGATTGATAACTGTAATATTTCAAATGGAAAGGATAATGTTTGAGTTGAATATTCAGATGAAATTAAAAAGTGTCAGTTATTCATGAGTTTCAGCTGTGGGCTGGTAATAGAGATGTTTTTCATAAAAAGAAGTAATCTGATGTTTTCCAAGTTGTTACTTCATTGCTGATAATGCTCCAAGCTGTACAAATAGCAGCAAAAAAATCCCTATGTTCTCTTACAGTGGACATTACAAAAACCTGTCACAATTGCAATGAAGAATCTATTGAATGACTGTGTGGGAGATTTTAGCAAAGCCAGCAATATTCTGAACAAAGGTCTTATCATACACTTATTTCTGTATCATATTAATTGGTTTCTTATCACATCAGCCAACTCCCCTCTCCCTAATACCATTCAAAAGTGAATAATGTGGTAAAACATTGATAATACTTTAAGACTTATTAACAACTTTCATGAGATTAGCTTCTTTCTTTTTCACAAGTGCTCAGATCATACAATGTCAAGCACCTTTCATATGTATTAGTTTAAATTAAATCATTAAGCCAAGAGGCAGGCCAGTGACATAAACTCTCACTGTTTAGGTAACTTCCTCAGTATACAGGCTTATATTTTGTTATATGAGATCACACAAAAAAATTATATTGGCAATATGCACCTCATATGATAGATGATTATGTTTCATATAACAGTCTAACAAAGGGCAGTCTTAGCATCTTCTCTTCACAGTGCAGCCACAATAATAACTTGGGTTCCTGGAATACCTCTGTTGATATGTATGCCTGTATCATCGAGAGCTGATAATTTCCTCAGTCCTTTCCCTGTATTTCCAGCCAGTTGCTCTCTGATAACTGACCACTATACTAGCATGATAATAAAATTAAGGAATGTATTGGAGCTGATGCAATCACTGACAAAGGGTAGAAACAGGGTTTTATAGCTGCCTTTTAGTAATTTGGATAAGAAAAATATTCCAAGTTGAATTAGCATAAAGTTAACATGAAACAACATTTCTGAAAAGAAGATGCCAAATGTTCTCACAGAAACACATCTCCATACTTTAAGAAAGTTAAGGGGAAATTGCCAAGTTTCTTGTAAGTGGATCGGAAGGATGTATTATGTCGTTCTGTAATGCAAATGGCTCTTTAACCTTGGGATCCAGCAGAGCACTGGTAGGGTCACTATAAGATCAGCAGGATATGAGAAACTTTCTATACATCTGTGCTTACTGTCATGTTACTGTTATTTTTTAAATATTAACAATATTTTAACAAAACTGTATATAAGTGTTATCAGCATTGAAATTTAACTAATAATTATCACAGTATCACAGCATGAGAGAATATTATGAGCTGGAAGGGACACATCAGGATCATCAAGTCCAAATCCTGTTCCTGCACAGGACTAGTGACCCAAGAGTGACAGCATGTGTCTGAGAGCATTCTCAAAACTCTTCTTGAACTCAGGTAGGCTTATACCTCAGTTTTATTTTGACTAGGCAGTACCAATATTGATTAAACAATCAGCAAGTTTGTGGTGCTTCATGAGGTACATTCCTTAGTCAACGCAAATTTCACAGGGGATGGCATGCGTCCACATAAAAATTCTCTGTAGAATACTTGTTGCATTTAGAGTGTACAAAACATTTACTTACCTAAACATAAGCTCAGCACAGGTACCTCTTTACCTGTGACTGTATTGATGTTATGATGCAAAACCCTTTTGAGTCTTCAGACTTGTCTACTGTCTGCTATTACCTGTATTAAAATGCAGGTCACAAAAGGATAAAATTAAACCAAAGGCAGTTTTAACAGGTATCTCTGTGGGCTGCAATTTTTTCTCAACAAAGAGAGAGATGGGAACATGTAGATGGAGATACAGTCAGGGCTTTTACTCAGCTGTCACCCTGGAATGGCTAGCACGGATGAGATACTGCAGAAAGAGGCAATGAGTCAGATACTTGCAACTGACATAGTTTACTTTCCTTTAGGAACAAGAGTAGAAAAAATGACAGCTATGATTTTCTAAAGCACAATCTGGTCTCAGCTCTCAACTTCTGAACAGCAAGAATTGCACTTCGTTTTTCTAGAGGCAAAATTTCACAGCAGTATTTCTTTATCAGAAGCTGTAATAGCAGTACAGTGTTGAAGATTGAACTACAGTCTTGAAAACTGTGGCAGTGACCCATTATCTAAAGTTTCAGCTCCAAACTTATTTATTTTTTTTTAGTCAGTTCTGTTAACAGGTCTTCTCTGTAGCATTCCACCCTCTGGACTGTTGCTATAATATGACAGATAAATCTTTATAGATAATAAACCACCTATGAATCCCTCCCTTTCAAATACATAATATTTGCATATGAATGAAAGCAGAACTATACCTCAACACATATTTAAGGAATAACTTACTTTATAGCATCTCAGATTTTCTATTGATCTAAGTTTAGAGTGCTCTTGTTTCTTCCATTTGAGATTCGGTTTATTAATTTTTTGGCTTAACATTTATTTTTCTAAGATAAATGCCTTGAAGTAGGAAATGCAACAGACACTACATAATATTTTTTAGCAACAACCTGGTAATCAATGGATCAAAAAAAACAGTACAAAATCCCCTACCAAACCATTCAACAGATAAGCAAAATCAATAATTCCAGAAAATCAAATAGAAAAAAATAAGCCATTTTCCCAATATATATTTATTTAGAGGCAGTTAGAAAAGAGTAAAGATGGAGACTAAAATTATCTAATAATGAAAAATAAACATCTGACCTAATCTTTCTACTGTGATATAAGAAACTTTTTCTTGGTTAGTAGTAAAAGATTCACTTCTAAGAACAGATAACACTATGAAAACATATATGTATGCCTACCTAAGAATACATAATAATTACTTATGCATTTTGTGGTTGTATATATGCATTCATAAATACTTATATGCATGTACTTCACTAATACAGGTGGTTTATATTGAGATAGTCAAAGAACAAGATAGTATAAATCTGTTAATATTCACATACAACTTCTGTAACATAATCATCATTAACATTGAAAGCAATAGAGGTATAGAATGAACAAAAATTTAACTACCTTTATTTTAATACAGCTTGTATACACACAAATTCATTAAGAAACTCAGAGTAATAATTAAGATAGTAAGTAATGGCATAAGTAACTTATATGGCATAAGTTTAGATTTAGAAACTACATGCATTTCTCTGATTAAAAAAATGCATTTTCAAGAACTACATGCATTTCTCTGATAAAAAAAATTAAAGGTACTCTCTTTTCCTAAACATGTTCTCTAAACACCTGCCTTCAGTACCACACCTTGCCAAGTATACTTCACTTGACTACCCCAGTCATTTTCTACTGCTAATCTAACCTCTCTGTGAAGAACCAGCAACATTTTGTGGTTCCACTACCATATTTCTAAGGGGTCTGAGTCTCCTCATCTGTTTTCAGACAAATAGTCAAAACACTAGACCATAGCGACAACATGGGTACAATTAATCTTTTCTACTTGACGCAAAACCACAATGTCGGCAAGAAACTGATCAGTTTAGTTTCCTTCAGAATCAATAGAGAGAAATAGGTGCTGTTAGCATGGAATTTATTTGATCTATAAGATATCTGCTTTAGGATAAGATGAATTTATGCCTAGGACTTCCTCTCTCTTCTGTAGCCTGTAATCAGTCTAGATAGGTAGCTCATACATGGATGCTGCCTCTAAGATAAATACCATTCCTTTTTTCACTCTGTTTCCTTACTCCATTTTTTGGCATATTGATTTACATAAAAGGGAGAATTTAGAGTACTCACTCCTGATAAAGAACAAAGATCCTGTTCAAGTGCCTATTTAATAAAAAGTTCAAAGAGGGACATCCACAATGAGACTGAGAGAAACAGCCCAAAAGAGTCAATAAATGGATTTGTTTTACTTACTCCAAAGAGCCAGTTCCAAGTGCCTGCTTTGCCACATTCATGTCAATTTTGAAAAACAATTTATTACCCATTCTCTGAAAGTAAAGTAGTCCTCATAAAAGTTGCTGTTTTGTGGTAAATAGGTCTTTCTATTTTCTTGAAGATTTTCAGAAGTCCTACTTTTATTAAAGGCAGATCACAACATGTAAAAAATCTCAGAAGACTTCAGAGAATAGAAAAATCATTTCCCATTGTGCTGGGTTTGGCTTGGACAGAGTTAATTTTCTTCACAATAGATAGTAGGGGGCTATGTTTTGTGCTGAAAACAGGATTGATAACACAAGGAGTGTGTTATCAATGAGCAGTGCTTACACTAAGGCAAGGTCTTTTCACTCCATCAGTGAGGAGGGCAGGGGTGCACAAGGAGCTGGGAGGGGTAGCAGCCAGGACAGCTAACCCCAGCTGACCAAAGGGACATTCTAGATTATATGGCATAATGCTCAGCATATAATTCTGGGGAAGAAAGAAGGAAGCAAGGGCATTGATATCCTCCCTCTTTCCAAGTAACCATTGTGGATGATGGAGCCCTGCTTTCCTTGAGAGAGCTCAATACCTGCCTGCCCATGGGAAGTGGTGAATTAATTCCTTGTTTTGCTTTGCTTGTGCATGTGGCTTTTGTGTTACTTATTAAAGAGTCTTCACCTCAACTCACAAATTTTCTTATTTTTACTCTTCCAAATCTCTCCTCCACCCCACTGAGGGAAAAGTGAGCAAGTGGCTCTATGGGGCTCAGTTACTGGTGGGGATAAAACCAAAATATCCATTCAAACAGAAGTTCAAATCATATTTTGAGAAAACAACAATGTACCTCATTATAAAGTGCAATAACTGCTGTGCTTCATCTTTTCCATTCAGAAAGTAAATTTATCTTACATTTGAATAACTTCTTCAGCCAAACCTGCAGTAATGGAATCATGCCAAGGTCCTAGTTTGTCCCTTTGAGCAAGATGGAAGTCAAAGCATTGGAACTAGCTATATAAATGAGAAAAGATAAATGTATTAACTGATATTTAAGGTGACTTTGGCTGCCAAGAAACAACATTAGAAGATTCTCACTCTGGCTTTGCCTTGGCTTGGTGTCAAATGTAAATACAGAGCCAAGCCAGCCACAGGTGTTGAACTGTAATTTAACTTTAACTTTCATTATACTCCTCATCACATTGTGGCCAAAACAGTAGACCTGCCAAGTCTTCAGCTGGAACCAAAAAAGCTTTTAATTGGCCACCAAGGGTGAAGACAGTAAGAAAGAAATCCTGTTTTATTTCCCATTGGGAAACTGAAAGTCTGATATTATAAAGTACAATGATGAGGTACAGAGTCCTTCCATGTTTTTGGCTTCCAACATACCAGTTCCAAATCACTAGAGTAGGCAGAATGTTTCCTTCATTTTTTATTTATACAAAATCTAGGAAAATAACTATGTTTAGACAGTCAGTATTAATCCAGTCACACGCACACAAAATAAAACTGGAAAGCAAACCTAAAACCAACCCTTCTGTCACCACTGCCTTAGTATGTTACTGTACTAAAAATGATCCATTCCCTGTCATTCCCAATAGCTTTCTACCCCAGCCTGTTATTAATCTTCCAATCTGTTCTGCAAAGAAAACTTATACCAGTGTGGCCTGTGTTTTTTTTCAAAGTCACCGGGGCAGTAACTGGTGCAAAGAGAACAAGTGGTAAACCACCAAATCACTCAGTCATTTGGGAAGATCATTCACCTAGGTTAGTCTTGAAAAATCAAATTGAACATACAGTCCATGCTGCCTTTATAGTTAAAAGAAATAAAAAGCCACTTTGAAATTTAGGTTAATAACACTATTTTAAGTTGGAGTTAAATAATTTTCTGAAGGTACCTAAATCCATTGCATACAAGAATAGCCAGGAAGAACAGTTTGTCTAGGAGAAATGATTGCTAATTATTTATGCATTTAATTGTTAGTGAGTTCACTGGGAACTGTATAATTTTTATACTTCCACTAAATGAGAAACAAGTAAAATAACACGTCTACTGATTCAAAAGTAAAAATACCATTTTATTCTACCTAAAGCGGAACAAAATTATTGCAATAAAAGTTATTTTCAGTATAGATTCTTCATTCATTCTTTCCTCACTCTAAGTTTGCAACACTTTTTGCCTTTAAAACCCCTCTTTCTAGTCTTTTTGAATATGAACCACAAGAAAATTGGAATTCTATAGTTTTGATCTACAAGTATCATGTTTTTCATGGCATTAGTCAACTTATATTAGATATAAGAAAGTTTTTTTTTAAATGAGAATGTTGAAACACTAACACAGGTTGTGCATGGAGGTGGTAGATGTTCCATCTCTGGAAACATTCAAGTTTAAGGTATAGTTAAAGATATCCCAGCTCATTGCAGTGAGTTGGACTAGGTCAACTTTATCGGACCCTTCAAGACCAAAACATTCTATGATTATGTGAGTGTTGTCTGCTATAAACATAAATTTGTGACTTGGAAAATTTCTCAATTCCAGAAACACCAAATGCTCATCAATTTGCACATGATTCAAGAGACAGGGAACTCTGGGAGAATGGTGCTCTTTTGCTTTAAAAATCTTGCTGTAAAACCAGCCTTGCTATAAAAAGCAAATGCTGTTTGTTCAAATAGCAGAAGCTTCAATTCAGATTCTATCACATCCTCTCTGATCTCTGTAAAATATGTAGATTTCAATGTTTATTACAAACTGTGGGTATTGTCTCTGTATGAAAAACAGAAGCATTTTTTCTAACTTGAGTATATTTTGGCAAGAATAACTATTTACCTGTCTAAACACTAACCTGTGTACAACATTCTTACTACTTTTTCCTTCCAGTATTAGGTTTTAAACCATCATTTGACTATCCTTGAAACAGACAGTTAATTTTCTCATGTCAGTTTTTCTTGTAGCTCCTTACCATCCTGAAAAATACCTTTATTTATGCTCAACTCCTGGATGTTCATATAGCAATCTGCTAGTACCTGAATTTTGGGCAGTGGGTTGTAGCTGTCTCATATCCATGAACTCTTGCTCTCTAACAGTCTAGGAATTAATATTTACCCTTATTGAACCTTTCAGCCTGTACGAGAAAATTTAACAGAAGGTGTTCAGATCTCAATCCACCCTTGACTGGGAAGATTCATATTAATTCATTTTGATCAGAATTAGTCCGTTGACCAGAATGGTTTCCATGGTAATCAGGTGGTACACAGAACTGAAGCAGATTTCATCAGTTGTAAAACAGCATTAGAATTATCCTACACTTCTAGTTATATCTTTGTAGGACTGACTTTTGCATACTGTATCTCAGATGTAAAAAAAGAAGATAGTTTTAACTATCAAAAGGCTTCTAGAAGGAAAGAAATTTCCATGACTCTTCTGATATCTGCGGCTCTTGGAGATCTTTTGGGGTGGTGGTTTTGGGTTTTGGCAAGGTCTTTTTTCTTTGTTTAGTTGGTCTTCAGGTTTATTTGTATTATGGTAAAAATGTTGTGAATTAGAGGATTTTACAAAAAGAATGAAATATGATGAACAACAATTGAGATGAACCTACTGTATAACACTGAGACTTTTAGTCATTGTTCCATGTGCTAATGGGAGAAGCTGAACTGCTGCAGGTCTCAGAAATTTCATGTCAGAAAAGATCATACACCTTCAAAAACAATAGGTTTAAATGTGAGGATAGGTAATTCCAGCAGCAAGGACAAATGCATTTTCCAATCCATACCCTAAACATTTCTATTGTTAATATTATTATTTCCTTACCAATTTTTCAGTTTTTTCTTTAAAGAGAAAGTCCTTGGAAAAATTCAGTATGACATTTTTTATTCCGTCTGGTTCCCCTGGTATAGCAGTAGTCAGTGTATGATAAGCATGCCAAATGAATACTTAATCCTTATTTTAGTGGTAAACCCAAGAGTTGGTTGATGCATGTTTAGAATTGGTTCATGCATGTTTAGAATATTAATTAAACTTGAAAAAAGGCAGATGAAAATTAGTATATGTGCTTACATTTACCACATCACAGCTTAATTGAAAGGATGGTGGTATATTTACAGTAAGTACTCCTGGAAGTTCTAGATGGACATAGGAGTGAAAGAAGGGGGGGAAAGGGAATAACCAAGAGCTCATAAATAACACAGGGTTTATTTTGCAAGTGACAAAGACATGAAATAATGAATGGAGGGAAAAAAATGCATTTTTTGATGAGTCTCTAGGATGACTAATTTGCAGTTTTGGCTCAAATTTGAATTTTCACATTGTAGGCCTTGTGTACACACACCTGATTGAAAGTATTTTTATTACATGGACAACTATAGCTGTACATGGCCAAACCCAGACATCCATCTTTAAACTATGACCTTGCACTAAGACAGGTAGTCAACGACAGGAAATTACAAAAGGGAATGATAATGCAACTTTTCCTTCTACTAATGATCATAAACGTTGTCAGGAAAGGACAGAAGAAAGACATCAAAATACTGCAAATCTATAATTTTTAATGTTTGATATTATAAAACGTTTAAGACTACTAAAATTTGTGCAATAAATTATGGATCATGCCATAACACAGTTAGAAGTCAGCTTCCTAAAAATACTACTAAACATTATTCTAGTTCATGGAGCATAAATGCTCAGTGAATGCACACTATGAACATGCTCTGCAGCCAGGAGATACCAGGTGGTGGGCAGAGGTTTGAGCTGCAGAGCTTCAGGCAGATGCTGGCATGTGGAAGGCCCTGCAGCCAGATTCCTCAAGTCCCAGACTTGTGGCTGCAGGGCTGCCAGATTGTCACTGCTCTCGGTTCTAGGAGGAAAGAACCCCAAATCTTGGGCTTAAATGCTCTTCAGCTCTGCACTTGCCGTAAGGATTCTTGGAGCATCAGGAAACTCCTGCTGCAGAGACAAGACTCCAAACCTGGAAATTTCCAAATGTCATATGAGACCTGAACCTCCAGGGTGGTGCATCAAGAAGCTATAACAGTTAAAGAACCATTCTGATGATTATGGGGAACCAAGCATGGCTACCTTCATTTTGCAAATCCAGTTTTGCTTGGGGGTGAATTTGTTATTTACTATCAGCATTATTCGTTCAATGCCCAAGAGATACAGTCAAATTTTAGGACCTAAATGTTGAGAGCTTTGTAACAAGCTGGCTCCTGGATAAGGGCCACAGCCAGATTAATCTGCCCAAGATACAAACAGGGGAAATGTAGAGGATTTTGTAGTTAGTTAGCTAGCTAACTAAGATCATGCTGGAAGCAAGAGGGAGACGAGGATAAAAGCGGCAAGGTCACTGTGCCCTTGCCGAAACTTGAGGTTGTGGGAGAGGTTGGTTAGCTAGCAAGAATGAAGGAACGATAGTAGAAACCATAACAAGGTGAACACAAGAATGTAAACGTAGACGTAGTTGACTGATAAATGACTAACCAATTATGAGCTCAATTTTTGCAATATGCATTAGCCTTATTAACACTGCTATAAATGTGTGTGCCTATCCAATAAACTTTTGAGACTTGTTGTTCATCATCTGGTGTGCAAGTCTTCCTTCTCCATCACCTAAATGTGCCTGATAAAATATTAACTTGGAAAAAAAAAATCTTGTGAAAAATAAGGCTTTAGGACAAGGCTTGGAAAACAGTTAAAAAGAAACACTATGAAAAAAATAATGAAAGAAAAAACCAGAAAAATTAAATAGAACACTTTGTAGTACTAAAGGGTGTAAAGACTAGTATTACTAAAAGGGACAGGACTTTTCAACTTCTGACAGATCATTAGTTTGTATGTGATTCAGTTCATTAAAACGCCCAAACGAAACATCACTGCTGACTGATGGATATTCAATTCCTTATGAAAATTTATCTTAAGATCTCAGTACACTTCCTGTTGGACAGATATCTGCATTACAGTTGACATTCTCCTTGATGGTATCAAGAGCTCTATGAATAGAGCTGAGTGGAGACAACCTTTAAAGAGATTTTGTTTTCTTACAAAAAATTTGTTTGGTTGGCTCTTTCAATATAAATCTTTGAATAATCTTTCAGAAAATACTCTTCGTAGCTAATCTCAGACTGGCATAAGTGATTACCCCAGCAGAAATATGGTACTCAGCAGTGTTTCAAGAAACACATGTAAAGGATGGGATTCTGCATTTAATTCACTCTCATTATTCAAAACTTTCTTCTGTTGGATGTGCCACTTTTGAATTAGGTAAACGGCTATTCCAGTATTTACAGAATTTCATAAATGCCTTTATCCTTGTAATAAATTATTTTGAAATCACAGCCCCGTCTGTGATTGCAGACAAAGTTTCATCATGAGCAGTCTCATTAAATTCATTATTATTCCTAACACAGCTGCAGATAGTTGAAACCTTAAGTGTCTTTTTGAATCAGGGCAAACCTAAAGTAATTTGTATAAGGTAAACTAGTAAGAATGTAAGGGGGGGGGCCACTGTGTACTAGACTTTAATAAAAGGACATAAAGCTTAACAAAAAATAGTCATATGCTTATCACTCCATTTGTTTAAGAGGGAGGACACAGAGCGAGCAGCAAAGGAAATGAGTTCCAGATTTGCCTCGTAATTTGCAAATGCTGGGTAATTAACAAATTAAGTTTAATGTTGCAAGGGAAAGCACAGAAGAAGGACAAAAGTGTAACGTAATTAGAAGCACATTAGAGTGAAAAGACTGAAGACCTGATCCTGCATGTATTGAAGGCAATAGCAAAACTCCATTATTTTTGACTCAGGCAAGATTGAATCCCTTAAAAAACTGTTATGTTTCCAAAATGCCTAAACAACTCATTCTAGCAGCAGCAAAAGGAAACAGATTGTTCAGGCATTTCAAACAGAATACAACTAATAGCACCAGAAGGAAACTCAATCATATATTTATTAATGTGAGATATCATAAGTTATACAAAAATCTTTGAGGACCTTTAAATTGGAATATTTTAGATGTGTGATAAATCCAGATTTATACTTTCCTCCTATCCACTTAATAATAACTGAATTGTAGTAGAAATATCCTGGGGAAATTTGAAAGAAACATTTCCATGTGATATTTATCTGACTAAATATACAACTAAGACAGAGTTTTTTATACACAGTAAAAAGAACCATTATTTTTAGAATACGATCCTCTTTTATTACCAGGTAGCTGTTAGTAATAAATTAGTTGACTCATATCCTAAAAAAGCCTACTTCTTTTCAGTAACTAAAGAGGTAATCTAAGTAACAGGGTGAAGTTAGGTGAGTCTCACAAGATGAGTAACTGGAAATGGGGGGAGAGGGAAACTGCATCATGTGGTTTAGAGTAGGAGCACTAATCTTTCATTGGGTTGGCTAATCACTACAGAAAATCTGTCAGTGAGCACAGAAGACTTTAATTAATATGAGCCTTTATCATGACCTGTCTCATAAGTATCATGGACTGAGATTTGACAAGTGATCCTTCTTTACTCACACAGAAATGTTGGGAGCCAAAGGCCTCTTTCACCTCTGAGCTCTTTTTGCAGAACATTCCTTCTCACAATTTAACTTTCAAGAGAGCAGCCTCAGATGTACCACTTGCCCTTTTAGGAGCAAGTTTTTCCTGACCAACCTGTCTCCTAAAATGGGAGCACTGGCTGTATGCATGGAAGGAGAATGGTGCATGTGACATACTTTGACTTTAGCAAAGCATCTCAGGCAGTCTCACACTGTACTCTTACAGTCAAATTAATGAACTGTGAACTGGATAAGTGCACAATTAAGTGGGAGAAAAATAGGCTGGGCTGTTGTTGGTCTTAAAGAGTAGTGATTGGCAGTCAAAAAACCCCCAACTTTTAATACTACTTGGGAAAGTACTGTCCAATGACTCTTAAAAACTTGGAGGATGAGAGAGAGGACACTTTGAAAATATTTGCAGATGATACAAAATTGGGAGGAACAGATGATGTGCTTCAGGGCAGGACTGTTATTTGGAGGAACCTGGACAGGTGTGAGGAACAGGCTGACAGCAACATCACAAAGTTCAGCAACGTGTAAAATCCTGCATCTGGGAGCAAATAATCCCATGCAATGTTATAGGCTGGGTCCTGGATGATGAGAAAGCAGCTTGACATAAAAATGTCAGAACGTTGTGGTGAAAAAACTGGACATGAATCACACTCACCCTTGAAGCACAGACAAAAATTGATAATCTGGGTGCATTAGTAGCAGTGTACTCACCAGGTCCAGGAAAGCAATCTTTTTCTGTAGTTGTGAGACTACATCTCAAGTGCTGTGTCCAGTTTTGGGCTCCCCAGCACATGAATGATACTGGTACACTGAGTGGACCCAGCAGAGCTCCTCAAGCTGGTGAGATGAGGGGAATGGAACACATGGTGTACAAGGAGAGGCTGTGAGGTCTTCCAGGCTTAAGAGAAGGCTTAGAGAAGACCTCACATACCTTTTGGGAAGGCACAGAGAAGATGGGGCCAGTCTTCTTGGATTTACATGGTGACTGGTCTGCAGTCAATGGACACAAATTGGAGAATGGGAAGTCCTCCAAAGGGCATGGAGATTTTTTTTCACCCTGATAATGGGAAAACACCGGAATACATTATCCAGAAGGATTGTGGGGTCTCTACATGGATATCAAGATATTTAAAATGCAACAGAGGATCAGAAGATCTCCAGTGGTTCTTTTCAGCCAGTAAGGTTAAATTTCCTGTGAATATATCTTGCTCTGGTTAAGTACTCTCTTGTTTCTGAAGACAGAAAAAGCCATGAAGATTTTCACTGTTTACTACATCTGGCAGATGTAGAAGTGTAAGATGAAATCCTAGTCAGGTCTGCCCGTGGGTTACAGAGAAAGAGTTGGGCAGGCAGTTAAAAATCTTAAATAAAAGGAAAAATAAATAAAAACTAAAAAGAAAAATATGTCTTTGTTATGCTGGCTCTCAGCAATGCTGACAAAGTCATATTTAATTCAGATAAAGGCACTTCAAAGTCACTTAAAGAGACTTGATCAGGACTTAAGGAACCAGTGGAGTATGGTAGCCAAAGGGAAAACAATGTCTGGAAATAGGGTTATGAAAAATAAGGTAGTTATTTGTGGAAGTAACAGCTAGAGACATAGCAAGAGCTCTGTGTGGGATCAGCAATGTATTAGAAGGTATTAGTTCCTGTGTGATTTTGTTTTAAAGTAGTTGTCCATTGCAAATAAGCCCACAGATTTCATCTAGAAGTACAATAATGTAACACTGCTTATAGAAAACTACTTGGAACTCTTGTCTTGGAGGCTGACACTGAAGGTGACACTTGTTGTTTAGTCTACCATAGAGGACTATTTTCAGCTTCTGTCATCCATCCAGCTTCCTGTCAGAGAACAGGAGCCTAATATCAGGAAATTAAACCATGAAGACAATCTCTTTAATGCAGTTCAGAAAGAAATGTGTGTTCGTATATTAGGGATAAGCTGCATGAGCATCTGTTCCTCTCTGTGAAACCTCCAGTGTTTAGTTTACACATGAAAAGGGACACTAGGCATTGAATAGGAATATGATCGGCTTTTCTAACAACTATATGGATAACCAGGGAGCTCAGTAATTTCAAAAGTAACCTCTTTGTGGTGTTATTAAGTATTCAAAAGAACGACAAAATAGTAAGGCTTGTAAAAGGAGTTTCATGATTCAATCCTTTACACAATGGAACAGTTACAGTTTTAATATTAATATAAGTCTGTATAACTGAGTACAAAGGTATGCTAAGACTTTTCTTCCCTGAAATTGTAATCTTGAAGTATCTGCTAACAACCAGTGTAATTCATTGCCTTTTAAGTTTCTCTCATTCACATTTTAATTATTATGCTACAAATGAAAAATCCATATACCCTAACATAAAGAGCATCAGAATTCTGTATGATTTTTTTTCTTACCTTTACCACTGTCTTCTGTTGTTGGCAAATCCTAGTGGGAAACTAAGCACCACATAGATGCTCAGTCAGTGGGAAGAGAAAAGAGGAAGGGAAGAATAAAAGCATGAAAGCTTGGGTGTCTACACTAAACAAACAAACAAACAAACAAACAAAAACCCAAACAAACAAAATCATGACATTATATGACATAGAGTATCTGTGGTTGGTTCAGGATGTCTGCAGGACTGTGTCAGATCCCAACCCATTGCACAAGTTGTATGTCACAAAATTGTGTGTCACAGTGAGAATCAGAGAAGGCCTTGTTGCTAGCAATTAAATGTCTTATCAAGTATTATTTGAGTATTATTTGAGTATTGTTTTTGTTATGAATTTAAACCACAGCACCATATGAACTGCTATGAAAAAAATATACTAGCCAAGTACATCTTATTTCCTATCTCTTTCCTTCTCTCTCTTTTTTTTTCCATTTATTTCAAGAACTGCTTCCCCAGAATGCTTTGATTTTGACTCTTTTTCTCTTAGTAATATAGCATATATAAGGTATATATATCATTACATTTCACTTCTGCATTCTAACTCTGCATATAATTTCTCTTTTTTAGACCAGAAGAGTGGCTCTTTATGTTCAAAATAAGAACATAAACATTGTAGGAACTTGTAGGAACAAACATTCCTACGCCCAGCAGACAGGTACAGTCCACTTGTTCTTGGTTTATCACTCAAGTCTTTCCTGAAACCAATAGCTCACAAATATCAACAAGGACACAGCTTTAGTGAAAAAGGAACATAAATTGCAAAGCAGTTTGTGAAGAATTGGCCTTCAATCCTCAAAAAAATTCAATTAATGACATTTTTATTATTGGAAAAGTACTGAATCAATGACAATATTGAATTTGTAACTGCTTCTGCAAAAACTCCAGTCTTCATGTCAGTAATTTTAGTTAGGTCACTAGAGAAAGTACCTGAGGTCACACGGATAGTTTTCCTTTCATGCAGCTAAGACACCTGAGTAAAACAAAAATTCTTTTTTAAAACCAGATGTTCAGCCAATAAACAGCTGATTTCTGCCATCACAGACCCAGGTAGCTTTAGACCTTTAAATTATTTAAGCCTGGCAATATCTGTTTTTCTAGTGAAGCATTTCAAAAGGTGGGGAATTTAGGCAAAGAGAGACCAAACAAATTGTACACAGAATAGTACAGGAAATCTGATTAGGAAGAGCAAAGACGTGTGGTTAATGTCCAGGTACTGATAAGTTTTGCCAAGAAAACTTAGAGTTGCCACAAATTCTGCTGTTGTATAGACCCAGAGGCAACTCCAGAGAGAGGCTACTTTACTTAAACTGTGCATTTTGGTATGTTTCACACTTGAAGCCTGTTGAAATTAGAAATGGATCTGCACCTGATAACGCACCTTATCTGATAGGCAAGTCTGATAGGTGGACACAGCTGAGTTCACTGCAGAGGCAGCTTCTGACCAATGTTTTTTGTTTGGTTGGGTTTGTGTTGGATTTTTTTTTTTTTTTTTTTTTTTTTGATAGAGAAATTGTCAGGCAGGCATGAAAAGCAGAGCAACCTTTTTTCCAATAGGAGGGAAGTGAAGGGAGAACTCAAGGTGTAACTGAATAACTTCAGCTTAATTTTTCACTCATCACCTGAGAATGTCAAATTTGAAGTTTTTGAACTATCAGCACATCATAAAAAACAGGGAAGTTTGGTTTTCTTTTTTTTTTTTTTCAAACCATGGTTGCCGTCACTTTTTGTGTAAGAAAACAAAGTGTGAGATTCATCTCCCTTTGCTTTATCCACCTAAAAGCTGTGTATCTACTACTACTGCCTCAGACTCACTCTACATCCAGAGGGGTATTTCCAGAGGACAATTCTTTAATTTTGAGACTGCTGTCCAAAACATATTATATGACTTTTACTCAACACTAATTTCAGGAGTAGAGAAGACTTTTTTTTTTTTTCTGTGTGTGGTAAGAAGAGCCCGATCCACTACATACCTAAATGTTGCAAAAAGAAAATGATAGAGCGCATTCACCTTTCACTTTACAGGGTAAAAACACCCACATTAAAGTAAAGCTTTACAATCTTTAGATGGTTATTCTTAGGTTCAGTACTTTAAGCAGACTTCAAAATGTTTTATTTTCCCACCTAATCATTCACTCCTGAAAAGAAAAAAATCTCACTCTGTAAATACAGACAATGTCATGCTATTCTTAAATGTGTTTTTCTGAATCTATAAGGTTTGTCTATCAAGTTTTATATACATATATATAATTTCTCAGTAGGGAAATGATTTGAGGAATAACTAGAAGTGAGTCTGCCTCACCCAGATGCTGAGCACAGTGATATGAAGAACTTGCAATATTCATGTAACACTCAAGCATATTTTCAGCAAGTAATATCCAATTGTCCAATGCAAAATACTTGATAGGTGAGCAGGTTAAGAGTATATTTTCTGCAGAATAATTAAGCATAAATAATGTTAAAACTAACTGGCACTAAAAGTAAAACGATAGTTAATTACTTTGTTAAAAGAAATAAAATATTTTACTGAAAGCAATAGTTTTCATTTTTTCAGTGTCTGTTGATTTGTTTGAAGTCTCAAAGAAAGCCCTATTTCCAAGCTGAACCTATGAAATCTTAATGCCAGCGATAGGAAAGCAAATCAAGGAAACAGCAGGGAATTATTTTTCTTTCCCCTGTCACTTTGTCAACTCTGATAAGCATATAAACTCATTTTAAAAGCAGTTCCAAATCCATGAGGTGTTAGTTCATTGACAGGAAATCAGTAAGTTCAAAAGATAATGCACATGTGATGTTTTTCGTGTCTATCATCCTTCCTGCCACGACATGGTCCTTTAGCTCTATACAGTGTGACAGTCTCAGCACTGGCAGTGCGAGACTGGCTCGTAGCATTCTCATTCCAAGAGAAACAGAGCAGATGTTTCCAGCTACTGCTTCCCAAAATGCTAGAGTACCAGTTCACTTAGCCCTTGCTTGTATGCTTAACATTTAGAAAGCAGCAGCTTCTCTTTCACACATAAAAACTTCAACATGCATGAACAATGAACTACAAATCATCTTTTGTGCTCAATTTGATCAAGTCCAATCATGCGGTATATATATTTATGCAGTCATGTTAAAAGGAAACTCTACATCTAACCTCTTCACAGCTGCAGTACAGGGGGCATTTCGAATGGACAAATATTTTTACAGACCCATTGGTGTATGTTTATAGCATGTAACACAATTACTTCAATTCTATTGGCTCTGCGTCTTTGTGACCTGGTTCCCTGAGGCTTGCAGTCACAGGCGGTTAATCTGGTTTTCTGATTTTTTATTTACTCCAAGTTCCAGTAACTTTACTTTTATGCAAGTTTCCTAGAGGCTGTGCAATGGAGTGAATACATGAACAGTCTCTCATCCTCTTTAGTTCAAGCATAAACTCAGAACAAAATAAAATACTAGCTTTCCCAAAGCTCAGTTACTAGATGTAAAGGCTGGAAGAATCACAGTCATTAAAACAAAACAAAATCAGGGGACACCAAAAAAAAAAAAAAAAAAAAAAAAAAGAAAAAAAAAAAAAAGAAAAATAAAAAAGAAATAAAAAAGTGTTACTTGGAAATAGACATTGTTTTCTGAAAGGCACCAAATTAAAAATCCCAACACAAATTTGGAGGATCTGGTGGCTGGGAGGTGGGAAATATCTCACTCCCCATTAACATTGCTATAATCTCAGTGATGAAAGAAATAGCTACTGTACTTTGAGAAAAAAAAACCTCTGGGTAAAAAAGCCTGCAGCTATTTCACTCACAACTTATGAAAAAATAATATTATATGCCACTACACATGCAAGTATTCCCAATACCTGTCTTGTAGCAAATACATAATAGCTTTTTTCTGAAAAGGCTATGAACAAATAAAAGATCCTTTTATTAGTTGAGAACTAAATTTTAATATACTATAGGTATATGCATATTTAAAAGAAATACTTATCTTAAGTACCATTTCAAGTCTCAGAAACCCACTTAAATGACCATATGGGTGTCAGTGGCTGAAGACATGTTTACTTTGCACAAACTATAATTCAGCTGAATTGTCTGCAGCTATGGTTTAACTGACAGTAAAATCAGTAACAAATAAAATGGTTATCTAGTATCTTATTAGGTTATCCCTTTAGCTGTATCCAGGGAAGATTATTTTATTCTTGACTATGATAAATGGAAAAGACAAATATAACTGGTAAATCTTCTGCAAATTGGCTATCATTTTCAAGACAGCAATTACTACGAGGAAAGTTACTTTTAAGTGTATGTCATTCAAGCTGATGTTGAATTTTTATTTGCTCATGTGATGATACACTCATCTTCCTATAGCCCTACTTTTTTGCCTTCTCATTAATCTTTTGTTTTTCTCATTTCTCATCAGTTCCATAAAAAAATGCAATTTTATGCACCATATACTAAGGTATTTTAATAACATTCTGCAAAGACAGAAAGGAAATTATTAGTAACTTAGACAAATGCATTCATGATGCATTGTATTCTTTCTCCTGCAAGCCTTCTAAACACATTTTAGACAATCCTCTTTCCTCAATAATAGTGAAGTAAGCTAGTCCAATTAGTGTCACTGGTATCACTACAATATTAATTTCCATTACCCACTCTTGCATGAGATGATATGGTGATGATACAAAATAATATTACAGAGAAAGGTGTCACCTAGATGAAAACCCTGTTAAATATAATAGAACTGCCAGTGAGAAAAGGTTTATTGAATAACACTCTTGTAGTTGCTTGAATCAAGAGAAAGATAATATTGTTTTAAACATATGATGATGATGATTTTATTTTCTATATCCTGCTGTCATATAGTTCACTTCCATAGGTTTTGCTTAAAGAAAGGTGGGCATCTACACCAAAATGAGACTCAGGATTATTAGAGATATTTAGAGTAAATTCATTCTAACAGCTGTGAATGTTAATATGCTTTCTTACCACTACACAGTATTTGAATTACCACTTATACAGAGATTCATAACAAGGTTAATACCAAGACTCTTTTCTTTGAAAAACAGTAGTTTTTTATTATTTTTAAATTAATGCAAATATTTGAATTATATACTTTTCTAAAAGTGTTGATTTAACTTAAATTTCATATGTAAGCACTGGACTGAATTGTGTGGTAATTAAAAATCAAGGAATTAGTGCTAGAAAAAGAGATTCAAAAGGCATCAATTGAAGCCTTTGCAAATAATTATAAGAAAAAAATCATATTTAGAAATAAAATAACTCTTAAGGTTTTCAATCCCTTTTTACCTTCCACTCTGTAAATACGTTTTCATATGTTGCTACAGCTGACTTAAAAATGCATCATTTTACTAATGCATCTGGATTAATTTCTTTGGGATTAAATGGTGGTGGTATAATTTCCCTAGCTGCTGAAATAATTTCCTCTTCCTTGGTTAACAACAGCCTGTTTACTAATTTCCTAGAAACAGACAAAGTATTCTGCCTCTGATTGCTGGCTATTATGAATAACTTTAGCTGAAGGTCCTATTGTTTTGCAATGCAGTCCTTAGCAGAAGTATACTAGTAAGGACTATGTATGCTAATAAGTCATTTTAACGTAGGCACTTTAAAAGCGTCCTCAAGGCAGGAGGTATCTTGCTGTAAATATTCACCACAAATGTTAATAATGGAATGGATAACAACATACATTTCTTTCTTAATAAATCTTCTTGTCTTTTGCATAGAGTCCTTAATTTTTACAAAAGCGATTTCAACCTCCATATTTTCACTAGTTATGGCCAAACTACAAGCAAAAGTTTTTCATTTTCCTCAAAACATACTCTCTCCTATTGTATTGCATTAAGAGATTCTGTAACTGATCCTTCACACCATTATATTACTATGGAAGAGTGTCTTATTCTGCTAAAGAACTTTGTGAAAGCTGCATGGGTCATCTGGCTAATTAATCCTGTGATCTGTCTTTCGTGATCATGAATTTACATAAAAGAATTATATTTTTCCCCTCTGATTAATATCAGAAGTAAATATACTATGCCTTAAGACAGAATTCAATCAATAGTTAGTTTCCATAGAGATAACAAACCTTGAGAATTGCTTGTTAGAGACAAATAATTACCCTATGCAAAATTCCAATAAAAACCATGGTCATACTTGAGAAGAGAGGAAAAAAATATTTTTTGTGTATCTTTCAGTTTGACTGAACCAGAGAACACTTAATGTCAGACTCCCATCCTCCTGTCCTAATAATCTGCTGGCAATGCCCTTGGAAGAACGTGTAGGAGGATTACTTTTTGTTTAACTACTGTGCTTAACCTTCACAGCATTTGCTTGCTCTGTTGTCAGTAAACACAGGACTTAAAGGATATGTGCTGCTGGAAGGATAGTTAAGTGCAGCATTAAGCAACTTTTCCTCAATCTTTATGAAACTGCAGGTGGAAATCAGTGGATAAAACCCCCATATTTCTTAAGCAGAAAAAAAAAATGTGAAAAAAAAAAAAAAAAAAAGATTGAGTGTAAATTAAGGACTATGTGCTCACAAGCAAAAGTCACTTGTTTTCATGAAGATTTCTCCAGGTGGACTGCAAGTCTAATTTATTTTACACACACACACACAAAATAAATGCTGGTCATTTATCAAGCCTCCTGTAGATTTGGTTTTTCATTTCTTTGTATGACAGTATCCTCCAGAATTCTTAATTGAGACCACATTTCTAAAAAATTCTTACAGGCTCGTGAGAAGACTAGCCATTGGCTAAAATTACCTTCATACAAAAAACTGAGAAAGAATGTAAAGATAGATGGAAACAGAAATCAAATTAATTGTTCTAAGTCCTGTAACAATCAGTGGCAGATTTATGAAGAGTATTCAAGATTTCTTAGTTGTAATTCAGAGGCTTTACATTGTGCAACCAGTCCTATTCACTGGAAAAATAAAACACATTAGCAAGGACATTGGTCTCTGCAGCTCTTACTTTACTGAGAATGGGTGTTTTGCTTGAGCAGGCACTGCAGAATCAAGAGGAAGCATTGACTGCTAAGGAAAATAAAACATTCACAAACTTCATTCTTCTGCTGATAAAAAAGCATAAACCCAAAGTGAATAGCCATGCATATGAAAATAAATTGATAATTTAGAAATTTCTAATTATTGCGTATGTGAAGTCATTGATTTACTGAAAGAAATACAAGCTTGAGTCAGAAAATCAAATGCCTTTGCAACACTGACCCACACATGGATTCACTCAAACACAGTGACCAATAATATCTTTTTCTTCCACTTACAGAATATTGACAATTTTGATTTGCATTGGCTAATATTGTGAAAGGGCTCTGTTTAGTTGCACAGACACAGAAGCATAAAAATACTTTTATAGCATTTATTTGCCCTTGGTAAAATTCAGTGAAGGGTTCAGAAGCTCACATGCTTATGGAATGAATTAATTTGTGCTCATCTCCAGAGTCACAGAAAGCTGAAAATACACATTTATGGCATTTATCCGTTATTAAAAACCATTTTGTTTGAAGTCAGTAGTGTACTCCACAACAACTTCTTGGATTTTTTCTATTTTGTCTTCCTTTAGTAGTATTCTTAAAGTATACATTTTCTAACAAATTTCCAACTGGTTTGTGATGTTTGGCTTCTTAAGGACTATCATGTTGTGTTTCTTTATGACACAGAGGAAGACACAGAAATTGCAGAATAGCCACCATTCTCAAATGAAGAATATCTTTTAAAAAGTACTGACATGAAGGAGAATATTTTTTTTCCCAATTCTGGCAATGATAAGACACTATAGTATGAATACATAATCTCTGACATTTCCCTAACATTTCAGCAATACTTTAAAAAATCTGATGTTGAAGACAAGTAATCAGCTTTTAACTTGTTTCCGAAACTTTAATAATTCTTCCTGTAGATTACCACACAGAAAAGGAAACAGATTTAATCATGGCTTGTTCAAAATGTTATTCGTGGCATTACTAAGAAGCAACAAGACAATTAAGCTTTAATATCACAGAAAGAGAGAATCATTGCTTGTTAGCCTGCTTTACTGCCTCTGAAAAAAATGATGTAATCATAAAAATAGGATTATTCATTTTAGATAGAGCTATTCATTTTAGATAAACTCCTATTTCTTTGTTTATAAACTGCAATAGAAAACATACTCTCGATTTCAGCAGTTTGATCACCCTCATGGTGAAGAGGAGGTACTGGACAAATGAGTAAATATTATCCCATTTGAACTGAAAAACCAGTTGAACAAAATAAAACTGCATCAGTATAAAAATATGGCAAAACTTCTCTCCACTCTGAAATATTAATTGAAGACCATTTGCAGTGAGTAAATTGACTTGCCAGAAGCACAACTCCATTAGTGCAGCATATGAACAGATAATACGTCCTCCTCCTAACAGTGGTAGGGTTTATTTGCACTAAGACTGCATTTCTTAGATCAGCTTAGTGAAGAACTCGCCCAGAATATACTCCTGTATGTAAATAGTACTTGGTTCAGGATAATAATTGCCAAAAGTAATCTCCATAGTTCCAACAATATCTGAACGGTCTGTATTTCTGTAGATTAACTTGTAACACCTACTGTCAAAACCCCAACATTTTATTTAGACCAATACAGTAAGAGGATACGAAACCAAAGCATTTTTATTCAATCCCTGTAGCTAATAATCAGTCACAGAAGCAGGCGAGCATCCTGATCTTCACACCTTTTTTAACTGCAGAATTTTCTCTGAGTTGCACCGACAATGCTGCCAGTGCAAATTTAGGGTTTTGCTAAGCATTTTGTGTAAAAGTGAATCAGTCTCCTTTAAGTGGCTGCCTACATGATGGAGTAACCTAGGGCAATAGATTCCATCCAGCTGAGCAACACAGTAATGCACATGCTCAAAGAGCTCTGCTCCAGGGAAGGTTGTGAGTCATGCCACTAAGCACAGATGTCAGCAAGTACATAAGAGCAGAGAGGAATGGATGAAAAGGCAAATAAAACAATTAATGATATTCTGTGTGACTTGAAGACAAAATGCATTACTTTTTGGTGAGACTTCCTTAGGTGTTCATAGCAATAAACTGTGGTATGATCAAAAGCTCTGTATTTACAAAAAAAACCAAGAAACATTTAGGGTATCTTTGTTCAGACATTGTAGCGCTGACAGCTGCTCTTCTCAGTATGAAAGTCAGGAGTAAGCTCAGTGAAACTATAAAAAAGACTATCATTCACATTAATAGAATTAGTACATGCATGCATAGATGGATGTCTAAACAATATTAATTAATTTACTGTTTCATTATCCAACAGTTTCTGTACAAGATCATGCTCTCTATTTTTCATCATAATGCTAACTAGCATAAAGCTCTTTTAGATATTCTAATGTTTAGTATTGAAGCAACCAGTAAATATTTTCCTGTTGCATTTCAATATAAACTCAGTACACACATTGAGTGTCAAACAGTGATATCTTTGTATATAAAAACTTTACACAAAACCACAGAAGACATACAAAAGGAATAAAGAAGGTAGAAACGCACATCTTCGGATGTCGTATTTTTTTTGACTTGTAATGTAACTGCATTCTGAATTTGATTTCAAATTTTCTTGAAAGCCTCACTGCCATAATATGTGTGTTACAGTTTTCCAAAAAGTCAGTTAGTCTGAAAAATAATCTTGCCAATAAATTAGATATTTTTTAGAGTTTTTCAATCCAAATTACTTTATTGTTTTGTGTTGACTTTTTTACTGTGCTTAAATTCTATATTTGTTGAGACTTGGTGAACTATATACTGTCGGCCTCATACAAAAATTTCAAAGTTTATTTTTTAATTCTTTGTAGAGGAGATACATCAATTAAAAAACTCCACACTAAACAGAGAAAAGAAAGCAAGCAAACAATAAAAAATCCCCAAATCAAAAGCCAAGGACTAGATATAATAATGAGCAATAATATATATGTTGTCTACGAGCCTATAAAAAGGAACTGAACATAATACGAAGAAAGAGACAGGGATAGCTGAATTGCTACATGGCAATAAGAATTAATTATAGGACCCACTTATGAAGCATTTTTTTTCTAACTGGTAGGAACACCTGAAAGGCTTTGCCTACCTGAAGTGATTCTATCTCAGAAGATTAATCTACAGTTTTCCAATATAGATTACCATTCTGAAGTAGTGATCGGAAGAGAGCATGTTGGGTAGAGTTACAAAAATAAGCTCAGGAAAAAGACAAGTCCAGTGCTGATAGTTAAGCTGAGGTCAGAATGAGAAATTCTCAGAGTAAATTTGTTAACTGAAATGTTGCCAGCTTAAAAAGGAAAGCCAGAAGCCCCTCCTGCTTCAACCCTATTTTTCTGTCTGCACTCCAACAAAAAACATACCCCTCCTGGAAGCTCCCTATTCTCATGCCATCATTTCCATCCCATTTAAAACTTGTTCTATTGCTAGTGTTACAAACCTCAATATTCTGTTTGCTTGAGTGGTAGCCCTCAAGGCATGTGGGAGCAACCTGTAAATGCACTGTTCTTGCATTAGGATCAGCTTTAGTGATCAAGTTCAACCCAAAATTATACAGTAGCTAGACAGGTACAGCTGTCACTTTCACTCAATTACACTCACAGTTAGTGTCATTATTACTAAAATCATTTAATTGTGAGTAATTAATGCTAGAGTCCATGTTTTTCCATGAGCTATAGTGTGAGGTATGACGCTTAGGAGAACATTTATTATGAAAGCATGCAGTGGAACAAGCTAAATAATGTAGATCTTCAGCTGAGAATAATTCTATCAGCTATATACAAATAAAAACTATATCCAATGTATGTGTCAGAGAAGAAGTGCTAAACTCCTTACTTTAGTGCTGAAGACAGGACTTAGAAATGCCTTTTTCCCATCCTGAAAGCACACACCTTATATCAACACCTCTCTTTGGGACACTGTAGCTGCCCTAACTACTGCAGAAATAGGAGGCCTGGGAATATCTCCCATTGATTCAGCCTTCCCTTAGACTTTGAAATCATGAAAGCTTGTGCTCAAAGCCTGTCCTACAATGCCAGCAATGGAACAGGAACTGTGTAGGGTGCCCCAGTGCTACTGCTGGTGCCAAACCAATCAGAACAGTAAGTTACAAATATAATTCCTGGCATTGCCAAGTGGGGTCCCACAAGATATTCAGAAGCCTGGCCATTGCACCACATTAATTCACCACCACAGAAAAAATAAGAAAGCGTATCAGATACTATATGGTATTTGTGGCCTTCTGCTCAGCTTCTCTTTCATCAGATTTAGAAGTATCTACCACATTCAGCACAAAAATACAATAAATAAATAAAGCCATTTCCACAAAGAATGTTACAACTTTATTTGTGGATTGCAGAGGAAAGACATTATAAAACAGGGCTGGTGCCTGCTATAAATGACATTGTTGTGTGACTAGACCTGGAGGAATAATGAAAGGCCCAAAAGGCAGAGAAGAAGGTAGTCATGGTCCAGCAGGGGAAGATGAAATTTTGGTTTCAAATGGCTGTCATCACAGGCAAAATAAATGGCTTGACAGAATTTGCTGGTCTGTTCAGAATGTTTAACATTTTTGTCACAGCCTCCAGGAGTGTTTATGTGCTCTATACAAAAATAATTGACTTCAGAAATCCAGTCCCAGGAGCTGGTACTTGAATAATGTTTTTATGTTTTGCCATCTTTCCAGTTCTTCTGCATTTCTAACTATTTCTATCTATGTATTTTCTGGAGAAAAAGAGAAAATTATTGTAAACTATGTATCCCATTGTTGTGGATCTTCAGCATTTTAAATTTATGAAATAAGATCCTGACTCATATTTCTTTTTTTTTTCATTCAAAAACTATTTCAACTGCTAATAAAAGCACAGCAGAGAAAGAAGAAAAGACATTGAGAAAGCCTTTAATAGGAATATACCTATAGCCCTGTAGTTGATGCAATCTTTTAGGAAACTTTAATTTAAGTTTCATCAAACACTAAAAAGGTCTAGGCAAAAGTTTCTCATATGTTAATATATTCTTAATCAGTGGAATGTTACAGAAACCTTACCTAAATGTGTTATTCTCTATTTTGTGGGAAGAGGTTGACCTTGAATCCCAATTTCCAGAACATGTTCACCGATTAATCCAACAAGAAAGAGAATACTCTTGCAAAGGTAGGGCATGACACTCTTCTCAGTGTTCATTGCAACCCCAGTCTGAATAAGAGTCTGGGTTTTTTGTTCCTCTCTCCTCTTTCCCCAAGTAAATCCATGCACTTGAGCTACTCAGTAGAAAATGCCAAGTGGAAATCAACTATTAAATAAATAAAAACCTTTATATATTTAAGTTCTTGTGAATCACACTATTTAAAATCTTCTTCTTTCTGGTGCATAGGTGATGCACCAAAGAATATTTACATTCTTCCAGAAAAAGAATTCTTTGGGTGAACCATTCTCCCTTTATGGACCTAGCCTTAAGATACTAATATTTCCAACAGCAACTTTCCATGTTTCAGTGTTGTGCTGTAATGCACATGTATACTTAAAATGTGTATTAACATTGATGAGGTTAAGAGATACACATTTTAAATTCAGAATTAGAAATAAAGCAGGATGTTTTAATTACTGTTTTTCAGACATTGAGGGTATTAACTAAAACCAGACTTTTGTTAATAATTGAGCTGAATACTTCCTTCTTGAACATTTTAAACAATATTAATATTCAACATTTTTCCTTAAAAGACAAATAAGCCTTGGCTCTCTATCTGAAGATAAGTCAGTCCAAAGAACTCCCTCCTAGAAGTGTCATTATGACTTCAGACAGATGAAGTAACAATTTTTTCCCTTCCCTTCCCTTCCCTTCCCTTCCCTTCCCTTCCCTTCCCTTCCCTTCCCTCTCAGTACTGTTTCCCAAGCCACTGTCTGATCATGTCTTCCTAAATTCTTTCTTCACCCATTCATTTTCAGAAAATTTTTCTTAGGCATTTTACAAAACACAGCAGCAGTAAACTAATTGAATTCCCACATCCAAATTAAACAATTCCGGTGCAGAAGTTCGCCTTTTAATTGGCTTAGCAATACTCCACTATTTATTGGGCCGAAGTTAATTCCTTGATGCTTCCTTTTTCTCTCATCTTGAAAATGGAGTTGTCTTAGTTAACTTCCTTGTGGCTCAGCCTGTCCTTCAATCCAGAACATCCACGAGAACTGTGACACTTCCTGGCAGTCTGAGCAGCAGTGCCAAGCAGTGAATGAGCAAGCATTCAGTGCTCAGCCAAGCATAGGCATGGCCTCATGCATAGCCCTGGCCTCAGGATTGCTGCACACTGGCTAGGCACTGCAGAGAAACTCACATTGCTATTTCCCTTTTCAAACTAAATCTTAAAATCTGCCCATCCATGGTCACTTTGCATAATGATGAAGGCTCCGTTTAGTCAGCTTAACTTCAGGTAATTACCAAGAACACAGTGGGTTTATATAGACCTCTGTGAAAAGATAGACTCACAGATGAATGAGTCATCCTTTGGAAATGCCTGTTTCTTTACAGAGAAAAACCAAGTAATTGTGACTCTTATTTTAGAGCTTTTAAGAGCACCAAAATTAACTTCAGTGCTTCAGGTAGCTGCCTTAAACCAGATGGGTAAAGCCAGACATCAATTTATGCTAGCATTATAGGGCTCCTGTTAGAGCTGCAAAAGAATAAAGCAAAAGACAAAAAATGTGTTCATATTACCTTGTTAGAACCAAGAAATATCTAAGCCACCGAAAACAGAAGATACAGAATTGAATCATAAGGGAAAGTATTTTATGGCAGTATGTACTGTAAATGTTTTTAAAGTAATAGTTTTTAGTGACTGAGTGAATTTGTAACTGGAAGACTTTTTTTGTTTGCAAGACTTTGCTGCTTTTTTTTTCTTTTTTTTTTTTTTCTGTACAAACAAAAGAGGATTTATGTATTTTTTTAGATTGAAAAGAAGCATTATCTCTTCCGCTATTATAGTGGAAGTAAATCACAGAAGAATGACACAGAAAATTAAAAACATAAAAACACATCAGTTCTCAGCTGTAACAGCATATTTGGATTTTACTTAAACCAATGCTATAGGTCAAACATGAATCCAAATATGGAGGCTTCTTGTTGTTTTGGTTTTTGGGTTTTTTTGGTATTTTGTTTCTTTTTTTTTTTTTAAGTAAGAAGTCCGTATACAACCCCTAAATGCCTAGGAATAGTTTTTCTATTCTCCCTGGTTTTAATTTCAAGAAACCCAGTCATAATTGGGGAAGAACGTAACTCCCACATCATGTATATTTATTCAGATTTGTGGCTAAGGGTGAAATTCTGTCCTCTGATGTGCATCTCAGGAATGATTTAGTGTCCAGAGACTTGAAAGACCACACAGCCTCTGACTCATTACTTTTGCTCCAACCCTAGATTATTTCCCAAAGGAATTTCTGTCTTCTGATGGATTTGTAGAGAGATTTCTTTCTCAAAATGGCACACAAATGCATTTAACCTTAAATTAGTGACAACATCAAAGTGAAAGATACCATGAAACACTTCAGCCTCTTTCTACATAGAGCAAGTTTGACAGTATGTTTCTTGGCTTGCATTCTATGAAGAACAACAAAAAAATTAATCACAGATGTTAAGAAGTATACATAGATGTTACATTCTAGATGACATGTTCTTCCATACTGGTAAACACTTGATTTCTCAATCCTCCCTCTAAGGGGACATGAAGGAGAAGACCACACTTTCTTTTAACCTAGAGACACAGGTAAACAGGAGCTGGATTTCTCCTAGAAATATACTCAGGACTTGACTGAAGCATGCAGCCTAACCCATAAAATGGTTTTCAATGTTGCATTGTGTCTCAATGTTGAAACAGCCTAAGAGATATATTTCTCTTCAGAGAGGGAATAGAGGAATGGGTCTATGTTTTCAGTAAGTTTCCATGTTTCCTTGGGTAGATTTCATTTCTTGCAATTTACATTAAAAAAAATGTACTCAAATATTTTGTTAACATGGGTGATACCTGCTGAAAATCACTAACAATGTCTTATGAAGATTTCATGAGTAAATTCATTAATACTTCTGGATTCCAAAGCAGAAGGCTAGAATTCCACAAAAGGTATTTCAGAAGAGAATAACTCCAAATTAATTCTTCAAACTAATTCTTTGCCAAAAATATGTAACTGTAGAGTAAAATAAATTGAGTCACTGTTAAACTGCAGAGCTTTTGTCATTACACTGATGTTTATATATTGCAATTTTTTACTGTATTAAAGTTAACCGGAATGTAAAGAGACTTCCTGAATTTCTCCTAGACATAGTATTTCTGATAAACAGTCTGTCAAAATATTCCACAGAGATTGCTCTATTTGATTTTTAGGTACCTGTGAAAGCACTTATTTTTCAAGATTTGTTCTGCTACAACCTGAAGAGACTAGGCTCTCCATCTCTCAGTTTTCTATATTTTATAGCATTGTTAGCATAATTCCAATTATGTTTGCTTTGATCTTGATACAGGAGCCAAAATCCTGAAAACTAGTAAGGACGTCTTACCTCATGTATATCAATGAATAATTCACAATGAAGTCACTCACACCTCATTTATCAGTAAATCATACCTTTATTTGGGTTGAAATGAAATTTTAAAATCATCAAGCAGAAACTTTGAAGAAACAACAGTTTAATTTTTTATATAATAAATAAAATTTAAAAGAAAAAATATCATATATGTAGACTTTACAACAAGTGAAGAGAACAGACTAGCATCAATCTTAAAGCTATAGTCTGCCTTTGAGCAGGTCCATGGGTCCATGGGAAATGACACTCTGCAAGAAGATTCTGCGACTTTAAATTATGTTCTTTCTCTTGTGTCCCAGTTAATTTCATCGATATTCAGCCAGTGTTTAATCTGTTAAAGACAAGATATTCCCTGTGTATCACAGAGCAGGAAAGTGATTGTCCTTCTGTACCCAGCACTGGTGAGGTTGCACTTTTAGTACTATGTCCACAAAATATTGAGATGCTGGGGCATGTCCAAAGAAGGGCAACAAAGCTGGTTAAGGGTCTGGAGAATAAGTTCTGTGAGAATTGGATGAGGGAGTTGGGGTTGTTTAGCCTGGGGAAAAGGAGCCTCAGGGGAGAACTTATAGCTGCCTACAATTACCTGAAAGGAGATTTTAGCAGGTGGGGTTCAGCGTTTTTTAACCAGGAAACCAGCAAGAGGACAAGGGGACATAACCTCAAGGCATGCCACAGAAGGTTCAGGTTGCACATCAGGAAGAATTTCTTCACTGAAAGGGTTGTTAAGCATTGAACTGGATTGTCTAGAAAGGTGGCAGAGTCACTGTCCCTGGAGGTGTTCAAGAAATGACTGGGCGTGACACTGGAGTGCATTGGTCAAGCTGGTGAGGTGGTAATCGGTCAAAGGTTGGACTCAGTGACCTCAGAGGTCTCTTCCAGCCTTAATGATTCTGTGATTCTGTGACTGAAAACACTGCCTATCAGATCAGAAAAATGGAGTCTGATAGACTTTCCCTGTTTTTAGTATTAAATCACAAACATATATATGTATATGTGTTTATATTTATATATACATGTATGTATATATGTATATATATTACATCTAGAAATCTGTAGGCATCTAATGATGCTACAACACAACAATTTCAAATATACCTCTTGTCAAATTCTTTCCCAAAAATCCCATCTTAATGTAATCATGACAGGCCATAAAAGTATGTTAGTAAGAGAAATATTTGGGATTTTTAATTCTGCTTTTCATTCTTTCTCCTAAAGAACTGAACTAAAAACATCCAACCCTTTCCTTCCAGAAAAGAAACCAAACCACCAAACAAAACAAAACTACCCACAGTTTTCCTGTGGAGGAAAAGAGTTTATTTATATTTTCCTGTAAGAACCTAGAAACCCAGTTGTCTCACTGGACAGCAAAAGCATCAGTTCTAATCTTTTTCATGTAATTCCAAAATACTAGATTTAATCCTCAGATTATTTTAGCAGCCTGTGTTGAGAGAGGAATGATTTCTAGTCTCCATTACTCTTGGCTCTCAAATTGTTGAGCTAGAGTTAAGCTATTGTAACAGCTTTTTCAATCTTTTCAATTGTGCACTTGAATTAAGAAGTGCAGTCAAGTTGCTAAATTTAAATTGCCTTGACTCTGAAAATGTCAGTTCAAGCTGAAACAAAATTGTTTTGAAAACTAGTAATTTAATACAAATTGACTATATTACAAAGTAAGCATATATTTGAGTATGCCAGCCCCATTTAATACTGTTCATTATACTCCCTGAGAACCTGTGAAAAATTAATATTCTATAGCAGTTTTACCTAGGAAATGATATGAAATCTAATATCAAATGAAAGGAGAGAAAATGTGTGTTGTAAACCCACACAACCTGATGAAGTATGTTCTTTCTTATGTTGTTTCTACATAGCAACAGGGAGATAGTACATCTGCATCCACAGGTACTGTCCCTTTCTCCCTATGTCAAGCAACCAAGATTTATAAGGGCCCCAAGTAATTTCTAATCTCCAAATTACACTAGATACATAAAGCAGTTAGATAATTTTAAAGAATGCATTTAAGTTAACCTGCCTTCTCTGTACAGTCATTGAACTAAAAGAATCACCTTAAGGGCATTTCAGTATAGAAATGGGTACAGTCACTGGGAAAGCTTGTCTTTCTTCACTGTCTGTTGATTAGCAATGATTAAATAAAATAGAAAAGGTCTCCTGGATGGCAATTCCTTTGGAACTCATTGATGATATTCTCAAAAGATCAGCTTACCTGTGTGATACTAGGCACTCACTAGCTGACTCACACTGTCATCTTCATCTGCTAAATTCAGTATCCACTTCTGTCAGATTTTGCAAGTGCAGTGTAGCATCTGGTCTGGCACAAAACCCTGCAGCACAGTCTATTTCTTTAAAATGCTGCATTTTCTCCCTTTTTAAATAACTCAAGCAATGGGGCTTCCACCTCCTCCTCCTCCTCCAAAAAACGATTAGCATTGAGTTCTCTCATACACTATTTTGCTTTGTATATTAATTCACATATTTTATTATGTTCATTAATAATATGCATTGCTGTAATAATAGGTATTTAGTACTTCTTTCCTCCAGCCATAAAATTTTCTCATTGTGAGCATGTAATTACTAATGTTTTTTAGAGACTTCATCATAAGCAGAGTATCTAAAATTATATTTTTTCACTGTAGTGTGAGCATACATTTCTGGTATTATTTAGCCTTTCCTACACGTCTCTTCAATGAATATTGGCTTTGCTTTGCTGAATTATTATTCTTACTGACACTGTAATTGCCATCATATATAGCAATCTCTTTATAAATAAACATGTGGATGAACATTTGAAAACAAGACACCAAAATAATGTAATGAGAAGCAATTTGCATTTAGCAGAATATCACAAAATTGCAGAGAGCAATAACAGAGAGAAATAAATATTTTGTCTATTGTATCCAAAATTCTAGTCTTCTTCTCTAAAGAATCTGTGGCTAATCAGTCACTTACTGGGAGCAAGCTCTGAGCTGAGATAGGGACACGCCATGGCAGTAAACCAGACTTAACCACAAGTAGTGCTGCCTGGGAAATTATTTTCCCATCAATATTTACTTTTGGTGTTTCCACAAAGTTTCGTATTCTACAATTGAAGAAACAAAGTTCCACAAGAGTAGAGAGAGATCTACATCCACTCTGGAATGGGAAACAATGAGAAACAATAGGAGAGAAAAGGCTGGCAGGGACTGGAGCCATGCATCCCTCAAGAGGACTGTGTTCTAGTTCCTTACACTAATGAAGCAAAGCAGGGGCATGAACTGTACGTGCCAGTTGCCAAATATTGCAGAGTAGGTGTTTTTTTCTCTCTTTTCTGAAAAAGATAGATGGATGTGGGAAATATTTCTTGGGACAGTCTTCACTGGAACTGACATGTTTCTGAACTTTTTGCTAAATTTGAGTTTTCTAACAAAAACCCCCATCTTCTTTCTTGAAAAATAAATTCTTACTGTCCCAGTTGTATGCTAGAAAACAAAAACATCAGCCTTGACAGCAGACCACACTGGGCTAGATCTCAACACATGAACTCTTGCCCCAGTAGTAGCTTATCATTACAGAAATGGTACATCTCTATTTCCTATTTGTTTCCAAGATATTCAGTATTTGTATTCCAGACTATTTTACTCCACTTAGCATTTTCCTCCTATTTTTAATTGTTTTTGTCTCATTCCTTCAAACCCCTCCTTAACTTTGTATTGCTATCAGTGGTTGTTGAGCATTTTTAGCTAAATAAGAATTAAAGGACAAAAAAGCAAACAAACAAACAAAAAAAAAACCTCCTCAAACAGAAATGTTTGGTCTTTCAATGTAAGAAGATAGGCTACTTTAATTCTTTTGGTAAAATATTCAAATGTTCATTAAATTGCTTTAGAAAAATATTTCAAGCAGTAGTATTCCTAGAAAAAATGCCCAATGAATTTAAGCTAGGGCCTTAGAGCAAGCTGAGTTCTGTTGATTTATGTAAACAAAAGGTCTGACCTCAAGTCTTTTCTGTAACAGTGAGAACAATAAAGCTAAGAAAGAAAAGCCAAGAAAGAAAATACTGCCTTTACCTGGACATGCATCAGTATATGTCAAATACTGAAAACCTGGAAAGAAGCACTCCATTCAGATTTATATATAATTTGCATTCACTATGTCTCCTTAGAAAAAGCCAACAAATTGACAACCTAATTTAGTTTAATGAGGACAGCAATATACCTGTTTTCAGCACAAAGAAACATTGTGCTTTGACGAAAGCGCTTTATGTTGTCTTACAATGGAAGTGCTGCAGAAACCACTGTTGAGAGTACAGTAATGTAAAGTGAAAATATGACAAAGATCTTTTTACTAGTGTCATTTTATTAATGAATCCTACACATCAGAGGTTGCTGGGTCATGCTACTCTTTATTTACAGATTCATTAGAGAAGAGGAGGATCATAACTTAAAAACCATAAAAGTTTCAAATACATTAAACAGTTCCTCCCACTCATGTGTGAATGAGTAAGTATTAATCCACTTCCAGCTATTATTTTAACCACTAAAATGATAGTATTCTTCCATTAATTTTTGTTACAATTTTAGTAGTGGTAAAATAATAGAGAACTAATAAAACAAAGCCATTGATTGCTACCTGCAGCTACCTTCCAGCTGAGCCAAGTCTATCAGAACAAGGGCAGGCCAAAGACAAGGCCTGTCTCTGCATGTACTGACATGACATCTTATGCAAGCCCAGGAATTCATCATGGCTGCAGTTAATATGTGTTATGAAACACTGGACAGTAGGTAAGGCAAACTCAGCTGAAACTAGATCTACTAAACTCTATTAGTATCTGCCTTAGTTTATACATATCTCCATTTCAATTTCTGTGGAAAAAATCCCACCAATTAAGCAAGATCCTGAGAAATTTTGTTACTCTCATTAAAAAATATTTTTCCCATAATCTATTCTCTAGTTTATGATGTAATTCCCATCTTTCAATACTTTTTTTCCTGATATTTCCCAAGTGCTTCTGGTACTGCTCATGTGATTTGAAGCTCAAATACATTAAGATTTGCACCATTTTAGTCCCCTTGGCCAAGTTCCACAGCAGAAACAAGTAGAAGTTGTACTGGGAAGGTAGGGAGCCATCTGTTTCTCCATCCACCTCTGCAGCTGGAAGAGGAAACTCACAGGCAAAGATCATAATCTCCTTAGTCCTTCACCTGATATACACAGCAACCACTGTGAGGTGGTGAAAACAGCAGGAGGGCATCTTGGGGCATTAAAAAGGACCCTTGCTGACTTCCAAGCCAGCCCAGCTAGAGCCAGGAAAATTTAGCGGGCAGCTGAGTCAGCTATTTTTTAAATTTTTTTTTATTTCCTAAAAGAGATTAAAAACAGCATGAAGCATAATCATCTCAGTATAATTGCACTGCTGGACACTGTCTTGAGAAATCAGTCTTAAAAACCAAAGCTTTGAAAAGATTTATATAGTTTAACATTGAAAAATCAAAAGACACTGTAAGTTGACAGAATATAAACAATTTGATTTTGGATCATTCCTAGTTCTCAATTTCCCATTCCACACAGATGGAAATACTATTTGTAAGCAAAATTAGAAGGAAATATGCTGACTGTGTCTTCTTGAGAATTAAATGCCTAACAGTAGTTTTTGCTGGAACAGAGGGGAGTTATGCAATCTGAAAGTAGAAATTACATCTTTCATGCCCACCTTTAAAAATGATGATTTCAAGGTATTGTTAAAAATAAAAACAAAAACAAAACTTACAGATCCAGAACAGTAAAAAGGCAGAATTTCAGAACTGTCAACAATGAAGTATTACACAAGATTTAGTGAAAAGCAAAGGGGACTTTGACTCTTCACTTTGTTAACTTGTGACAAGGCTCAATCACAGCACGATGTTCTGCACCATTAGATAAAAATATTAGATATAAAGACAGAAACTAGTATTTAATCAAATCATAGAATGGCTTGATTTGGTGTGAACCTGAAAGATCATTAAGTTTCAATTCCCCTGTGGCATAGGTGGGGTTGCCTTCCATCTAATGTGGTTGACCACTTCTGGGGATCACCCACAGCTTCTCTGGGTAACCTGCTCCAGTGCCTCACCAGCTTTGCAATTTCTTCATAATACCAAATCTAAATCTACCCTCTTTTAGTTCAAAGCCATTCCCCCTTGCCCTATCACTACATGCCTTTGCAAAACTCCTCTCTCCAGCTCCCTTGTTGGCTCCGTTTTTAGGTACTGAAATGTTGCTACAAGGTCTCCTCAAAGCTTGCTCTTGTCCAGACTTCAGTTCTTCAGCCTGTCCTCAAAGGAGAGGTGCTCCAACCCTCTGATCATCTTCATGGCCTCCTCTCAACTTGCTCCAAGGGGCAGGTTAGAGAGGAGGCCATGTATTGGGGCCTCCAGAGCTAGACACAGTTCTCCAGGTAGAGTCTCAAAAAAGAGCAGAGGACAGGAGAATCACTTCCCTTGACCTGCTGGTAATGCCTCTTTCACTGCAACCCAGATCAGCTTCCTGAGCTGCAAATGCACCTTGCCAGGTCATGTTGTGAATATTGTCCACCAACACACCCGGTCTTTCTCTGCAGGGCTGCTCTTAATGCATTCTCCACCTGCAGAATGTGCCCTCTGCACTTGGTCTTGTTGGGCTTCATGAGGTATGAACATGCTCACCTCTCAAGCCTGTCAGGGTCCCTTTGGATGGCATCCCTTCCCTCCAGCATTTCAACAGCACCACATTACTTGGTGTCACTGTCAAAATTGCCAAAGATGTACTTGACCCTACTGTCCACACCACCAACAAAAATGCTAAACAGTGCTGGTTCCAATATGGAATGACACTTGTCACTGGTATCCATTTGGACACTGAGCTGTTGACTGCAACTCTGAGTGCAATCCCCCAGCCAAATCCTTATCCACTGAATGATTAATCTGTCAAAACCTTGTCTTGCCACTTAAGAAGCAAGGATGTCATGTGTTAAATGTCTTGTATATAGCAAATATAGAGAGATGGCATTTGCTCTTCCCTTACCCACCATGGTTCTAACTTCATCACAGAAGGCCACCAGGTTTGACAGGCTTGACTTGAGCTTAGTGAAGCCATGTTGGTTGTCACCAAGTGTCTCCTAGTTTTCTGTGTGCCTTAGCGCAGTTTCTAGGATGATCTAGTCCATCATCTTGCTGAGCACTGAGATGAGATTGATCAGCTTGTAGTTCCCTGGATCTTCAGGGTTTTTTTCCCCTTTTTTAAAAAATGAGTGTTTTGTTTCCAAACCAAAAATTCCTTATAGCAATAAGAACTTCACCAGACTGCCACAACTTCATAATATGATGGATAATGGCTTGGCCACTTCATCTGCCACTTCTCTCATAACCCTGAAATATATGTGATCAGATGCCATGGCCCTTCAGGTTCCTGAGATGGTCTCAAATGTGATCTCCTACAATGGGAAGTTTGTAATTTTCTCAGTGCATCCCATTAAAAATGCATCTTATTAACATCCAGAAAGATGTCATGGTTCTGGAAAATTTCCCACTAATCAAGTTAATCAGGGATATATGTTCAGGCATCTGACACTGCTCAGAATCCTATAGCCCTGTATTACTGTTTCTTGTGCCTCACACTAAAATTTATGGAACCAAATTTTTGTTTGCATAATGCCTAAAAGTCTCCTTAACCCAGCTTTTACATAATCAGAACACTGTTGCTCTCATTTCATATTAAAAATTTATTCCAGAACTAAATTATACAGCTGCTTGCTTCTACCAATAAAGTTGTTTTGCTGTGTTTTTATTTTATTTAGTTCTTGGTTTGATTTTTTTTTTTGGTGGTTTTTGTTTGTTTGTTTATTTTGTTTGGTATTTATAGAGGGGTCTTTTTGTCTGTTTCTCTCTTTTCATTATGATAGGTCTTAATGAACATATACTGCCTCTTAGTGTTTGAGAACTCCTACTAAACTAAGTTAAACCTGAACTGGGTTAACAGAATCCTACCAATAACTCCAGAGAAATGGATTTATTAGACTCCCTACAATATAACCTGTAATTTTCTCTATAAGATGTGATAAATGACAAAAGATGAACTCTTCAGAATATTTTGAATATAATTCACTATTCATTTCACATTCTCTCTTATACTAAGTACCTTTAACACTTACCATCCTTGGAAAATAAAACCTAGCTCTAGTTATTAATATCTTTCTTTAAATGCAGATCTTGATTTCCCCTGGAGACAAGAGTTAGCATTGAGCTATCAGGAGAAAAGAAGACTTTGAGTCATATATTGTCCACAAAGAAAGGATTTTTCTAAGGTCTGGTGAGTAATCCTTTTTTTTCCTTTTTATTTTTTTTTCCCCAGGTGTGCTGGCAATCTGTAATGGTATGTTTGCCTTTAATACCATATTGTACTTTCAGTCACAGGACCATATATAAAGCAATTGCTTTTGTATCATGAGTCACTATGCACATTACAGTCTATAAATGTAACAAGAATAGTGATGTTAATAACACTTGGTTGTCCTATGGCATTCTTTTATCAACATAATTCAGTAAGTTTTAAATGGAGAGATAATTATTCCTGCTTTATGGGTGCAGAAACTGAGGCATTGAAGGGACATAAAGATTGGATTTCAGTGTTTGCAAACCAGTTTAAGTTTTGCTTTTTCATAAATTCTGTATTCCAAGAGACTCCAGCTGTTTAATTGAAACAAAAGTGTTACAAAGGCCTGTAGCGAGTGCTGACTCAATGAAGTTACTTCTCAGTATGCTGTCAGCTGATTAAGAATGGGCACAGAACAAGAGAATCTATTTTAAATGTCTAGTTCTAGGGCATTTAAAAACTGACCAAATTTCCCCCCAGATTTTTAACATAGATACAATGAAGTCAGCCAGTGCAGGCACTGAAATGGAGTCCCACACATGTTTCCTGATTATGAACTCAACTGTAATAACCACTTGTAATAATCAAATGATAAGCTTTAATTTAATCACAGTACATGCCCCCCTCTCCCTGTCTTCTACATAAATAATATGTTACATAAATAAATGTTACAGAGCAGTAGAGGGGAAAAAAAAAGGTTTTGTGATTTAAATGTAAAATCAGAATAACCCTGGAGGATATGCCCCAGAAGATACTTTGGTGCCCCATTTTAGTTATTTTCTGAAGTCATAAGGACCTTTCTTTGCACAAAGAGGGGATATGCTGCCAAAAAAAAGAGGTGATTTGCAGAGATTAGGGTTAGTAACTGTTGTCTAATAAGAAATAGAAGCACAATGGAGGAGAATTTGATAAACTGATTTAAGAATTGTGCTCACTTGATACTGAACAGAGTGGAAACCAGAGGAAGAGAGTGACGACTATTCCCTACAGGTAAGGAGATTTGGAAATATTCTAGATGTTAGGATAGAGATGAGAATGAACATGGCAAGACAAACACATGCTTAGAGGTCCAGAAAAATTCCACATGTGGAAAAGGTAATTTTAAAGGAAATTATTCCTATTTCATTGAAAAGAAGAGAAAATAGGTGAAAACAGTTGTTTGGCTGGTCTAGTAGGTTAACCATGGCTGCTCACAAACATAAAGAACTTAGTGAGCTGGTAAAAGAGAAAAAAAATATTTTTCAAAGACTCATTACTGAGGATAGAAAGAGTATTCTGCATCAACAGACAGCTAGGAGGATGATTTATTTTTTTTTTTTCCATTGGGTAAAATTCAATTATCTTCAATTAGGAATGGCAGCAATGTGCTGGAATGTGTAGTGAATGAGAAGAAATAACCATTTCCAGATGACTCAGCTAATCGTTAAATGAGTTCTATCCCTGAACATGAGAGATGGCATTTCATTTGGTAAAACTTTTTCTAGGTTGTTTCTTCCCTCAGCAGAGAAAGTGCAGATGATTACTCATTTCGAGACTGCTTTTAAATTTAGAGAATGGAGATACCTTTCTCTGTGGACTCTAGAGAAAGTCTATGGAGCAGCTTAGACCGGATGCCTGACTTACATTACTAAATAAATATTAATCACAACATAAATACAGGATTACTTATGTCTCTCTAGTCACTGTGTAAGAATATATTGGTGATGGTCCATTTTAGTACATGTGTTATTTATCTATCTCAATTCGCAGAACTTGTGAGGAATCAGCTGACTCAGTCAGTTAAAGTACATAAATGAGCAACTACCAAGGAGGGGGTGAAGGAGAAACAAATGAACACTCTTTTAGCACAAAATCAGGATGTCAGGAATAAAATTAATCAAGGCACCAAGAAGCTTGAGCAGAAATACTTTAGTTTTCTATATATGAATGGTAGAAGACTGGATAATAAAAAAGAGAAATTGAAATTGAAATTGCTCTTTTATGACCTAGCTAGTAGTACTGAGACCTGATGGGAAGATTTACATAAGTAAAATGTAAAATCACCAATATACTGGATTTAGGCAGGATCTAGTGAGAAAAAAAGTCACTTTCTGTCAAAACAGGGTATTAGCTGCACCTGAGTTCTCTGTTTTCTGAGTAACTCAGAAAAAAATATTTTGCATGTTCATAGATTCATGTTCTAAACAAATCAACAAATGAACAACATAAACAACATTAATAAATTAATGTTCAAATAAATCAACAGAAAGCTTGGACAGGGAATTAACAAGGGTCTTTAATGGACCAGCAACTTAGTCTAGGAAAAGAATGGCTGATTTCTGCTGCAGAAATGTAGAAACCGCATTATAACGTGTGACTTCAACTTGAAAGGCAGAGCAGGAAATCTCATGGTGCTTATGATTTCTACAAGTTATTGAAGAAAAAAATGTAATAAAATTAATGTTTGTTCCTAATTGTTCTATGCTTGTTGCAGTTACCTCAAACAACCAAGGAATCCTAAAAATACAACACACCCCACTTTAGATGTTGCTCTTTTGAGACTTTACAGTAGCCTTCCAGCACCTAAAGGGGTCGTACAAAAAAACCAGGAGGACATTTGACAAGGGTGTGTAGTGATAGGACAAGGGGGAATGGCTTTGAACCAAAAGAAGGTAGGTTTAGATGGAATATTAGGAAAAATTCTTCACTGTAAGAGTGATGAGGCACTGGAACAGGTTGCCCAGAGAAGTTGTGGATGCCCCATCCTCAGAAGTGTTCAAGGCCATGTTGGATGGGGCTTTGAGCTACCTGATCTAGTGGAACATGACTACACACATGTCAAGCAAGATTGAAACTAAATGATCTTTAAGGTCTCCTCCAACCCAACCCATTCTATAAGTCTATGACTTAATTATATCTGTAAAAAGTAAACAAGACTAAGTCCAAACAAGTATGTTACGTATTCTCGTCAAGTTTCTGGATGACGCCAATCTGAGGGGAGTAATCAATATGTTAGAGAACATGACTATAAAAATTCAGAAGGATTTCTACAGGTTGGAAGAATGGGAATGTCCATTCATTCTAAGAGTGGCTGGGAACTAAAAAATTACAAAGTCACAGATGTGCATGTGCACAGGTTTGCAGTGGCAGAATCCCTTGCACTGGTACAGAGAGATTGGCTTGGTAGCACCTCTGCTGAACAAGATCTGTAAATCCTGATTTACTGGAAACTAAGCTTACTTTAGTAGATATTTATTAAACCACTTGACTATTTTACTGCCGCACTCTCAAGGACTCAAGTAAAGTACAGAACCCAAGCTTAATGTTAGAATATGACCTTCACCTTCCAAATTAAAGCTCAAACATTCAAGGCCACCAAGTAAAGAATTATATACATATATTTCACTTTAAAAGTAGGTAAATTTAATAATTCAGTAAAAAAAAAAAAAAATCAATGGAACTTACCTCAGAAGTTTAAAGTCAGTTTTTAGGACATGAACATGCTTCATTATTATTTTTCTTTTCTGGTCTGAAGTACAGTGTCAAAATGACATACTGTTAAGATTTAGAAAACCTTCTGCCTTGAAGGAAGAAAGAATGGAAGACTAGTATGAAACTGATTCAATAAAAAGAATGTGAAATAATCCAGGTGAGCTGTGTTTTGGAGATAAAATTAAACTAAGAAAAGGCAAGGGCAAAAGTTTAGTGTTGTGGTGGGTAACACTAATCCACAGATCATTCTCAGAGGAGAATTTACCATTTGTTGTTTTTAAGTTTTGTAAAAGGAATTCAACAAAGCATCACTAAGCTGTCAAATAAAAATACTAGAACCATAATTTATCTTTTTTATCAATGTTTATCTGTGCAGGGATTTGGTTTTGTTTCCATTTGCTTTTTTTTTTTTTTTCCTTAGAGAGTGGTCCTATACTAATACAATTGTATGCTTTGTAACAGTAGGAGGCTATGTAAGAAATTAAATGGCAATGATTGAACTTGGAAAAAAATAGATGCAGAAGGGAAAAATATACTCTGAAAGATTTTGAAAATAGTTTCTTGCATAGCTGGCACGATGCATATGATGGAATTTACTGGTTTGAACTGGATTGATTTCCTTTTTCTGAGAGGAGATTTTATTTATTACTATTTTATTTATTTGTAATGAAATGTTTCTTTCATTGTGGTTTCTGAATCCTGATTGCAAAATTAATGGATTTCTAGGGAAAAAATTATTTAATTTGCAATAAAAACATTTTTTAATTATTTTCTCCTTATTGCATATGTGTGTGTGTCTTTCTTTTTTGTAGATTCAGTCAATTTAAAGACACCTTAGGTATTCTATAGCATGCAATTTGCTGAGCCTTCTAATTATACTAAGATTTCCTTAACATTAAAACTTTATTACCTTTATTTATACATCTGAAATTTCCATAGTATTATTTCATTATGCTATAGCAAAAGCAAAATACAGTCTTATTTTAGATAATCCTCACAGAAATAGTAAGTAATGGAAAAAAATATTAAAATACCTTCAGAGTTGCAAAAGGTTACTGAAGTGCTTGGCTCCAGAGCTGCCTGTGTTCTGCCATCTGAGTTAAACAGTACCAGAGAGTAACAGTAATTGTCTGTTGACCTTTTGATTAAACCTAGTCCTATTAAATGTTATGAGAGTAATTAGTTGGTACTAAATAATGAGTAAAACAAGCAAACAAAATTATTTCATTAAATGACCTTTTCTAAAACAGTGTTAGCTTAAGAAAGATAATCTTTGGGTTTAGCTTGGTTGTGACAGAAAAGAAAACCAGAATAATTCCCTCTAAGGGTATCCAACTCAGTAAGGACAAAATCATAATGGTTACCTGAATCCAGTAACTCTCTTACAATGGCTTCTGCATTTTCCTGTGTAGAAGAGCTCTTCCTCTTCTATCAGCCTTATCCCTTCCACCCCAATAGTTTCTATCAAATACCAATGTTAAGTGCAGAACTGGAGACTGAAGAACTGAATGCAGGTCAGGACATAAAGACACTTCACATAAGGATGCTTTGTCTTACAGAACCAGCTGTGAAGGGGACTGTGAAGTCACACAGATACCAATATCCCCTATGGACAATGTAGGGGCTTCCAATCAAGAGCCTTTAAATCTTGCAAAAGTACCTTTATTACAGAAAAAAAACCAAAAAACTCTTACTTAACATCCATATAGTCCAGCACCCACTTCATTTGGTTATTTTGTTAGCTACTTTTCTTACAGTATATTAAATTGTCATGGTAATTAATTTTTATGCTGACCTGAGGCTATCTATTTTATCTCAGGGTATTCCATTCACTCTTCCTCCAAGACAGGTGCAAATATTCAGCTTTGCTTCACACTCTCCTAACTCTGAAGCAGAACTGTTCACCTTTTAAAACAAAAGTCTCTCCCCTCCAAGTACAATAACAAACTAAATTGATGGTCCAGCATATACAAACTTATTTCAGCCTTCAGAGAATTGCTTACTGCCTTTCATGCTAAGACACATATAAACACGGTAATTCACTCTGATTTTATGAATTGCCTCCTGACTATCACTGGGGAGTGATGGCTAGGCAGTGCTAAATGAAAGCATCTAGAGCAGGTTGAGAATGACTGTAGTGTGCCTCTAAAGATCGATGAGTTGGCAGGTACTGTTATAAATTACCATCGGGTGCCATTCACAGACGATAAGAGCTTCATCCTGCATGACAGCCATTGATCTGATTCAGAACTAAGATGCAACCTTTGATGACACTCCTTGAGGATAAAAGGTTATGCTTCACATTTAGTTATGAATAATAAGGTCATGTTTTAATTAAAGTAGTATCTCAGTGGAATATAAGGGCAGTGAAACTGTACAAATTAGTATGACTCTATAGCAATTGTTGCTGAAAAACAGCCTAGTACTGAAAATAATAACAGAGAATAGCAATGAAATCACATTAATGAGGCAAATAGCCCATGTTATTAGAAGGAGCTTAATTAGTCAGACCCCAGAATTAGAAGAAATAATAGTTTTTGAGTTTCTGTTTGACTCTAAAGCTGGCAAAGCAAGAAAATTGAAATTAAGGTAAGAAATACTTAAACTATACACCTATGTTTTGGTTACAGTAATTTCAATACACTTCAATTTTAAAATATTTTGTGCAAAAACCTAATGTCAAAACTAAAAAAAAGCCTGGGACTGACTGTTCATAGAGATTTGTGAGACTTCTTTTCTAGGAAACTCAAAGGATTGTTCACAAATCTCTTTTTTTGGCATAGTCCCAAAAACATTTCCTGACCAAGATTTCTGAAAATAGAACTGTCTATATAATGAACATGTATCCAGAACAGCTATTAAATGGAGCAAATATTATTGCTAAATATTTGTGAAATCCTATTATATAATATAATAAAATATAACTGATAAATATGTGTGTTGCTGATCCAGCAAAACAGTGAGGCTTGTGGTTAAGTAAATTATTTAACCCATACCCATCTTGGAAACTGAATTAAGCAATGTAGGAATACAAATATTTTCCAGCCTACTCCATTGTCAATGAATTGTACACATTCTAATTCACACTCCAAAAGGGAATTTCACTCACTCAAGATTCAGAAATTAACCTCTCATATAGAGAATCTTGTAAAATTTCAGTCATGAAGATTTATCAAGAAACTACAAATGGTACCTTTTGCATTCTGTCAGCATGGCAAACTTTATATATTTATTTACTTTGACATACTGCAAAGCATGTACAACCAAGTCTTTCTTCACACCCACAGCTCTTGCAGCTTATGGTGTCCTCAATCCAATCTAAATGTTCATTTTGCAATTACTCTGCTGTCAAATGATAAGTGAAATATAGAATATATACGCAGTAAGTACTTAATAGCTTTAAAAATATACTTTCTATCATAGTGTCACCAGTTGCTTGTCAGAATGAAGACATTTTAAAATGTTTAGTCCTCAAACTAGCAGAACACATCCAGATCAGAAAACAGGGATAGCGGCTCTGCAGGAGAGCAGCTATGCAAATGCCTTGAAAACATAAATTGCTCTGAAAAGGCTGAAAACACAAGATCAGATTGGGAGGTCAAGAGATTATGGAAACGAGCTGTCCGCCTCCCATGGTGCATGACAGATTTTCATTTCCCTTGCTGTTCCTAGTATAACTGACCAGCCATAAAGCAAAACTCACTTACTACAGACATAGCAATGCTTGTTCTGGGGGGTCTTCGTAAGTCTGAGCACTTAGAAAAATGCAAAACCTCAAGGCAACTGCAGGACTGGACCAGTTACTTTGAACTGCGTTTAATTAAACCAAAACTGGGTTTGAAGCTGTTAGGAGTTTGTTTACAGATGCTTTACAGTCATAATCTGCAGCTTTGCAAGGCAGATATAGAGCTTTCTCATTCTGATGAGAAATAAGTGACATTCCATATGAATAATGTAAATCTACTGAATATTTATTTTGCTTGGGTTCTGTATTGTTACTGATATCAGACTATAGCTAAAATTCCTAAATTAATACAAAGCATGGGCAGAAATTCTTCTTCAGAAGATTCCGTCTCCAGAATCATTACCTAAGCTTTTACATCATTATTTGTTTTGAACAATTTTTATGGAAACTTAAAACCACTATTTAGCATAATGTGGTCCTGATTTTTCTTGCTTCCAGATTTAATGAAGAAATGCATGTTACTTGCTTGGAGAAAAATAAAAATGTAATTTAGCATGTTTCAAGACATATCCTGAGTTGTGACAGTCATATGCTATAGACTTCTGCACTATGAAGAACACAGAGTAACCTTACATTTAGATCAAAGTCTTTTTTCCAAAATCTTACTACATAGCATTACCTTCTAGAATAGAGAAAATATTCAAGGTGATCGTGGGTGTACACAGGGATTTGGCAGAAGAACAAAACAGTTACAGCTGAGATAGATACAGATATACATGTTGACATAATGCAAACATCTAATACATAGCTATCCCATTTACAGGGTGAGAAAATAAAATTGCACTAAAGAGACTAGCTAGGAGTAAAATTGTGTTTTCTGGCAATGGTTCCATAACAAAAGATTATTTTTCTGCTTTTTTAAAAATTTCTTTTCTTTAAAAAAAAAGAAATTAAAATATTTGCCTCTTTCATACTGGCCTGTCCTTTTTTTGTGCAAAATTACGAATCAAAACAAGACTTGTGTCAGTATTCTTCAAATGAAATCAGTAAGAATTACACTATTAGTTTTAAGGGATGAGTTCACAATCAATACCTGGATGAAATTTGAACTATCAATTTGGTTTTGAAAAATGCTCAGAAATTTCAATTTCTAAGCCAACATAAATGTATTGCATTAGTGGGGCACAACAGCATCCTATCAAGCATCCTCTTAAGAAGACAGACTATAACAAACATTAAATAAATAAAAAAAATCAGATACAGTACTTCACCTGTCACCTATAAACTCACAGCCTCTGAAATGTTAGGTATTTTATCTGACAAACAACATAGATTTGATTCCCAAATACTTCATGACGGAAGCTCAAACAACCATTTCCCAGCAATCCAACAAAACTTATAAGGAGGAAATGGCAAAAGATTTCCATGCTGTTGAAAACATTTATATACTGTGTGGAAAAGTAACAGATATCTGACTAGAAAAGAAAAAGAAATAAAGTGATATAGTAAAACAAAAGCCAGAAATCAAAAACGCCTAATAGCATACGCTTTTTCACCTGCAGGCAAAGGAGACTCGATTATTAATTTCCAGGTGCAACAGCACAGTCCCATGAATGATGATATTAATAGAAATTTCCGGAGAGCAAAAAGGTTTCTGAAGGTAAGGAATATTGTTCGAAGCTCTTCTTGGTTACATCTCACTAGAAGAACATGTGAAGAAAAGTACTGAAGATCAAAGGTCTATATAATTAATTCTGAACTCATATTTTATCAGTGTCTTTAAGATATGTGATACAAGGATATATTACTAATATTATAACACATTAAATTCAGTGCAAATAGTATTTACCCTTTGGTGATTGATTAATTATTACCACATCAAGAAGCCTCTATCTTGCTTCATCCTTTTGGCAAAAACAATATTTTTTTTATTTAGGCACTTACTCTTCAAAGAAGTAAGGCAGAGCATGATCTCAATAAATTTATTATGAGGGAAATTGACTTTTTGAAGTACAAAATTGACCAACGGGATTTGGTAAGAAATAGAAAGAGAAAAATAATTATAAATCACATAAATTATAATATTTTAAATCTTCTCTAGATTTACTTATGTATTCACCTTCACGCTAAAGTTTAAACTAATGCTATGATAAAGCTTCTTTTGAAATCTAAAAAGAGTGTTACAGACTGAAGACTGCCATCTCCTAAGTTTGTTAAAATGTATTGAAATCAACACTAGCATTTCATTTCTGCTCCATTTCCCTTTTGGGTTACACACATTTTCCCTTAGTGTGAAGCACACAAGATCTATTGTATTGACAGTCATCTACATTTGGTACATTAATTAAGAAACCAATCAGTGGATGAGCAAACAAGCACTCTTTTACTCCACACATTAGAAACCCTCTCAAAACAACTATTTCACAGATTTATGTTAAAACAAACAAAAAAAAATTAAAATTTTTTTAAGATCTCAAGAACAATTATTAAGGGATGAGGGAGGGAGGTTTGGGTTTTGGTTGTTTTTTTTCACTGATATCCAATACTGATTTCAATGTTCTGTGTTTATGACTACTGAGACTCTGCTAAGTGATTAGGATGAGATCCAGTAAAGCACTTAATATTTAGTTTTGAAATATAAAAGGATATCCACTGATCTCAGTAAGCTACAGGAATCAATCTAATAGAACCTTTAAAAAAAAAAAAAAACCTAGCACATTTTACTTCCCTTCATTCATCTTATTAAAAAAAAGTGAGCAAACTATCCCCTGAAAAATATTAAAGAATATTGAACACAAGCTTACTCCCCTAACACACAGATGAAGACAGCTGTATACAGACAACATACCATCTATGAAACCAAATTAAGCTAAGCAGGTAGGAAGTGAAAATCTGAGGTGCATTTCTAAATCAGTTTTAAAAACATAATTTATTTAGTTTTCATTGTTTTAGACAGAAATGTTATTTTTTACAACTCACAGCTCATTGCTATTTTATTAAATGCAAATAATAATTATTTATGCACTTTTGTGACTCTTCAAAGCACACTGCAACATCACAGCTGAATAACTAAAAGACTATGTAATTATTTTACCATAACTACTTGTCAGTGTCAGATTTATGCCGTGATATTGCACCATCAGGACTCAGTTATGTCTCTTATTTCTATTATATCACAATGAAACATTGCAAAACCAAGCACAGTGTTAAAATTACTGTAACTTGTGGTGTCCCTCAGGGGTCTGTACTGGCACAAGTAGAGTTTAATGTCTTCATCAATGACATAGACAGCAGGATTGATTGCACCCTCAGCAAGTTTGCAGAATGACACCAAGCTGTGTGGTGCACGAGGGATAGGATTTCATCCAGAAGGGCTTGGACAAGCTTGAGAATCAGGCCCATGGGAACTTCATGAGGTTCAACAAGGCCAAGTGCAAGGCGTGATACTTTGGTAAGGGCATTCCAAGCAGAAATACTGGCTCAGCATTGAATGGTCTGAGATCAACTCTGCAGAGAAAGACTTGGGGATGGTGGTGGATAAAAAGTGGGACATGACCCGCCAATGTTCACTTACAGCCAAGAAAACATACTGTATCCTGGGCTGCATCCAAAGTAGCGTGGCCAGCAGGGCAAGGGAGGGGATTCTGCCCCTCTGCTCTGCTCTGGTGAGACTTCACCTGGAGTACTGCATCCAGCTCAGGGGTCCTCAGCACAAGAAAGATGTGTACTTGTTGGATCAGGTATAGATGAAGACCATGAAGATGACCAGAGAGCTGGAGTACCTCTACTGTGAAGACAGGCTGAGAGAGCTGGAGTAGGTCAGTCCAATGAAAAGAAAGCTCTGGGGAGACCTCATTGCAGTCATTCAGTATTAGAAAGGGGTTTATAAGAAAGAAAGATAGGGGCAGACTTTTTTGTGGTGACTTACAATTGGACAAGGGATGATGTGCTTAAGCTAAAAGAAGATAGATTCAGACTGGAAGTAAGGAAGATATTTTTTACAGTGAGGGTGGTGAAACACTGGCACAGGCTACCCAGAATGGTGGCAGATGTCACATTCTGGAAACATTCAAGGGCAGGTTGAAGAGGTTTTGTGCAACCCAATCATGATGAAGATGTCCCTGGGCTCATCTGTCGTTGCAGGGGGTTGTACTAGTTGATATTTAAAGTCCCTTCCAAACCAAAACACTCTATGATCCTATTATTATATTCTTGCTGTTTCAACTCCATGTAATTTATTGTAATTTCTTTTTTTTTTTTTTCTTTTTTTTTGACCAGAGTGACAGGTCTCTTTTCTTTGCACCAACCTTTTTTCTCCATCATGGATGCAGACACGCTTAACGAAGGTTCTGCCTAAAAAGGTGGAAGTGACAACAATTGCTTGCCTAGTAGCTTTCACTATGTTAATTGCAGAAGCTGGTCAACCATGTTCTGGTCTGACCCTAGTCCTAGAAGAGACAAGGAGATACCCCAAAGAAAACTTCCTTGGGATTGAGATAAATGTGAGTAATTCTGACCACAAATGTGAAAGTCCCAAGAGTGGATCACGAGCATTCAGTGCTCATATCTGGCTTGCAGGTGGAAATAGTACTGCTCTGAATCATTTATAGTGAACAAGTCATAAACTGCAAACCCAGGAAAATGTGAAGAATGCATTTCTCCATTATCCTCAGGCACTCAGCTCTTGGTATGATTTTACATATGCTGCTTGTTATGATGATATTGATTACTAAGTCAACAGAAGCATTCACAAGGGAGTGCAGATCTCTTTACTACTGCTCTGTAATATTAAAATATCATTACTGAGACACCAATTTTTTGTTCTGCTGTAATACTATTCTCTGATGGTTGCCTGCCTGAGATGAAATTTGAAACTGTCACCCACAGACTTGTAGAAGTGATTTGACTTCACTTATAAGGAAAGTGAAATTAAATATTCATCCTTGGACTGCATTTCAGGTTCAAACTGACTGAAATTCCTCAAGGCAAAAAGTACTTAAGTCACAGAAGATTTTTTTTTTTAGTTTTAAAAATTCAGGAAGTCTATTTATGAGGGCTGGACAGTCAAGAAATAATTTGTCTGGTAGTTCTGTACACAGATACCATTTTGCCTGCTTTCCAGCATGGTTTTAATTATTATGGCTAGGTAGCTACTTCCTAACCTGGATTAATTTTAATACACTGAACATCCAGACTGAACTCTTCAATATGTAGCTGTTCAGATCAAATAACAATAAGTGGTTGAAGAGCTTAAGTTTGAACCATCTGAACTTTTTTACATTGGTATTTCTGCAGGTAGAAGCCTTTGAAATTAAGGTAAGCAATTACAGTAATGACAAAAGCCCAGTTAAATCTTTAAATGGATGTAACACCTCGAGACTTAGCTTCCAATTTACAGATTCACTTGAGGGTTTACCCACTCTGAAACCAAAACTGTCTCAGCAAATAAAGATAAAATACTATAGTTCCCCCTAGACAAGATTTCCTCTGAATACCAAAAGTGATAAAATGCACCGATCCACAACGTAAGAAGCAAAGGATTCTTCCTCACAAGGGAAATGGTTTTTTTTTTTTTGACAGACAAATTAATTGAAAATGGCCCACAGACTTGAAAATTGGTTCCTTTACAGAGCTCAGTTGAAAAAACACTATTTTATTTAGAATTTTCCTGTTTTATTCTCACTGTTCTTGCTCTAACACTGAGAATATAGCATTGAATTCGGTAATTTTAAATGCCACATCAATAAATTCTACTCAGAGATATGTTACATTTCAGGAGTGTCCCAAAACACTCCTGAATATATTCACAAAGAAAAGAGGGAGGCAGATACTGCAGGAACCAACACAGGCAAAGCCATCAAGAGACTTTGTAAGCTCTAAGCTCCACACAGGCTCATGTTACCCAGGCAGTAGAACAGAGGGGAGGCAGAAGATTTGGGGAAACATTTAGCTCATGGCTGTTCTTCTGTGACTGCTGTCAAATGGCACTGAGTAAAGATAAGACAATATTTAATATTTTCCTTTCTATAACTACTACCATCATTTAGTCAAAATAATAGTAAGCAAATACAAGTTCTATAGAATCAAAAACTTTTTAAAAAAAAGTGTGACACTAAAAGCAAGTAAGTATGATTAGATATTCATATATTTTTCTATAAATTACAACCATCCCAGATACCCAACTCTGTGTATAGAAGGGTTTTCCCTATTGAAATTCATTTGTGTAGTGTTAGTTTCCCTCTTTTTAAGATGACTTTGTGATAAAGATACTTCTGGACATATTTTGTGGGGTTCCTCCTTGCTTTAATACAGATGATGTGTAAAGGCTGAGGTAGAGTATAACATAACTATCATTATGAAGACAGTAAAAGTGGAAATATATTTTTAGAAAAATAAGCAAAATACAGGACAAGTATTCACGGATAAGGCTGGTATTGGAATGAGAATCACTGCCTATAATGGACAGTTGATGCTGTTAGTTATTCCTGGCCCCTTTAGCTCTGGAGTAAAATTCCAGCTTCAAATTAAAAAAAAAAAAAAAAAAAAAAATCAAGTACACACCAGCAAATATCATTTATTCAAGACCGAATTCTAAACTTTGCTTAAGAACTTATGATTTTGGCCATGAAAGATATGTTCAAGTATAAAAATATGGCATTTCAATTTCTTAATTTCTTCTGGCTGGTCAAGAAGACTAAGTAAAATACTGAAACCTAGTCTAGGAGTTTTTGGGTAAACTTTTCCTTTATAATGGAATTTGATTTCATTTTTTAATGATAGATTTGGTATGATTACATGGCATTTAATTTGCATATAGTAGTTCAACCCAATGAGACAGCATAGTCAGCAACACATTTCTTCTAAATTTCATTCCCATCTTTACAGAAATTTCCACCTTCTATTAAATTAATGTTCTGCTTTGTCTTTGATCCACATTGTGAACACAGCTTCTGCTTTTCTAAGATTTTAAAATTTCAGACAGGCTCTTTTGTTTAAATCTATGACACCCATGTTTATCTTCTTTTTATGATGTATGCCTATCCCAAGGCTTCTCATCTGCATGAAAGACAGTCTTCGCCACATGCTTTTTCTCCCAGTAAAAAATACTGTGCAGGAAAATTACTTCTAGATTAAAATTGGTTTCTGTCTAAGCAGGTGTCAGAACCAAATTAAGAGAGGATCAACTCAAATTACTAATTGCAGAAAACACATTTTATCTCTGCTTCTTTTTGATGAACAACACAGCTAGAAATATTTAATTATTGTTTAATTATGTTTACTAGAAGTACATACAAAAGCTATAATATTCCAAGAAAGAATTCTGGGAAAGAAATTTTAGTCAATGCTGTCAAGGCAGAGAATGCAATACTTAAACTTATCTGTCATTAGAGATACTTCCCCCCTCCTTCCCCCCCACCCCATCCCCTCAGTTAATTTATATGCATAACAGGAGGAAAGAAATTGCTTGTTGTTCCTCAAGGATCAAAATTCCTACTTGAAAGAAAGGAAAATTATTTGAAGAGGATACAAATACCAGTAATGTGATTGAATTATTTATCCCTTCTAATCATGAATTGTCCCTGAGTAATGGCTTAGGCTGTGTCCCTAAATCATTAGCACATTCTCTTAAACTGTACGTGTATCTGAAATCCCAACAGATTTTTCATCTCCAATGTGAAATAATAAAAGCAGCAACACCTCGCTATCATATGTTAATTTCACATGCCAAAAAATTAATGCTCTCATTCTGGATCTAAGCCTAAAATATCTAAAGATAGGTATTTGGAAAAGAATATTGCTTGTTTATCATGCCACTACTTATAATTTGCTTCCAGTTGATTCAGAGAGATTCAGCACAGAGTTGTACTTTACCATGCCAGAAGAGGAGAAATTATGTTACAAAAGGATTTCACAAAAGATTAAATGATTCAGGGTTTCTGAATTTCATAAATAATAATTTTGAAAGGCCACACTTTTTTTAACTTAATGGAATTATCTTTTACTTTCAATCCTTTAGAATCCACAGAAATGATACTATGTTCAAACACAGTGGTGAAGAAATATGGTACCTAAATATTATAAACAATTGTCAATGTTTCACATAATAAGCATATCTTTATCTTATCTACAGCAAACTTAAACTAAATTTTGAAGGTTTTGAGAAGTCCTTTACAAAAAAAGGAAAAAAAGAGGGAATCATTTTACTGCAAAGTTTTTATCAATAGAATGGTTGTATTTTCTCTCTTGGTAAAATTCATGCTTAGAATAAATTGTGAAATACTTCTTCTATAAGGGAAAATTAATACATGTTGCTGCTATTTTGCAAATCTGTAAATTGAAAATGAAATTCATGAACATATGGATTCTCAGTTTTCTCAGATGTGTTACAAAACTGTTATTAGTTTAAAGTGATAATTTACAACTAAAAGAGAGAATCATCTCACTTAACTGTAGAACTCTTAAAAGTTACACATGGAAGTGTGAAGTAGCCATGACAGTGTCCTTTACAATCAGTGTGGAATATCAGAGGACAGAGGTGTTTTAAGTACTTATCTAGCAGATCTGAAGAGTTATGGTGCATAATTCCTTTTATTTCATAGAAATATGGTTGAGTACATCTTCTTTCATGACTGACATCTGTATTTAGGAAATCTAGCTTAATATAGATCAATCAATCCCAGGGTGTATAAAACACAGAGCCTGATATGTAATTCAATTTTCTGAAATATCAAATAGAAAGCTAATGGCAAAGAAATGGAATCTCCTTTATTTGTACAAAAATGTCACTGTTTTATCTTAGAAAAAGAACACCACTGAAATCAGTTAAGCTACTGAAAGTATTTTGGTTTTTTGGGGTTTTTTAAGGACTAAAAGTACTAAACAAATTGTTCATACAATTTTTGTTTGTTTTTATTAACTTGTATGAACTCACTTACACAGATGAGAATTTCATGAGAACTCACAGATGCCTTGTATTAGTCCAGCATCCTTGTCCTTAGTTCAAAGTCATACTGACTATCTGAATAAGGAACTGCTTAATTTTTTTATAATTCTTTTAGCATTAAAGTAAATAATATATGAATTCAAAAGAGTACTTGAAAAAAAAATAAAAGTACCAAACATATCTCTAAATTCACATTTTTCTACTAGGACTGTCCAGAGATGTGATTTGAGTGGGAAGAAAAAACTTTCCCTTTCTTGAAATGTAGTGGAATGAACATGCCTAAGGAGAACACAAGCAAGAGTCAGCTTCTTGCAAAAAAGCAATTGGTGGGGTTTAATGAAGCATCCAGATTTCCTAAACACCGCTAATAAAACATCTTCTGCCTAAACAGATTGTTCTGTGGCAGAAATAAGAGATCTTACATGTGGCTACGTCTAAATTCTTTCATACAAACTGCTACTAGATCACAAATGTGTGTGCTGTCACTCCTGTTATAAGGCATGTGGTTTAGATATTTTGCTTAAACATTAGTAAAATTGCTTGCTCAATTACTTTAAAAGGAATATAGAAAGGCCAGTGGTGCCCAGTGAAAGGAAAAGGGGCAACAAGCACAAACTTTATGACTGGATATTGCAAACAAATAAGAGGAAAAGCTTCTGACACAGGCTGTGGAATCCCTTCCCACATATTCCAGATATTCAAAACCAGCCTGGACACTGTCCTGTGTAGCCTGGAGGGATGCTGGACTAGATGATATCCAGACAACCCAACCATCTGATTCTGTGATCTTCCAGACCAGAGACAGTTTTGTATTAGAAGCTAAATATCAATCAAGCTACTTTTTATGGTCCCCAGAACTTTTACTCATTTACAAGACTGCAGGTTAAAATAAAGTTGAAATTTGTACTCCCCAATATTGAATACAGTTCAGTATAGATTGTTTCAATAAAAGTCACACTGAAAAAATTACAAAACCTGATTGAATTGTGTACTTTGTCTGTCAAAAGAAAATTCATGCATGCAAACAAATTGAATGAAAAATACATTATTTTTAAGAAATGAACCAATAAAATCTAAATAGGCACTAAAAGAATGGTGCATTTCAGTATTTTAATGATCTAAAAAAAATCCTGATGTTTAATTGAAGTGTCAAGAACATAACTTCAGCTTCTTGAAGTTCACCAATTCCTCACATACACACCTCTGCATAATGACTGTTTAGTACTACACTTAGCGCTGCAATTATATTAGAATATAGGGCACTATTTAGAATCTATGCTAAAAAGAGGCAGTTGTACAAAGCAATTTTTGCAATACTCTAATTACTATCAGTGACATTTCAGAGCAGCAATTTGCTCATGCCAGCTTGACAAAACAAAAATCTCTAAAAAAATCTCTAAAAAATTTAGTATATGCAAACTCTATAAAAGTTTGCATATACTAAAAATACACCAGGTTTCTTTTATTTGTATTGAACTTTACTAATAAATCAAGTGACTACTTGCACTACTACAACTATGCATTGTGTGCAGTGCAGAATGCAACTAATGTTTAAAGTGTTTTCCCCAAAATCAGTAGCTCAGATTTTGACTTACACCATGAAGTTAATGTTACACAACCACATTAACAGAATTATTAATGCTTTGTTGTCTAAAAGCTGTTATGTACATGATATTCATACATATACAATAAATTGTATAAGTAAATTCTCACCAAAAGAACCTCTTTTTTATTCTTCATCTCTCCACATCTCCCTCATCTCCTCCTTTTATTTTTAGGTGGTCATATGCACTTTAATTCTTAGTGGTGCAATAAGGCTTCCTTAAGGCTCAGCCATAAGATGAAGCAAATGAAGTTTCACAGACATGGGCAAGTAAACCTATCTGTAACCAGCTGCTTGTTCTTAGCTCACAGAAAATGCAGGTAAACCAGTTTGTGGTACGTGTTCTGGCTGTGATAGTAGTAGTTTCATTCTACCTAGCTTTCACTGCACCTTCCAATAATTTCCAGTGGCTTCTGCAATAAATGGATTTTTTTTTTACTGCAGATAGATGAGAATGGAAACTCCAATGTAAATTCCTTTACTTCAGCTGCATGATGTTTAGCAACAGGTGCCATAACATATCTTTACTTGTGAAACTAAGTATCGCAAGACAGCAAAAATACATCAAAAATACATGGTTAGATGTAACCTGGTCTAGTGGAAGGTGCCTGTGCCTAGGGCAGGGAGGTTGGAGATAGATGATCTTTAAGGTCCTTTCTAACCCAACCATTCTATGACCCTATGATTCTGTGATTTTGGTCCCTGACAGGTAAGTTGCAATATCATTCTTCTCTTAGAGTGTTATGTTCCTCCATAACCCTAAGTTATGGAGAACAAGAACAAACAGCAAACTAGAACAAGAACAAACAGCAAAAAAGATGATAATAACAACTAAAGAAAGTATTACTTTAGAACATGTTCTTAGCTTGCTTTCCATAAATATGTTTCACTCTCACTCAAAAATTTCATTTCATAAAAATAGATTAATAATCTTTTTCCCTTAGTTCTCCAAACAAAGTAACCTTCTCCCTCTGTAGTTTAACGCAAGACAAAATTTTAGGACTTTTTTTGTTTTTCTTTGTTTTTGAAAGAGAAATATTATTCTGACAATTTGGACTTTTAATAATGAGAAAGAAATTACACTGCCATTTACCAGGACATTGACAACAGGATGAGTGAACTATTCATGAAATGTAAACTACATCTTAATGTAGTATATATTTTGCTGTCAGCTCAGTTTAAGCATCTTAAGTGTTTTCAAGAGCAGCCATATCTTTTTGTAACCTCAGTAGCTAAGATATCCACTGTGTTGTCAATTTAGGCACCAGACATATGCCAATACAGTAGATATAACTACGATTCTTTCTTGCAGTTTTTGGAATTTGGAATTTTTTTTTTTTTTTTTTTTTTGAGGGGAGAGAATTTTAAGGAGACTTTTTATTATTTTTTAAATTTTAGTGACAGATATGAAGCTGGGAATCAAATTACCTGGAATATCTTACATCAGTGATTGTGTATAAAAAGTAAATTGCTCTCTTTTTTTCCAGTATTGCTGTCCCTAAAGTTTTGTTAAAATCTTAAACTTTATATATGTTACATAGCAACTTAAAAAGCATGAATGACTTTTCTCTGTCACCCTTTTATCTTCAGTGATACTTGTTTTGGTACCTGGATGTCTTTTACATAACTTTGTTCTCCAGTAAAATTCCAATGCCCTTGCTCTTTGCTTAAGAAAAAAAAAAGGAAGCCTATAAGCTCCAGGCATATCAATCAAAAACAACAGAGTCAGCACTAACTCTAATAATGAAAACCATGATTTCATAAATCATCCTCCACAGGTTGGGGTCATCTTTTAAAATTTTCTTATCAGGCACAGCTCAAGATTTCTTAGACTCTCACTCTTCTTTCTTTAATGAAAACAATAGGAAGGATGTCAGCATACAAATGATGTGACCCTCTTTACCATAAAAAGATCCTGAAAATGAAAAGACTATGCTTTGCTTTGTCCTTGAAATTGTGAAAGTCTGGATTTTTACCTCCCCTCCCACAAAGTTCAAAAAAAAAATTATCTTAAAGCTCCATAATGAAATAAAAATATAATCTTACATAAACTGAATTTAATAAACTGTAGATTTAATTTGAAGAATCTGATGGATAATTTCTCTACTGCCTGTATTCACTACATAACAGGTTATAATTGCCTAATTGTCTTTTGCTGCTGCATATTCTTAAGTAAACCAAGAGCCATCTATTAATGGAACTATACAGTTTTAATTCCATCAACAAGTTTCAATGCATTACTTTACAATTTACAGGTAGAAATTACAGACATTTCTGTAGTTAGGAAAAAAACCCCAGTAGCAAAATATGAGTCCATTGTTCTGTCTTTCAAGACTAATATATGAAAGAAAAAAATAAAAATATGAGTATGGCATTCAATCTCTGCTAATAAAAAACATTTTTTAACCTTCACCTCCTGGATCTGATGTCCCACTGTGCTTCTGTACTTTTTGCACTCACACAGCCAGACATGACAACAACATTCAAAATTGCATTAAGTTTTTTGCAATCATCTAATCTACTCCCTCATTAACAAAATAATTATCTCCCAGTTAAAAAACAAACTAACAAAGAAAACAAACAAACAACAAACTCACAAAACAAACAAACAAAAAAACTAAAGAAACTCCAAACCAAACTAAAATCCCAAAACAAAAACAAAACTAAAAGCTAAGAGATATCTAAGACACAAAGACCTATGGGAAGGAAAAAACCCAAACATAGTATCTACCTGTTCAACTAAAAAATTAGCACACAGATATGACATTTTTAAGAAGCACTGCAAGACAACAATATCTACCTTAGTTAATTGCATCTGCACTAATTTATAAACAAAACCTGGGTTTGATTTTTACTTAAATTAGAAAAGTTTCTATGTTAATATGGGATGGATCATGGTCCAGTTCTGCTCTTACAGAAGGATACTAAATGTTTTGGATGCATCTACACTGCTGGCTGAGTCTTTAAAAATAGACTCAGACACTGCACAGAGGGAAAAAAAATGCAAGAACAGATCCATTCTGATCAAAGTACGCTTTGTGAAATAACATGGCTGTGAACTGGGATCACATTGACCAATCTATGTGCCACTCTCTATGAAGGAAGAGATACAGCACTTGACTGCAATGAGAAATACCAAGTTGTGGATGTTATATTGAACAAAGATTTTTTTTCTGTGTTAACACAAATTGAATTATTACCTTTGACTGAAGCAATACAATTAGCTTGAAATGTAAAGAGAAAAAAAACTGCAGGAGTGTTTCACAGGCAAGAAGGGACAGGTTCTCCTGAAAAGACCTGAAAACTGTATAGCAAACCTGACTTAAGCAGACCTCACCCTGACCTGGTGATGTCAGCTCCAGAGCACCTTGCTCCTATGTTTAGAGCACTGAGCAGGGCCTTGCTGCCAGCATATGTGAAATCCACATTTTGAACTGCTGAAATGCTCCTTGGTGGTAATCCCTCTTCTAAAGTCTATGTAGAAGGCTTCTGAGCATGTTGCCTCAGGCAGATATTGCTGTTAACGTCATAAAAGGGTTTGAGATACTACGCTGCAAAGTGAACAGTTCAGATATGAACAGACCATATGACTGAGTAGAAAAATTGTTTGACTTTCAGCATTCTATCACTTAGTAGGTGGTGGAAAGCATAAGAAAAAAAAATTCTGGTAGGAAACTACTGTTTATTAACAATTCATCTTCCACACTGAGCAGTCCTTGGGGTCCTGTCCCCACTTCATTAAACATTGTTCATCTTGAGCTATCAAAGTAAATGTTAAGACGCTTCATTTGAAATAGGTTTATTTTACCACTTGCTTGTGTCATTTTTGTTTTTTCCTATTCAATCCAGGATATGTTTCATTTCTGGGCCAAAACCACATATTTCCAGCTCATATCTAACTTTTCATACATCAACACCCCCAAGTTCTTCTTGTCAGGGCTGTTCTCAACCCCTTCATCCCACAGCCTCTGTTCATACTGGGGGTTGCCCCATATCAGGTGCAGGAACATGCACTTGGCCTTGCTAAACCTCATGAGGTTCCCATTCCTGGCTATCAAGGTTAACACACAAGAAGAAGAAGAAGAAGAAGAATGACTTAATCTAGCTAGTTATTTAGCTGTGTATTCATTCAGCTATCTGTCTCTCTATATAAAAGTGACATAAAAGCACTTGAGATTGTAGGCATTCATAAATAGAATGAAAGTGAAATATACACAAACAATACATTACATATATGCACACACATATACACACACACACACATATATATATACATATATGCATATACACATATGTTCTCACACACAAACATGTACAGATTGAAATGTTTCCATTATCGCAGGGCACATATACTACTATACATTTGCAGCAAATTCAATTCATTTTGAGTAAAGGTTTTAGAGGAAAGGTCTTCATAAGCACTTCATAAACATACATACTACAAGTTTACTGATCATATACCCAGCCCTACTGCTGAATGATTGCTTCTACATGTCATAATCCTGTGAATTGTGGAAGAGTCATCCTTTGGATTAGTATGAATATATGAATACATCCTCCTCAGAATTCACATCACAGAGCAAATTCCTACTCTAAGCAAGTATTCCAAAGTTCTGTGCAAATTGATTGGCTCATAAGACATGTAGGCAATAAATATTTCAGCACTTCACACTAAAAAAAAAAAAAAAAATTGTACATTTGAGTCCTTCTTAAAATGAAGTAGAGACTTTAGAATGCAAGTTTGCAAGTTCCAGGCAAAGATACAGGCCACTCTTTTCCAATACCGAGAAGACAGACATCTAACCTCACAAGACAACTATTCTGTTGTGAAAATATTTTGTGTGTTACTACAAGTGCACCAGTCCAAACCCAGAATAATGTGCTTAAAGAAATAGACACTTTATGCTCCTTTTTGGGGCGTTGGGAATATTTTTTTTGTTTGTTTTTGTGTGTGTTTTTTGGTTGTTTGATTGTGGGATTTTGGTGGTTTTTGTGGTTTTTTTTTATTTTTATTTGTTTGTTTTGGGTTGTTCCTTATTTGTCATTTGGCTGTTTTTTTGTTGTCGTGGGGGGTTTTGGGGTTTTTTTAAGGTTTATTGGTTAACCACGCATATATAGTGGATTATATAATTTATAATTTTTTATTCCTCTATTCTATGGGGCTATTGTTGCTAAGATGAATGTAATATATGGCAAAATAGGTTGGCTTTAAAAGAAATTAACCAATCCTTGCTAAGATTAAGAAAATATATTTTTAATATTATGAGAATTCTTTATATGTCATCCTAATGTGATTTGAATCCCCCTGTTTTACAAGGAATTAGTGTATCAAAAAAAGATTACATTTCTCTTTCTCATTTATTACTAACCTAAGGAAGTATATAATAATTCAATTTAATTTATATTTCCCCGAAGAAATGCAATTCAGTGGATAATAAATGCAGAGCTTCTGTATTAATAACACCTAGCTGGAGACAGTAGAATACATATGGCATGTAGTGGTTGCAATTAAGTAGGAGGACCTGAGACAGAGCATTTACATCAGCAGCTTTGTACTGCTTAGAAAAATAATGGACCCTGAGGCAAAGCTGAGGGACTTATTTATCTGCTATGATTAAAACTATTGATAATTCCCAAAGTGATAGGTTCAGCTGCTGTTCCAAATTATATTGCTTAAGATATTAATGAGAAAAGAGAAACACTGTCTGTGCTATTTAGTTAATACCAGAGGCCATATTTCATTTGCCAATTCTACTTTAGATTATTCTGTTCAAGTTGAGATTATTCTACATTACTATTGTTGATTTCATGTTTTATGAAATGTTCCTTGGCTTAACTCTTCTATTAAGACAACATGATGGCATTACTGCTGTGCCAGGTCTTTTGTGATACCTGAAGAATATCTTTATTGCAATTTACATTTTCACTTATTTGTATTTGCCAATATTTGAGTATTAATGCAAGTCAGAATTCAATTTTTAGTTTAGATTAAAATCACTTCCATGTATTATATATTGTTTGTTTGTAGAAATAGTGAAATGTTGAGTGCTGTAGAGAACTGCTACCCACAGAGTAGTGTAGTAGAGCTGTCTTCCCTGTAATCATTACTCTGAAATGATGCTTGACACTGATCTCCATTCAACACTGTCTTTGTTAACACTGAGAGTTATTCTATCAAGTGGGATTAACAATGAAATATTCCATCTAAGCAGCAACACATAAGAAGAGCAGGGATCACTGGCTCAGTCAATCACATGAAGATGCAGTCAGAAGCCAAGCAATGAGTTGAAGCTCTGATTATAAATTGAATTATGAAATGATTTTGTCAAGTTGTGGTGTTCGACAGTGAGAAAGATTCATGAGAATAACTCTATAGAACGGGTGCTTGGGACATGAGATAGTAGAATTTATAGGACTCAAAAAATCACTTCTGACAAGCAAGAACCCATTAAAAATTTTTTAAAAAATTGGATAACTATTTAATAGGTTAAAGTCATTACTTTGTTTCTCCCTAAGCATAAGGTGGCTTTATACCCTTAAATCACCACATTAAAGCCTTTAACCACCACCTTTTCCATGTTAATTGCTCTAATTTCTTATTCAAAAAGACTTTCGACAGATGTCCTTTCTTTTTGTCCTGTCTGGGAAGCCCCTTTTTATGACTGGTCAGTAAAGAGATTAAAGACAAAAAAACCCAACAAAACAACAACAAAAAAAACCAAAACCAACAAGCAAAACAAACAAATAAACAAACAAAAAACAAAACCCAAACCAATAAAACAAAACAAAATTATTGTTTAATTTAAAATGAGTCTTTGCACAAGGATTCTCATATTTAATACAGATCATGTGGACTCACCTGCAGACTGAAATAATCCACTGAGTGCCATTTCCCAGTGTTCACAATACAGGAGATGCACTCCAATATGTGAACTCTAAAGGCTATCGTACTATTCCCATTACAGCTCTGGGGTGTTAGAATTACAGTACTTTAAAATGAAGGCTTAGCATATTTTTATAATGTTTTATAAACAACCATGTGTTTTATAACAGCCATAAACATGGCTTCATGCATTTACTCTGACAGCCATGGATAAAACTATAAAATAGTAATGTTTGGGGAATAGTACAGAGTGGAAGAGAAAAGAATCTAACTGGTCTGATGGCAAGTTTTATAACAAAACACAAATACCTCAGTATTTTCTTTCCTGAACTGGGGCTTGCTACTCAGATAATCAGAATTAAATTGTAAGAAAGTAAATATGGTAAGAGCATAATAGGTTTGAAAATAATAGGAGACTCTTTGGAGTGAGACAGATGAGATAAGAGCTTGTGTATCTCTACCATCTATAAATACTCCAACAGCCAGTTTCTGAGCCACTTGGTCTGAACAAACAGGCCTAGGCACCCAGATTTTCCTCTCACTCCTAAGCTCAACACCTTCCTTCAGAACCAGCAATCTGAGGTAATAGACTGCAACATGAAACCCCCTCACCAGATCAAACTTGTTATGTATTTCCTATAGAATATTCCAGTTATGAAGGCAATGAGTTTTCAGAAAGAAGCTCTTGGCTATCACCAAAATACACATTACAGAAATTTCAACTTTTCCATGGACAACAGATGTCTTTCATCCCATATGACAGTACACATACAATAGTATATACACTATACAGTACATAGTATACTATATAGTACATACTATTCTATATACTAGGAATATAAATATACATATTTATATAAAAATATTTACATGACTGTGATGCAGAATATATGCTTCCTACAGACACACAATTTTACTATCACTCTTTATCACCAAAGAACAGAGACTGACCTTTGCTTATTTTCAAAAGGAAAATTTTGAAATTGCAGAATTGGCAGAAAAAATTGATTAAATATTTCACCAGTGAAACACAAATGTGTTATTTATTTCTCAAAACACTATGTCTTATATTGCAAATAGGACAGATAGACAACTAATGCAATATAACTTCTCTTTACACAATTCACATATCTATGATAATGTAATAATTAAATTTCCATACATATATTGAAAGCATATGTTATGATTATTCTGTTTTATATCCTTATAGAATATCCCTTCCTTTATTTCTTTTTTCTGCAATAACAGAACTCACAACAGATAGATGTTTTTAATTCTGACTTGATTCCATGTCAGACCACTTGTTTTAATTTCTCTGGCCACTGTCAGATATTTTGGTGAGATGGGTTTAGACAGCAGCAATGGTTTGCATTTGGGTTTCTTTTTAAGACAGAAATACTACTATGTTTAAGCTACACAACATACTCTTTTGTATTTGACAGATCAGTGGCAGTCCCATTAAAATAAGATATATGGTCCTACATTAGCCTGACAAGGGATTACACTAAATAAAATGTTTTTGACTGGCATGAGTTTCCTATTACTCAATTTGTCCTTTGCTGCCAGAACAGGGATATAAAAAACTATATAACATGAAAAGTCCTTGTCCTTGGGCTCCTTGACATTACTTGGAGGCCAGCACTCCTGAAATTAGTATGTATTCTTTATTTAGGTTCTGCCAGCAAGCTGTTTTCTAAACATAATTCTAACATGTAGATGCATATATTTCTCAGAAATAAATACCATCCCAATTGTTTACTAACAGTTTTATATTGATCTTTTGCACATGCGCAGAGCTGTTGTTTGAATGGCAGATACAATCTAAAAATAGTTGTTATTCAACACAATATGCTATTATTTTTCTACTGTATTGTATTTCTCTGCCAAGTCAGAAAGCACAGGCTGATGAACTTGGGCTCTTCCATTACAATTTATTCTAAAATAAGTGATGTTGAGAAAGGTCACCAGTGGAACTGCTCAATTAACAAGTCTGCTCTGAGATGGACAGTTCATGTCCTGGTTTCTAATATGATCAACATTACATCATTTAACACTTCTGTGACATTCAAAAAGATTCAGTTTTTGTCAATCAAACTAAAGAAGAACCTCAGTCAACACAGAAAGAATTATACAGGTCACCAAATAGCCTGTCTTCTTAAATAAGCTAAAAGAAAAGGAAAGGTTGACTCCTGCTCAAGAAAACGTACAATATGTGTCCTGATTGGAAATCACTCTTGCCACTTCATTGCCTGATAAGTGGTAAGGAGACATCAGAGTTCCTCACCAGGAAGAGCCAAAAGCTAAAAAAGACCTAACCATCCCACAGAATCTTTCAACCCATAGGTACAAAGAGTTGCTCCTTTATCCCACTGAAGAGAAAAACCAAATTGTAGTTCAGAGAGGGACAAAGTAATAATTCACAATTAAATCTAGACTTTACGTATCTTATTCATGGTTTTGAATTAGCAGCTCAAGCAGCCCTTCTGTTTCCATGGCGTCAGAGGTTTCTGCCTTACCAAATCAAAAGTGTGAAATAATTATGCTTTACATCTAACAACTGAAGTGGGTTCACACAGGCTACTGACTTGCAGACACTGAATGCCTAACTCCTTTGATTGAACTATACCAGCTCATTAAGCCATATTTTCTCTATAATTTTTTGTATGTAAACATTGAACAAAAGGCTAAACATTGTGCCAGAGAAGAACTGAATACTGCACAGCAGGGTTTGATGATAGCAGCCAATTGCCTCCCCTGCAGTTGGAAGACAGTTTGGATAACAATTCCAAAGATTAATGAGCAATCAGTTCTAAATTAAACCAAGACCCATGTTTAAATCTTTCTCACTCACACCCTTTACAAGTCTAAATTTGAGTTACACTCACAGAGATAAAATGCAGTATTTGGCTTTTTGTGTTGTAGAACATTATTAGCAGAGTGAAAAATTGCTTCTTTAGCATTTTCTTCACATTTTTCAGCTTTTATTTTCCTGAACAATTGGAAAGTAAACGGACCATGATGAGGTTTGCTGCTTCTGCACCAGGCTATAAACAGAAGTTTCCTGTCATTTCTAGAAACTATACAATCCCATTTTGAAACTGGAACAGAAGTATTAGATCTGTGAGGCTCATGACATCTGACACACCATTTTCATACTGAGCTCAGTTTTTAACGACTGACGAGGCAAATACAATAGCGAGCAACATGAAGGACAGTCATGAAAGGGCTTTGACACAGCTCAGGAAATATCACCTTGTTTGTCTCTATGCAGTCTCTGTAACTCTGCACCTCTCCCTCTCTATCAGTTCACTTTCCTAGTGTAGCACTGATACAGCAAACCATATTGATCAGGTTATGTATTAGGTGCACAGGTGTACAAGAATGTAACAATAGTTACATGTTGTAAATACCGAGGTTGTTTTTAGAATATTTTAAGTAAAGGTGTGTTAGGAGAAGAACATCACCACTTTTGGATAGATGGCAGAACTAACAGAGATCAATTTCTTACACATTTCTCTTCTAATTTCCTAGCTAACCTCTTTTCCCCCTTTCTCTTCCCTTAATTCCAACCTAAAAAGAAGGAATGAAGCAGAATTCAAACACACCTCAGAGACTGTCAAAGAGATCAGACATGCAAAAGCTACTGCCTAAGAAAACTTTCAGAATACATTAATTTGATGGGTAATTTCCTTTTTGTGTGAATTTGCCACATTTTTCCACTCATGGTTTATTATTCATGTATGAATGCAGGAATGAAAAATACATACCATCAAATTGGGTTTTTCACCTGTTGCTTGTTTTGGGTAAGGAGGAAAAACACAAGATAATTTTGCAGATTTAAATATCCTTAGGTTCTAAACTTACTGAGATTAATTAAGATACAAAGAATCAGAGTAAATAGGATTAAGAATGTAATAGGGTTTGGAAAATTCATTAAAAAAATTACCACAGTCAAACTGGTTATTTTGATGCTAGATAGTAGAGAGGTTTAAAGTAATATATCTAAAGAAGCTTCCAATAAAAGGCTTTCTATTCAATGGAAAACAAAACTAAACAAAACAAAACCAAACAAAAAACCTCCTGGGAAAATTACAATGTAGTACAACTATGATACAATACAGCTATCACAGGTCAACCAGGTGATGGTGGTTAGATGAAATATGATATCTATTATGGAGTTCAGTTGTTATCCGAAATAACACTCTTGAGCTTTGTGAAATAGATAAGAGGAAGCACTTCTGAGATGGTGGAAAATACATGAACTGATTTAACCTACTTAGTATTGACAATTCACTATCATTATGCAAAATACAGGAACCTTTAAAAGTCCTGCATTTTTCCTATCTGGAAAAATCATTTAGGACCAACATCTGATCATTTCCATATAATCATCTAAAAGTTATTTACAATGATTTTTTTAAGCATACATACTTTTATAACAGACATATTTCATTTAAAACTGCTGTTATTATTAAAATCAAGCTAAAGACATGAAATTTCAGTGAAATTAGTCACAATCTGGATGTGGTAAGTGTTGCAAGCTAAATAACCCCATTAGAACGTCTGTCATTACTAGAAACATACTAAAATCCCGAGATATTCAATTTAGACTGGGACATACACTGCTCACCCAAACTGGGTAATGGACCTCTGAGCTGTAATACTGTTCTCTGTTCATCCTGTCAGCATTCTTAGGATACACCAACTTTGTGTCTGTGTTCAGTTTCCTGTTAGGGGTTATCAGCTAGGCATAGAGTTGTGCAAAAATAGTCCCAGTTCTTCTAGACCCAAGATATACCACCTTAAGAGTTTCTCTACCAAACTCACTTACTTTTATTTATTTATTTATTTATTTATTTATTTATAGAATTGAAGGAAAAAAAATCAAGAAGGAATTAAATAAGACTTGCCTGCAGTCATCACCAAAGATAACACAAGAGGCTGTATCTGGTATCTTGATACCTTGATTTTGCATGTGTCAGAATCTCCTACACATCTAGTTTCATGTACAGTTTTCTGTACGTGTCTAGTTTCAGTACATAAATGTTAAAAAAGGAGGGAAAAAACCTCTCTGTATTACGTAGTCTTTGAGTGTTATCTTGGAAAACACCTTCAGGTTGGAAAGACCACTCCAAATTTTCCTGAAGGTATTTTCATATAGCTCACCACATGAAATGTTTATTACCAGTAGTTTAAGTTTTCCTGTCAAGAGTTAATGAAAGCAATTTATTTATCCATCACTATTTGGTTATATAAAAAAGAAATATGAGTCATAAATAGGGAGGCAGACAAAAGTAAGTTCTTGTTTTTAAAAACCTTATGTTCACATTATTTTATCAGCATTGTGTTAGAGAAATTACTGTTTTATATTCAAATAAATGAAAAGGAATGGAAAATGAAAAAAGAGAATTGTCTGTGATAGAGATTCAGACTTTAATAAGCAACAGTGTTGTACAATGGTTATTAATTTCCTTTAGAACCAAGTATACCCTTTTCTCACACACAGATTATACTTTGATTTTCATTACTTGTTGGTGCTTATTTACTCTGGGTGATTGGTAATTCAAGCATGTCAAGAATATACCATTTACAAGATTGGTCCCAGCACTACCGTGAGTTTTCAGAAATGTAGTCTGTTTCTCTCATATGCCACAACTGAAAGCTCAAGACTTTCATTCACTTACTACTCTAACTACCTTGCCATCCCACTGTAGTTTCCACAAGAACAGCAAGTGCTGTGCTTCTCTAATTGGCACCTCCTTGGCAGCCCTCTATCCCATTCATCATCTCTGCCTACAAATGGTCACCTCTGAAGGGCAGATCAGCTACAAGTCTCCAGAGAAATCACAGATGAGACACACAAGGACACAAAAAAAAAAAAAAAAAAAAAAAAAAAAAAAAAAAAAAAAAAAAAAAAAAAAAAAAAAAAAAAAAAAAAAAAAAAAAGAACCAGGGACACTGCTAAAGGAAAGGACAGAAAAAATACTAAGCAAACAAGTGAGCTAAGAAGCGATTAGAAGAACATGTCAGAAACAGATTAATTTGAGGAGATGAAGCATAAGGCATAATATTAGGAAATTTTATGGAACAGCTAGACAGACAAGTCAACAAGGAAAAAAAGGAGAGAAAGGAGAGGCAAATAAAATAAGCAAAGCCTTTCAAAGTGTATCAGAATAGCCCTAGATTAAAACTAAAAGAAACTTCTCAAAAAAAAAAAAAAGGATGAAGTAAGTGGTAAGCATAAAGAAGGAAGGACTTGGTAATAAAATACTAAATGAGGAATTTATGTGGGAATGTAAATTACTGGTTAAATGCGTTGGTTGAAGTACACTTTATCTTAACAGACTAGAACATCACCTTCAAAATGTAATTGCAATGTCACTTGCAATAAAGACCAAATAAATTATATGTCACTTTACTCAGAAGAGGCAAAGTTCAATTTGTCTACACTGCTAAGAAGCTTGCTCAGAGCATACATTTACTTTCCTTTGTAAAGTAAGACCATTCAGCTAATGCTGAATCATATTTTAATAAATGTACTTAACATCCACAGGCTTAATTAGTTATATTTTATGCACAGCTATCCTGAATGTTTATGGCCCATAAACTTATTTTTTTCTAACATTTATGGTCTGATTGCTGAAAATTAAATCATTTGCTTGAAAATTAAACACTTTGTGAACACTGGCTGAAATTTAGACTTCTGGTCTCATGGGATCTTATAAAGAATTTGAAAAGATATAGTTAACACAAAGGTTAATAAAAGGTTAGTAGTTCTTATGATTGAGCAGAGTGGATAGAAAGTAGGGACAGTTTAGTAGTGTGTTCAGATGTTAACTCATTTCAGCTGGAAATCTCTGAGGGCTCTCAGTGACTCTCTTACCTCTGTTTCTCAGATGAAAATAGTCTAGTGACATCCTAGGGCATTAGTGTCTAATCAATTTGACATCAGTTAGAGAAAAAGTACAAAAAGCTATATTTAGTAAATCAAAAGTGATCTATACAAAAAGTATTACACAAATTAATCATCTAAATAGATGCTGAAAATGAGTAATCAACCCTGAAAATAGCTGGTAAATTTCTTACCTTGAAGCAGTTGTTACACTAGTAATTGCAGATATGCTGATATTTTACACAGGATTATAAAATTCAGAATATGTAGAAAACAAAATAAAGAAAGAAACAAAACTAAATCAGGTAATTTAAGTCACTGTATGTCTGTGTTACTGACACACACAATACAGATAATATTCGTTGATATAAAATCTTAAAAACATGTTAAATTAAGTGTTTATATGGGGAACCTTTAAGAAAAACAGATTAAATTAAGTCATAAATCACAGCATTTTCAAAATTAACAAGTAGAGGGAAAGGGTTAGAAATTGCTCATTCTTAAAAGAACACACAGAATCCAGGTTTAGCTTCTTGTTTGCCTGAACAGATGTGACTCTTTGCTCGTTCTTTACAAATGGATATGCTAGAAACATTTCTGGGAGGAGCTGTCAATTTACTCCATATAAACAATTAAAAATTAATGGAAAGAGAAACAGAAAGTTGTATATTTATCTCCTGGGTAGATGCTCTAATCATCAGGCAATAGCAATATTTTCACTCTTGGGTCTTATAAGTATTTTAATAACTTCCCACATTGAGCAAAATGTCTGCAGCAAGATGCACTGAATAAAATCCAAGTCTAAAATCATTAGACTCTAACACTTAGAAACCTGAACCGTAAAATGAAAAAAAAAAATTCATTTAAAGCTCCTAAGACACTGAATGCATCTTTCTCTCTCTTCCTTGTCAAAAGTTTAGCCACTGAAATTTTGTGTAAAAGAAAGGTCATACCATCCTTTCCAGCTCAAGATAATCACAAATAGATAAAGAGTGGACACACAAATTTCAAGCATAAAAATAATTGAAACAAACATCAGCTACAGAGAAAGCAATCTGAGAAAATACAAAGGAAAGGAAAAATCTTCTCTTCATCTCTTCAGTTATCCTGCAGCAGACATTGTATTGATGATGGAAAAAGGTGAATTAGAAAATATTTGGCTGGCTGCTCCATTTTCAGGTAGTGTAGCAATAATATAGCCTGACTAGTTTTATCATGAAGAAACAGAGCGTTATTAAGATCAGGTCTCTGACATGACTACACCCTTGCAATCAATATAATTGGGTGCCCTCTGGTGCCTCTCCAATGTGCACCAATAGGGGATAAACAGTTACTCATCAGAAAGCTGGCCAAAGATCACAAAGGAGAGGAAAGAGATATACTCTGCATCATATCTTCCCCCAAAAGTGCACTGATCTCCAGTGATGTAAAGGGGAAATAAAAACAAACATAACTGAGGACATGGTAAACATGGAAGAGAATTAGCCTCTAAAGAAATGGTGGGAGGGAGTGTGTTTGGATTTTGTTTTTGTTTCTTAATTCCCTTATAAATAAGAATTTTTTTTTTTTTTTACATGGGATTCTTTTGATTTACTTCTTACTCCTGAAAAATAGTACTAGAAAAGACTGAGTAGCTAAAGCTAAGTTAATCTTACTAATGACTGAATAGAGAAGCTTAAAAACATATAGTCTGAAACTGGCCTAATACAAAACCTGTTACAATTAGTTACAAATACCCAGTGCTGTTTCTAATACATACATTTGCTATTTGTATTTCATATCAGTGGCAAGTATTCTATTCAGTCGTTTTATATAAAACAGAGAATGTAGGCATTTAAATTATTTCTGTATCAGACAAAACTGGGCAAAATCAGACTATCAGCCAAAAAAATGGCATCAATTTTAAGACATCCTGGCTAAGGTTAAGAATTTATTGGAAGAGAGAATACCTCCAGAAAAGCTGGTTTGAAGCTGACAAAAAGATTAGGTCAACAATATTAACTATTCTTTGAATTTTTTGGTTTTTATTTCTTTCTTTCTTCTCTCCATATCGGTCAAGCAATACCTTACATTTTGCAAATGAAAGCAAAAGCATGAGGAAAAAGTGGCATTCAAAAAAGGGAATTGCATTGCTTGGATGACACCACAGATTATGCCACTATAATCAGATGGGAAAGTCATGGCACTGGTAACTTTGATACCACATAGTCACAAATACTAAACAGTGCTGACTTTTAAAATTATTTTAAGGGACTTTTGTTCTCCCTGATGGACTTTCTTCAAATCTACGAAGACAATAACCATGCGAGTTGTTATACACATGATTCACAATTTGGAGTTTTAAAACTTTTTGCTGTTTTTTCACTACTACCACAGGAATTAAGCTTTTGTCTTTCTGTTCTATTGCACAGGAAAATTTGAAAAGTTATAAGATTAGGAGAAAAGGGTACATTTGCACTTTAATCAGTTGTCTGGATTTGCTGCACATAAATCAGTCAGACCCCATCAGCATACCAGAAATTATACTCATAGACTTTCACTGACAGTACTTAACAATCTTATACATTTTGTGGTTTATGTCACATAAATTTATGGAATCTGGTTTTAGAGGTCTATTTTTTCCTTTTCTTTTTAAAGTTTGGAGTTAGAATAAAGGCAAGAAGAAGAAAAAAAAGGAGCTTTAACTTTGTCATTTGTTGGGAAAAAGTTATAGACACAGACAATTATAAAAAATTCTTAAATGAAAAATTACTGCAAAATATTACTAGAGAAGAGCGACCAAAACCAAGAAAAAAAAATGCACTGAAAATGCCATAAACACTTATTTGACTGTAGATATGCACTGAATTGACTCAGTCCAAGACAGGACTGCTTCATGTCTACATGCCAGCACAGACACCCACCAATCCTCAATAAAGCCTTCCTGACAAAACTCCTTCACAGAACTGGCTAACTTTCAGAAAATATGTGATTACTTGAAGTTCTGTTGTGTAATTCTATGAATCCTGTACAATTTGTAATCACTCCCAGAGCACTGTAAGTAGGTGTTGGTGAGAGATTTAGTTGGTCGTCCTCTTATACAAATGCTGTAATTACTGGTTGCTTCTCAAGGAGAGGAGGTAGGGATGGTCCCTAGGATAAGCAGTTACCCTTCCTTGTTGGAGTATAGCTAGTTAAAGACTAGAATATACAGTATTGAACTGTTCCCTGCTTTAAAATCATATCCTCTTACTGCATCTTTATAATGAGTACATATATATTTCTCACTTCTTAATGCTTAAATGGAGCTTTCGTGGAATACTGAGTTTATATGTAGACACCAAACTTTTTACGTATCATGAATGTTATGTGATTGCAAAAAGCCTTCTTAGTGCAATGACCTTTTTATATCATGACATTGATTAGAATTATTAAGTTGGTAGAAGAAAAGTAAAAAAAAACTAAGTCTGTCCCAAAGTAGGACAAACAAAAAAAAAATCCTATTACAAAATATCTTCATTATCTCTGAAAAGCTCATGAGTATCTACCACCATAACCAAGTATTTCTGACTAGTTTCCCATAAAAGAAATACTGAGAAACAGACTTGACAGCACAAGCTTAGCAGAGAAGCATCATCTAACACACAATAATTTTAAGGTTTAGCAGTACTATATTAGTCACTTATTTGATCTCCTGTACAAAAGCCATAGAAATTCACCAATCTCTTTTTTTCATATTTCTGTGCATAAAATTCCTTACTGTCTTTAAATTAAATTAATTCCAATAACATTTCCCAAGGAGTGGTTTCTTTTTTTTGTTGGTAAATTGTGCCTTTGGTTAGATAATTTCACATTCAAAAGTGTCATTCAATTTTCTTTATAATTCTCTTCTTAGAAAAATTTAAAAATCAAACAACTAATGACAAAAAAAAAAGAGGAATAATCATTACCAACACTGATACATTTGATATAAAAATACAGTAAATATGGTGATTTCCATAATTGAAAATTTTTGAGTGTTCTTTATGTAGTTATTGTTATTATATAATTTATCAGAATCTACCATATATCAATAATAGAATAGATATATATATCTATAATATAATGTACCATATATCTTCAGCCGCTCATGTTTCTTCATAAAGAAGCCCCTCCATGCTTTTTATATTTCATGGGAAAAAAAATTCACATTATTCCATATAATTTTTACAGCACAACTATTTTGAAACCACTATTTAAAAAGCCATTAGGCCAGACCAGTGAGTACAAATAACACCTGTCTGAAAAGATACGGCAGTCTACATTTTTCGGCCAGTACACTGAAATTACTCTGCCTGGCAGATAGCTTCTAAGACAGATCACATCTCCCATTGAGAAAAAGGCACCTGCTTTTTTTCGCAAGCACATTCTTTAAACACCTCCACCATTTCCACAATCTGCTGGCGTCTGTAGCTAGGTAGGGATTAAAATCTGCCTGGCAGTCACTCATATTAATTCCACCGAGGAGTGGCAAAGTCAAATGGTGCACCACTGCCAAGGCTTGAGTGGCACTGCTTCCACGCAGCCAGCTTCCCCAGGGGTTGACAACTGCTACCACAGGAGCAGAGAATCTCACTGCTAATCTCCTCTAACTGTTGTTGACCTGTCTCTGCCTTCCACTCCCAAGTACACAATAAATCTAGCACATTTTACATGAAAAATGAAGTAATTACTCAGTGAATCCAATGGCTAATTGTGCACGGAAGCCTCTGGGAGACATGGGACAAATCCATGTCAGATTTCGAAAGGCAGAGAAAAAGTAAACTAAGTTAATAACTCCTCAGATACTGACAGACTGAAAGGGATTGAAATGCACCATTTCTTCAAAGAAACCAATACCCTGCTTAAGAGAAATGGAAAATTCTCGCTATATAGTTTAACTTTATAGCAACAGCAGGAATGACTTAGAGGAAACACTGCACCAAAAGCAAACAGTTTCTGGAGAAAAATGTCATGGGGCTGCAGCTTCTTATGTCAGATATTATTGTTACACATCATTTAAAGTAACCTCTTTTTTTATATCCTCCTTTCTTTCCTCCTACTCTGCAACTGTGTACTTCTGAGTCCCATAATTCCTCATTCAATTTAATTCAGTTCACTTGCTCCCTCTCCCCAGCTTCTCTCTCGGTTGCTCCATATCCAGGGAAACCTTCCCCAAACTCCTATTACAAATGCAGCACTCTGCCTGCTTAAATGCCATGTACCTGAGCTTGCTGGCTTTCTCAGCAGCATTGTGGAGGGAAACGAGAAAAGGGAGTGGGACAGGGACAAAGCAGGTGAAAGATAAATTCCCTTGCTCCCTTTTGAGTTCCTAGCCAGTCTTTGCTCCTAGCAGATCACAGCAGGTGTGATTATTTTCACCCTTGCAGCTCTGACCTGAATGAAGCACTTTTTTTGATGCATTTAAGCAGAGCATCTCATCATCTGGACAGCAATAGGAACTGTAAGAGATGAAAACATGCTCAGTGACTTTTTTTCAGAGGTAACAGTAGTGAACTTCTGGTAAGTATCTACTGAACATATGTGCTTTTTCAACTTGGCTAAATTTGCTTGGATTGTCACAGGATAGCAAAAGAAACATTCATGACACAAATGCCACTCCTTTGCCAAGTTTCAAGGTCACTTACAATTTCGCTTTGAAAAGCAACACATTTTTCTGCAGCCTAGCTGCTGTAAACAGCTGAACAATTTTGGCGGACTTTTTTCAAGCCACGGTCCTGACACAACTAACCAGAATGGAAAATTTCAGCCTAAATAGTTACAGAACTTGCCAAACCTAAAATGTTTAATGTGAGAAGTTATTTCCTAGATGGCCCCATAGCAGTTACCTTCATCTCATACAGCTATAAGGCTTTTTTGGGGTCTTGCCCACAGTTCAAGACACCATCAGCAGGATACACCTGATCAGCTGATAAATTCTTTTTAGTAGGGGGGGAAAGAGGAAAAAAAAGTTCAAAAATCAAAAAACTTTTCAGTCTGTTCTCTAAAAATACAACATTAAAAAATTTGCAGTGACTCTTGGAAATTACATTTGGATGTCTGTGCTTCTCTTTATTGGTAAGACTTCTCAGTGGGGGCTACAAGCCTAGTTATATTAGGGGAAAATACCATGAGAGAGAAAAAGGGGAACAGAAATCTCTTACCTACAGTTTTTTAGACACCAGAAATAAAGTATGCTTAGACTCAAAAGGTTTATATTAAAGAGTTTAATTCAGCAGCAGAACTTCAAGATTTGTTAAATGTAGAGGAGACAGGAGATATTTGCTGAAGAGTTAAAACATTTTAATACAGAAAAATATTTAAAAACAAAGAGCAAAAAGCTCTTGGGCATTGGGAGATCTGAGGTAATTGGATTTGATCAGATAAAGAGGAAGGCAATTATTTACATAACAACAAAAAAATCCATAGAGAAAAAATAATCTTCCTTTCACGATATCTTAAAAACAATCGGACATCAAACATTACTTTCATGCAGTCATGTTTTATTGTCTCCTTAGGCTTAATCAGCATGCACGGATGAGCTGAAGATACACAGAAATTAAAACTTCAATCGTGCTATCTATGTATCCTTAAGTTCTCTTCAGAAAGTTTAACTTTGTTAGTATAAAGTACTTCCTTACATAAAGCAAATCCAATTTCCTTTTTTTCAAACACAGCAAAAGACATATGTCACGTGTTGACACATAATGGATGATGCAGGTACTATTAGAGTTGTTGCAGCAAAGATGTTAAACTTGGAAAATTTGCCCCAGTCTGTACTACAAGGTGAATAGACAGATGGATACATTCAGTGGACATTATACCACATACAAGTGTGCTAGAAAGATTACTCCTTTCTCTTACCTCTTTTTAACAACTACTTTCTCAACTTAGCTCAAATTCAGTCCATTTGGCCTTTCAAGCCAAAATTTCTGTCAGCATTTCAGAACACCTGAATGTCACTGTCTGCACCTCAAACCTGAGACGACAGGAAAGACAGGAATAACCTACTCTGATGTATTCACATGCCTCATGGGTAGGAAGAAAAATTATTCTTTACTCTCGTGTTAATTGGTTAGACAGAGGAAGGACACTCAAAAGAAGAAGGTAATGGAGTTTTCTCTGAGCTTTGTCCTGACATGACTGACACTTCACTTAGTCTGGCTACATGTATACAAGCCAGACACACAGAAACAGTACAGGAAGTCAATGTGGCAATATATTAGTGTCACCAAATGACTGTGTATGTGTAGGGGGGGATTGCTTATATTTCTAAATTGTTCTGAAGAATTTTAATGCTGTACAAAACAGCTCTTCTTTAAGCCCAAATACTCCAATTTAAAATTTTTGAGAATGGGTATTTATTCTTAATTATATTATAGATGGACATCTACACAATTACACATATTTACACAATCAAACCCAGCAATGTTGCATTGTCTTAAACATATTTTTATATTTGCATATATAAATCATTTTTATGAGAAAATATGTTGCTACCAAAGAAATTAAAATGAATGCAGTAAATTTACTAGCTTCTAAAATACTATCCCACGTGCAGAGAAAATGCACAATTTAGAATAAAATAAAGACACTAAGAAATTTGTCTGTTTTCAGAAAAGTGTATGTGTTCTAAAGTGTACCAAGTGTCCTTTAAGTATACTTTTTTTACATTACTTTTTTGTTAAATTTATAAATATTTTCAGTATTTTCTCAAAAATAACTCCAAAATAGAATGTTGCATGTTCTATGTAGTAAAATGGTATCATCTCAGTGTTGTTTTCTTGCACTGTAATGCAAAAGAATTTGTACTGGAGAAAAAGTATCAAACATGTTTACTGAAATATTTGAAATATAATCATTGTTTCATCTGTACCATCCATATAATCATTGTGGAAACTGATTTTCAGAAAAGGTTTTTGTTTTCTCCTCACTCACCTTCAGTATTTCCACACTGTGTTTTTAAAGGAAACACTGATTATCTTTTTAATGTCACATTTGTTTCCAAAATATTTATTATTATACCATTAGTCTTTTTTAAACTGCGTAAAGGACAACCTTAAATCACTACAGGGGAAAACATACTGCTACATATTGAACCAAATATTAAACTTCTGAACCTCCTGCAACTCAGATTTTGGTTTATCCCTGTTACAATGCTATGCAGTGATAAGACAGTGAGTTTGATGATAAAGTGCTGAATCTGACACACCAAAGATAAATCAGAATTACTGACAGAAAGCTGCTCTACTTCTGCTGCACTGCATGGGAAGGTGGGTTCATTTCCATCTCCCTGTCAGGTACCTGAAAACAACAGGCCTTATGCCTTCTTAATCTCAATGGGTTACCTTCATAAGCTCTTTAAAAGTTATATATGGAAGCTCAAGTAAGCCGATTAGCAATGGTTGTTTGCAATCGGACATCAGCAAAGTACATAATAATACTGCAACATAACTGAGAATACAGAATGAGGCTGATACCACTTGGAAGATATAGCAATGTTATTTAAGACACAGAAGGATCACATAAAACTCAGAAGGCAGCCAATGTGCATTTTAAATGCTATCTCTTCCATCCTGAAACAGCCATTCAAAATTTCCTGACTTTGAAGAGGGCACCTTTGCTGACACTACTCAGCCTAAAAAATCTTCACTGTATATCACTCTCTAGTATTTACTCTTTATCAAATTTTGACTTTTTGAAGTTCTACAGCAATGATTGACAGCACTTAGTTATGTCTATTAGGTATATTTCATTGAAAGACACTTTGAATGCCTAGGACTAACCAAGGTACATTTTGCTTTTTTTTACTGGATTAATGCAGCGTTTAAAACTCAGACTAGCATTTTGTACTGGAACATGCCCTCAGCTAATAGTTATACTGTGACAATAGTTTAGTTGTTATAGCACAGAATCATCACAGAACCATGTAATTGTTTGGGTTGGAGGGAACTTCAAAGGTTGCCTAGTTCCAGTCCCCCCTGCCATGGGTAAGGACACCTTCCACTAGACCAGGCTGCTCAATGTCCTGTCCAATCCAGTCTTGAACACTTCCAGGAATGGAGAATTCACAGCTTTGCTGTACAACCTGTTCCAGTGTCTCACCACCTTCACAGTAAAGAATTTCTTTCTTTAGCTGATCTAAGTCTAATCTTTTTCAGTTAAAAGACATTGCCCCTTGTCCTATCACCACATGCCCTTGTCAAGAGTACCTCTTCAGCTTTCTTACAGGCCCCTCTTAGGTACTCGAAGACTGCAATAAGGTCTTCCTGGAGTGCTCTATTCTCCAGGCTAAGCTACCCCAACTCTCTCAGCCTGTCCTCACAGGAAAAGTGTTTTAGCCCTTTGATCATCTTTTTGGCCACCCTCTGGACTCACTGCAAGAAATCAAGGTCTTTCTTATGCTGGGAGCCCCAGAACTGGATGCAGCACTTCTGGTATGGTCTCACAAGAGTGGATTAGAGGGGCAGAATAATTTCCTTCAACATGTTAGCTACACTTCTTTTGATTTAATATGGTTGGCTTTCTGGGCTGCAAGCTCATACTCGCAGATGGTGTCAACCTTTTCATCCTCCAACATCCCCAAGTCTTTCTTCTCAGGAGTGCTCTCAATCCCTGCTCTGCCCAGCCTGTATTTGTGCTTCAGATTGCCCTGACTCACAAACCTTGTATTTGCCCTTGTTGAACTTCATGAGGCAGTTAAACCAATGTTGAACAAAATATGATGCCTAAAAATATACTGAAAATATTGTAGCCTGTCTTTCAGTGTTTGAAATTGTATCTGTCATGTTTGCCCATTTGTCAGTCCTGAATAACAGTGAAAATTGAGAGCACAGAAAAAAAAATAGTTGATTAAAGTAAAAAATAAGTCAGAATATCATATATGTTAGCTGAAGTTCTGTGTGATTCTCCTCTGAGATCAGACAACCTCTTGATTTAATTTTTCCTGACAGTTCAGTACAATACAATAATAGACAGAATGTCCTTGGTTAAACTTTTTTTCCTCTCACTGTTGTCCTTGTCTACCGCAGATGCTCAGCCTGAACCACTTTTTAGACAAAACAAATAAGCCAGAGGTGTTTTACCCACAATTATAGGTGAAAGTAGTACGAAGGGCCCATCTGTGATTTTTATTGCAATTGTACGTATTGATTACTTTCCCTTTCTTCATTATACAGCATTGTGGAAGGGGAACTAAGACATACGGTGCCTGCCAATCGTTTGATGAGCATACATGCCAACTTCTAGTGTTAGATTTCCTCACTCTGTACATGAGAAATGCTCAAGGGTATGTTCAGAAATGCCCATTGCCCGAGTTCCTTAAAATCCTGAGCATGTTATCATCTTTCTGTAGTTGTGATCAAGGATGACCACAGCCAAGCATAGAAGAGCCCAGGCCAAACAGCAATTCCAAAGGATTTCAGAGGTGCTTTGCCACAGCTGTGTTATAGGAAACAATGGTCAGAAATAGTGGATGCCCACTATGAAGTAAAATTAGGGAGATAAAGCCCTCTCTTCACCCTGTAACATACATGGCCAGAGACACTGGCATAGTCACTCAGAGGTATAAAGGAATCTAACCTTAGCATGGGCTTGATGAGACTTAATATTAGGGGAGTAAATATTGGGAGGTTTATGACAAGCAAATGTTAACACTCAGATTCTAAAAGATGCTTTCATGACATATAGAGTAAGGCATGATATTTGGGGTGGATTAGGTCAACATATACAACATATTTGTACAATTGAAACTACTTCCAATGTTACAGCAACAAACATTGGTCACTCTTCCTTAGCATATTAATGTATACCTGGATATAAAAAACAAATATTTGTTAAATGATTTCTATCTTGAAGCCCAGTTTCAAAAGGAGAAACTGAGATAGATTTTTGGCTGCAGATTTCAACTTTGTAGTCATAATGTCAGAATTGGTAATGTTGAACCCACACAAGTTAGTCCATATGCAGTGCTAAATATTGCCCAGAAACATCATTAAAAGAATAAAAATTATAAGCATATTTTGAATGCCATATGTATGAGGGTATCACCCTATCTTTAAAACAATTATATCTTTATATTTCAACTTGCAACAAAGATACTACAAAAAATTTACTTTTTATATAATAATGATTCTTATCTTTTCATCTGTAAATCTCTATAGTTTTGTTAGGACAGTCATTTTTACCATGGAAAAACAAGACAATGATGAGTGACATCTCTTTTCCCATAATAAAGATGGGAAAAACCACCAATTTGACACGACCCAAAATCTAGTCACCCTGTTTCCTTTTCATTATTTGAATCTTCATATTAGAGAGACAAATGGTAATGCAATACAGGGAAAAGGTAGATGAACCATTTTGATTAAGCAGAAAGTGGCTACAATCTCTATAAGAATATTCAATTATTCTTTTGCAGTTACTGTTCTACAACCTACTAAAAATATTTTGAGGCCTCCAAGCATATTCTAATTTCTCATACTGGGAATTTAACTTCTCTCTGGAAAGGTTGAGTACCCTACTCTTCATAGTTCACATGCCTCATTACTTGCCATTTCTTCATTTAATGATTGCAGAGGTTCTTAAGGGACAACAGAGGTAATCTAGCTTTGAAAGGAGATAGGGATGGATGGAAAATACTTGCCCTTCCCTTTTGTACACATAAGGTGTATGAGAAATGCTTTGAGAATGAGAAATTGATTGGCTGCAGTTTTAGCCACCAATAGAATTCTCTCAAGAATATACACTGAATATGTTTCTAAGTAGGATGATATCCTACTTAAATCACAAATCCCTGTGAGACTGCTGCTTTTTAAACTGATTCCTTCATTGTTTTTATCCCATTAACTAATATTTCTACCAGGCAGTTAGCCATACTGAAATGTTCATAGTAAATGTAGTGGTAAACCAAAGAATGCATAAAACTAGCTCTGTAAATTGTGCTGAAAACAATTTTATTTTATTTAAACCAATGATAACTACTACAGAAGGTCGGGCAGCTAAGACCTGCCTAAGCTTGACTGCAAATATCTTTCTGTAGCACTGACAGGTAAGTGCAAGTTGGAAAGGATTCAGAGTCCTTTTAAATCTATGACTACAATTTGCATATCCAAAGAACAGCCTAATTATATTCTGTTTCCTATCCAATTCTGTACACTCACATTAAATCTTTAAAATGCAGATACATACAAAAAGAATCTCTATAAATGGTGATGGATGACCGCCTACTGGAGAGGCAAATCCCTGCTTTAGCTCTTAGTGCAAAAGGATAGCTTTGCATTGCTTACAAATATTGTCCTGTGCCTTTATGGTCCCATCTGGCTTTCAGCACTGTGAGATAATCACCCATCCACATATTCCACACAGCCAGTTTTCTTTCACTTCAACAACAGCAACTGCATTAGCCTTGTGTCTTTTAAATTATGATAAAAACAGTTAATTAACTACATAGACACTTAACAGACCAATACAGCCAAAGCCCGACCTGTTATCACTGCCAATAAACTATTTCAGTTCAAGTATCCAACTGCTACCCTTTGGATGGAGAATCACTGTGATGTTATCTTTAATCTATCTCACCCTTTGCATTTATCTAAAATGTGATAAATAACGAAAAGGGATTGAAGTTGCTAAAATTATGTTCTTGAAAAGTGCTTAGAATAAACCTTATTAGGATTTTGTCCTCAGACATCCTAAAAGCTTTTCTTCTAATTTTGGTTTTTAGAGGCAAAACATAAGCATGAATTATTTGAGTTATAAAATTAAGTGTAACAAGTCTACTAGATAGTAGTCTAGAAATAAAATGGATTTTGAAAATTTTTTTTCCTTTAGTCAAGTGTTTAAAAATAAATATATTTTTACTATATATATTTATATGGGCACTCACACAGTGAATTGGCAATAGCATTTGAGGTTTCTCATGCTTCTTGAATACAAATGAAGGAAAGCAAAGGCTTTTATTTTCTTCATGAATAGTGTACATATGCATTAAAAAGCTTTCAATCAGTGAAATAGAACATCCCAAAAGATAAACTGTATGAAATTCTATGATGTAAGGATATAGTGGTCTTTATACATAAATATATATATATAGGCCATGTGTGAGACAGGGTAATGTAGAGTAACCATAGCAACAATACAGTATGTTGAGTAAGTCAGCTTAAAAACTGTCGAGTGCATTAGATATGCAGGGCATAGAGGGAGTTTTTTATGCTCTTGTTGGATCAGGCCCATACTAATGCTTTATATTAGTAATCTCTATTATACATAAAAAGTCCCTAAACCTTCCCAAATTAAGCAAGAATCACTTCAGGCTCAAAAAAATGATTGCATACTTCAACACAGTTAGGAAAATGCTTTGTTTGTAAAAATGCTTTGAAGATAAGTGCTAAGGAGAGCTTTTTATCTGCACAAGCAGTAAAATAGAGTGCAGGCCTGCACATAGTTATATCAGAGAAAATTGAGAGTGATTTTGTGCAAAAGTGTATGTTTAATGTAACCTATAGAACTTAATCTAATTCCTGGTATTTAATCACATGGGATTCTGTATCTGAATGTCTGCATGAAAATCAAGCCAATAATTGTCTCTTCATGAGACTGCATCTGTTAGATTTATTTACTTTTTTTTATTTATATGGTTCTTGATGTATTTTGTATGACCAGAATACTACATCAACAGAGGATTATATATTTTCTTGGTTACAATTAAGTAAACAGATAGTTAATTCAGACTTTGGGCACCCCATAATTTATCATTAAGATTTTGATTTTCATTGTGTTTAAACAAAGAAAAGAAAGCATTTCTTTAATATAAATATCTAGGTAGAAGATAAGTGTTCACTAAACTAACTACTTTAGAGGAAAGTCCTAAGTTTTCCACTAAATCCAAAGAAAATCTCTTTGAGCTCTTTGAAAGTTTTTTGTGTGAAGGATCCGACCTTCCATCAGCTTCTGTGTTTTTTCAGCTGTCATATTTTATCATCTCAAATTTAATTGTGATGAAGTCCAGCCCTCCTGTATCCCTTAAAAAACATTGTTGGGTGAAAATAATCAGTTTTATGTGTTTTTCTTTGAGTTCTGTCCTCCAGTTAGCTGTAGGCAGTGTTGTGGAACAGCAGCAGCCAGAGCACTGCTGCAGAGATGGCAGCACACAACGACTCTGGGGTGCCTCTATGCATGTACAAAGGTAATCTGTTTTCAGGGCTGTTGAAATGTACTACAAATTTAAAGCAGCTTTTTTTTGTAAGGAATGACAAAAGATATAGTAATTAAAACATAGGATATTTTTTCTTTCTGTTGTGGTTGCACAAGAGATGCTCAGAACCTTGCTTTCCTGTCCTTTCTCATGGTGCCTTCTCTCCCTATGACTTCCATAGGCCAGCTGTTTCAAATCATGGGGGTTTTTTACTAAACCATGCCTATAATAAAAACCTTCAAATAAAAGATGGACCAGGTATGTCAAAAGCCTGTAACTAAATTCAGGTTGCCCGTTAGGAAGCCTTCATGCTCTGTTAGCTACTAGAAGGTATACGTGATGACTGAGAAAGCAACCTCTGACCCACTGGCTTTTTCATGCTCTAACTAGTAAGTAGGAAACAACAGGGGTTGAGAGGAGCTCTATGAAACAGTGCTCGTCAGAGCGAGACAAATTGGAAAATGGGCTCTTCTGTATTCTGTAATGACAAGAATATTTAATAGGCTGTGTAGGGGGTACATTAAAAAAAGATGTTAGCTAGCCTGAAAGTACACTCCTGGGGTGAAGTCCTAGTCCCTCTTGAAGTCAATTGCAAAAAGTTCCATCAGATTGAATGGGGCCATAATTTCACTCCTGGAGTATACCCAAGTGAAAATGTCGATTTAATTCTACAATAGATAGGAACTCCAATGCACACTTTTTGATTCTATATGAAACACTAAAAATACCTGTTTAGGTGAAATGGCTTATGTCTTTAGAGCTCCTGAGGCTTGAAATAAACCAAACCAATTTAATTTTGACTTTCTACATCACCTCTCTCCAAATGAGAGTCTACCTTTAGATGCAATGTGCTGAATTATGTCAGTTGCACTTTTTTATCCCACAATTCAACAGGGTGTAGAGGGCCATAAAGTGGATTATTGAAAATTGGCTTGCAAGAGTGCAAAATAAAATTTATCTAAGTCAGCTTTTCCTCACTCTTGGCTCGTAACTCTAACACTAGTAATTTTGCTCCCACTGACATTTATAAGAATTGTGACCACAGAAAGGCTGGAAGGGTAAAGAAATGATCTAAAGGGTGGGATATAAAGCTAGGATCTGTGTTTAAGTCCTTTCTCTTCCAGTAATGTCTTGGCAAAGTCTCTCTGAACTCAATTTTTAAAGGTGCTAGGCTTCAAGAAACACCAATGGGCACAAGAATAGATTTTCAAAAATAATTTAGGGTATCTAATTTTTTTTTAATTGTATGCTGACTATACAGAATGGGGGAAAAGGTTTCTAACAGAAATAGTAATAACAGAACTTCAATACCTTAACATGCCACACACACACACACTGTGAAATATTTCTGTACAAATAATTCATGAACACTTCAACAGTCAGAAGAAGAGAAAGACAATACCAAACAGGCCCATAATTATGATATTTTTCCTTAGAGTGAGCAGTATCTTATTAATCAATATTAATTATTTAGTTTTTACACAATATATGTATATGTATATATAAAATACACACATATGTCGGGTGGTGAAGTAACAAAGGATGTATAAAGGTACATACTTAATCTGAAAATTATTTTGTTTTCACATGCAACATTAATTACCATTTGGATTAGACTGATGTACCACTTATCACTCCAAAGCAGTGTACAGGAAAAGGAGGAATGGAAGAAATCTTAGTGTAATTATTATTCCTTCTAAGTGACTCAGTATGCTTTATATGTCTGTTTTCTTTAATCTACTAGTGTAAAAATCCTTTTTTCACAAACTGCTGAAGAGTTAATTTCATTAATCCTTTAGGAAGAGTTTCTGTCAGATGCTTTAACTAATGGCTCTTAGCCCCCGGATGAGTTAGAAAGGAAAATATTACTTGGATCAATAATTAAACACTTGAGTTTTGGGGTTACTTTTTAAAAAGGAATTATATATTATTATTCTTGTCAACCTTGCTTGGCATTGACTAGTGACTTAAAAATACCAGTACAAGACAAATTTTTTATTTGCCACTGGCCATTTCCTTTAAGCTTAAATGTCTTAAACATTCTGCTTCGGAGAACACACCTTCAAAGTTCTCTTTAATCACCACTATATTAATGGCTGTCAGCAACCAGCCTTTTCCATGAATGTTTAATGTTGGGATGCCTGCTTCTTTCTAAAGTTTGTATTAAACAGAGGTAAGTAAACAATTGCAGTCCAGACAAACAGTAGGAATCTATGAATAAAAGACATAAAGAACACATTGAAACAGCTTATCTTTTTTATTTTCTTAATATGAGAAAAGATCATATCTTAATTCTGGTCTGCAAATGAGTCCATCAATTATGGATCCTGAACACTGTTTAAAATTTACTACTTTAAGATAGATTTTAATGTTCTTACTCCCACTGTGAAGCACTTCATTGTGAAGCAGTCTCATTACAGGTTTTAAGGGGTCTATTTATTAAGTTTTTCAATATTAGTCAAGACTTAACTACTAAGTATTTATTCATGTAGTCTTAATTAGGTATTTTAAGTAAGAACATCTACACTAGCTTTTTACTTGTGATATGCAGTACATTTTTGAAGGGGATGTCTTGAATTTCCCATTTACTGCTCTTTGGCTCACAGCACAGAGAATTACTAGAGCACACAGAGTTTTTCTTCGATTAAATTAAGACACCAGTAATGGGTACTCAGTCCACATGATCAAACCAGAACTACTCTCAAGAGTACAAATACACATCCTAAAACATGCTCAGTGAGGACACAGAGTCCTCAACACCACCTGTTTCACTCTATACATCTGCTTCTACAGGGCCATTTCACTTATTACCACAGACATATTCCCAATGCACTGTAACCAATAACAGGCATTTGATCTAAAATGCGAAGAAAAAACCAGTCCAGAATAAAACGTACAGAATATGAACACTGTACCCTTTGAGAATTTATTTGCATTGACCCACACTCTTATAAGATAGAACATAAAAATATGAGCCTAAGGTCTTCACATGTTTAAGGGAGATAGGGTGATGATTGCGTGGTGGCAAATCAGCGATACAAGGAAAACACAGCCGATTAGTTTTTGTGACTATGTCACTGCTTTCTCTTTGACACCTGTGTGGCTAATATTACATCTTAAGAGTAACAGTATAAAATAATGTAGAGAAACTGCTAAAGCAAAATCTCAGGCTGGGCAGTTCTGAGGTGCTCTGGCATAACATGTCCCAAGCTGCTGTCAGGAGCCGTAAAACCATAGGCATCTCCCAATTATCATTTCATGACTTATAAACACTATCTCTCTCATTATCATTTTAAGAGATTGCTTTTCTATTTCTATCTACTAATCTCTCAATGGCCAACCAGTGAGCTCCTGCTCACTGCTAAGTTTTAATCACTTACTTAATGTTTATCTCAATTACCAGCTGATTCAGCTGCTGGCCTAACTGATGGGGTAGAAAGCTTGTGTGGTGAAGGAAGGTAAGAAGAACAGAAAAAAAATATGAAAAAGTCGGAGAAAAGTAAGACTGACTTGCTTCTCAGAGAAAGAAGCAGTGCTTTCCAAGTGTTCCTGTCCTTACTTAATATATTGTTCCTATTCCCATCATTCATTCTTACTGTTTATTTATGTCACAGTACACTGTAAAAATAAATAACATTGCTATATTTTTATTCTGGCTTATTTTCAGGCCTTCAGAATTTTCTTGTCTTTGGATGTTTATTTGGTTGGGTTTTTTTTCCACCACCTGTTGTGACAAAACTGCAAGAGAGAGGTAAGCCACCACAGGAGGAACTTGAATCTAAATTCTATTTTGCAGCTGTGTTCTATGCAGGAATATGGACAGAGAAATAATGTTTGAGGAACAAGAGTCTCTGTCAAGAAAAAAAAAATTCTTGTTTCATAATATTAGCTAAAATAAGGATCTCAGCTTATCTCTGCCATTGAAGGAAATCTGAGTTCTATATAATTAGTCAGTTCTCAGTGGTACTTCATATATCTAATACAAGTATTATTTATACTTTGCTCTTAAGAAAAGTAAGTATTCACTTAAGGTGATTGGAAAACCATGTGGATTTGAGAGAGCAGGGAAAGAATAAATGAAAAATAATTGAGATTTCAGAAATAAAGGGAAACGTACACTGTTAATATTGTTAGACGCATTTCTTTTTTCCCTACACATCTCATTACTACAAATATAGTGAGGAGATGCTTTGACCTTGTTTTCATAGATGTGTAAATGTCCTCTATATTTAGTATTAGATATTAGGCAGGTATTTAGACAATTTATTTTGAGGAAAGACACAATCTCAGCAGAAGAGTAACATATCAACCATCATTTTCTTCCTGATGATAGGAGAAACAATTATGAACTCTTTGTTTAAAAAAAGAAAAAAAGAAAAAGAAGTGCATTAACAAAGATCAATAAAGCAATTCATACTTCTAATTCAGTCATTGTGACAATTTTATTTTAGACAGGCATCCCAACAGTTATTGCAGTTATGACTCTTATTCATGTCTGGCTTCCAGATGCAGCCAAGGACAGGAAATAGGCCATGGCTTAATATTTGTCTCAAATCTGAACATTTTAATTCCAGACTGTAGATGTAATGTCTTGACAATGACTCAGTTTCCCAGGTTACAGGCAGCAGCAGACAGAAATCTGCTTATAGCTACCTCAGTTTGTAATTGCTGCTTCATAGCTGAGTCCATAGCCCGAGTGTATGAGTATTCCTGCTTCGTTTCACGCATTGGATATGGCAAATAAAAGTATGAATTCACAGCTGAGCCTGATGCCCAGCTGCACTTCCTAGGTAATGCATGCACCCACCTAGGTGAGATGCAGGCTCAGGTGTGAACTAGTACTATTATCTGATCATAAACACTATACTAGTGCTGCTTTCATTCCAGTTTGGAAAGAACCACATTGACTCTCTCAGGAAAGTTCTCAGGAACAAGTGGTCTTGTTCCTATGTAGTGAAAGCTGTGTAGTAGAAAATTTTCACAACGGTGGTGGTAGTTTAATTTGCTACTTTCCAGTGAAAGGATCACCACCATACCTTGTCCATTTCACCATGTAATAACCATCATTTGGATACAGAAAATAAAACGGTAGTCTTCCCCAAACAAAGACTTAAGAGCAGAACCTTTACCAGTGCAAAACTTTAATCATACAACTTAATTTAGGTTCTTAAAAAAGGCTGACTCTATCACTTATCATTCTCAAATCTAATTACAGTTTCTGAGGTTGGTTCTGAGATGTGAGTAGTATAAGAGTTGATATAAAATGGAAAAGAATATGCACATTCATCAGTTCTTTATTTTGAAGCAATTGGTTGAATATTTTGATGATGTTCAAACTGCTGAGCAAGCTAGTCAGTTCAGTGCCAGCACCTTCCTCACTGCAAGGAAGACAATTATTTTGGAATTCTAAAAAGTCAGTTAATTTAAATTAAATACAACTAATTTGCAGGACATGACACACAGCAAATAAAATGTACCAAGAATAAACAGGTGGAATCAGAGAATCTAGGAATGGCTGGGCTAGGAAAGAACACCTGGAGATCCTAGCTGGATTAGATAACTAGTCCAATCTCCCTGCTAAAGCAGGCTAACCTACATCAAGTTGCAGAGGATTGTGTCCAAAAGGGTTGCAAATATCTCCAGGGAAGGAGGCTTTACAACATCACAGGGCAGGCTGTTCCAGTGCTCTGTCACCCTCAGATGAAAGAAGATTTTCCCTATATTTGAATGGAACTTCCTGTGTTTAAGTTTGTGCTCGTTTGTCCTTGTCCTCTTGCTGGGAAGAATTGAGAAGAGTCTAGCCCCATACCTTTAAAATATTTGTATGTATTGATGAGATCATCATCAATGCATCTAAGTCTTGTCCATCCTAAAGGTTCCCAGCTGCCTCGGTTTTACCTCATTAGAGTGATGCCCCAGTCCCTTAACTCTTCTTAGCCCTCTTCTGGACTTGCTGTCATAGTTCCTTCTCTTTCTTGAACTGGGGAGCCTGGAATTCAACACAGTACTCCAGATGTGGCCTCACCAGGGCTGAACAGAGGGATAGGATGGCCTCCCTTGATGTGCTGCCAGATTCTTCCTAATGCATCCCAGGACACCACTGGCCTTCCTTTCAAAGATGATTGAGGGTGGTTTAGCAATAACATCAGCCCTCTCCCTCAGCACTCATGGGTGCATCTCATCAGAGCCAATGGATATGTGGGTGTCAGGTTTACCTAAATGATCTCTAACCCAATCCTCCTCAATCAAGAAAGCCTGTCTTTCTCCAGACTTTGTCTCTTGCCTCCAGGAGTTGGATTCTTGAAGGATGGGCTTAGCAGTAAAGATTGAAGCAAATAAGGCATTCAATAAGTCCACCTACCAACCAACTTCTCCAGCTAACACAAAGTTGTTTTTCATTTGAATAAATCAATAGGATTATTACATAAAGCCAGCCTTTGCATGCTTTCCTGAAATGAAAGAAAACCTAAGGTAGATTTACATCAGTCTGCTTAGAGCATTTTGTTATTGTCATATTTTCAACTATGATACAAAATAAGTATCAAGCTACCTGGATGGCTGACAGAAGCCCACTCCTCAGTAAATGGCCATCACTTTTATTACAAGTAAGAAGCAAAAACTGGACTGCTCTTAAAATGCTGGTCCTTCTGCATCAAATCACAGTGCCCCTGGAGACAGAATGCACCATGCCACTTGCTGTAACACTTTTAAGGTTACCAATTATTCTTTTGCTAGATATAAACACTATAAGGATAAAACCTATAACAGAGTGAAGCAGTTATTTTAATTAGAATAAATGAGTGGTTTAACCTGCATGTCTTTGATCATTGTCATGTTAACAAACTGAATAACAATGAACTCTTCGAACAGTGGGCTCTGCTGGGATTTCTGTAGCACATAATGTCCAACTACAGCTAAAACCCGCTAAGCCAATGCTTTTGTTTCCTTATGAAGTTCCATTGCAAAGGTAAATGTTATCCAGTATGTTACATATTAAACACCATCAATGACTATTAAGTCTTTTATAGAGAATTGTCACTGTCAAAGGCTAATCTTCTTTCCTTTTTATCATAATTTTTCTGCCTGACAAAAGGCACTGATAGGGTTTATACAGATACAAGCAATGTCTGCTCACACTCATTAGACTTATCCTACTTGTCTAGGTAAGAGACAAAGGTGCACTTAAATAAAGCTTTCCATCCCAATAACACGTGATTAGAAATGCAGATATTCTACTCCACAAGGTTTTCATTAATTTAGGCCACTTTTATGTGCTTACATTCCTATCTACCTTCAAAGAAACAGAATAGAAAAAGACAGAGGCAAACAGTTATATAAATTCACATCCATTTTAATGCTTCAGTACTGCTAGCATTTTATTTTGTCTTGAAGATGCTCTTATTTTCGTAGCAGACATTTCAGTTCACAAGACGAGCTGTTTGTTCTTTCAGTCCCCTAGTACAGCTCATCTCTATGTGTTCTATTTGATTTAGAAAAGCCAAAAACATGTGACAGCAGGACTTCTTATCAAATAAGGCCAGTAGTTTAAAGCAGCTTTAATAGCTTAAAAAAAACTAAAAAAAAGGAATCCTATCATCCTTCAAAACCCCTATAGGTTTTGTAAAGTGCTGAAAACAAGAGCAGCTTGCAGTGAGCAGGTGCTAGGCATGTGACAGGAGTTCACAAAATAATAGAATATAATAAAATTTTCTAGCTAATGATTTAAAATTTAAATTATCCTACATTATTATACAGAACGGTAAAAAATGTCACAATTTGACCTTGCAAGCAGAGTTACCCAGGACTGTAAATTTGCAGAGCGAGGTTCTTGACGCTCTTTCATCACCATCATCGCCATCATCATCATCATCTCTTTACCACTCCCACAAAACTCACTGGTTTTGAGCACTGCACTGCCTCAAAACACAACCATGCATTGGCATCACCCAGAACTACCAGTACTGAGCACCTTACTTTCAGTCTTCTTTTAAGACAATGGGTCCCATGTCCTGAAATGCTCCAAAGGCTGACAGAGGAATCTGTGGCCAAACAACTTCATTCCCAGTGAACATAGTACGATATCTTACTGGAAACATTAGAGGAAGGAGAAAGGTTTTCTTTTCTCTCTGTACTTTTCTATCTGCTAGTGCTGGCCTACTAACTCAGCACCTGCCGTGGTCCTGCTGAGGTTTGTAAATCAATACAATTTCTGTACATTTTACCAGTATTTTACTGAGTAAGTAGCTTTTTTTTATTAGTGAAGTTTACAGATTATATAAAGATTAATGGAGTAATAAATACTAAGGACACAATACTTTTACAGAATGATGTGGATGATTGATATCAAAGGCTGTATTGAACAAGTTGTATTTTAATAGAGCAAGTAAAAGCTAATATACTCGGGAATTAACAATTAACACTGTACTTAAAAATTAGGTTCCTAGGAAAACAATGGCTTAGAAAAAGGATTGTGAGGGTCCTGAGGGTATTTACAGGATTCATTGTGCCCAGGCCCCCAAGGACCTCCCTGTACCCTGCCCAGGACCCCATGTCAGTCCCCTGTGGCCATCAGACCATGCTCCATCAACTTCAGAGCAGGGCTGGCCTCAGCTCCCTGCCATCCTGCCCTGCCCCATCATAGGCACTGCTGAGTCTGTGGGCCCACAGCCTGGCATCAGCCTGTTCCAATCCCTATGGATGTGCTCCCTGGCTGCCCTGCCCCTGGCTGGGGCAAGAGGATGAATGCTGCCAAACTCTGCCCTGATGGTCCCCATGCCGAACTCCAACTGCTCCATGTCCAGGGAGATATTTGGTACCTCAACAAGTATTTGGGAAATTACGCAAATAATTGCTCTCAGTGTTATGAGCAGATAAAATATTTTAAACTTTACAGAGTTGGCACTGGTTGAAATAATAAAAACAGAGCCAGTCAGGCATGCTTCAGTAAATAGCAAGAAAAAAACAGGAACAAGGTCAGCACTTATCTACGCAAATATTGACTGTGTGACTTGGCCACTATTTGTAAGAACTTGGACATCCAGAGTGAGAGGTCAGATAGCAATAAGAGTCAGTCTTCCAGTCTGAAAAACACCTTCAACTGGCTTGAACCTGAATTTAGACAAATTCAACCATGGAAGACTTTACTTTTCCACCTGTGAGGGTGAGTAGCCTCTGGATGATAGGATCATGCTAAGGACTTGCACCACATCCCATATTTGTTGACAACATAACTCACCATTACTACTTAAAGATTCTTGTCTTTTGTAAGAGTATCTTTCAGTCCAGAGGTACAAAAATATTTATATATTTACCCAAAGAAACAGTGCAATCCCTGGATTTCTGCTGGATCACTGGAATGTTTTGACTTTGCTCATACACATCAGGTTCTTGCTCATACAATCGGCAATTTATGCCCACTGATGAAAAAATGGGGGCCTAAAAGTCACTCAGATAAAGCAAGTAAGTAGTATAAAACAATGAAAGGGGATGTTTTGAGCATATTTTTTATTTTTTTATACAAAATTATGTGCAGATATTTTAATCTGTTTTAGCTTCATTGTGCATATCTGTGTTTAACTCTTTTCTGGTGTTGTGCTTTTGCAGTCTTTCTGTAATGAGCTGAGACACAGCCTCATGTTTCTGTTCTTTAAAGGTAAAAAAACAGGTTTTTCTTTCTGTATTTAAATAGCCTATGACCATTAATGTAATGACTTGGGAAATTACCTAAATATAAAAAGGAGGAAGCTGCTGAATTCAAAGGTTCAACTGGTGTAAGTTATTCACTTTCCTATATCTGAAGATAAATGAAAATTTGAAAATATAGGAAAAAATGAAAACCGAGTTTACACAAGATATAAACCTCACTTCATTGAGCATATTATGGAGACTGATAACAAGAACCACATTGGCATTGTTATTGAATTATATATTGAAATTGCTATATTTTGCTAAGCATAAATTACATTCATGTTGTGTTTTCAGCGTATTATGTATCACTCTGCTAAATCAGAATTTCCGTGTAACATCAATTGTCTTCAAATAAGTAAATTTGTTATAAACTTTATCTATTCACACATGCAATATCTAAAAGAACTTGATCAAAGAGTACTGAACTCTTACACTTTATAAGTAATACATGTAAGCCTCTTCAGGAACCACCTGCAGCTCTTGATACTGAGGCTAACTAAATTCTAAAGCTGATGTAAATCAAAGTGACTTTAGTTATGAGTGAAATTATGGTAATTTACATTGGCGGGGTATCTGATATGTGAAGTCCACAAGACATGGAACACTAAGCAAATACTTCAGTGATTTACAGAATTAGATGATAATGGAATTTATTTAGTGATGAATTGCCTTCTTGCTGTCAGACTTAGAAGAAAAAAGCATCACCACACATAAAAATGTGCTTAGCTGATTTAGGACAGATAGACAAAGGTTCCTGTAGAGACTGAGCTGAAGATAAAAATCTGAATGGCAAATCACATAAGCAGAAGGATACAGTAGAAGATTAATAGTCACAGGTGCTTGGTAATGGTCATTCAGAAGTTTGGTTTGTTTGGGATTGTTTTTCTGGTAACTGAAAGTAGCATTGAAGTTCATTCTCCAAAAAAGATTTGTCTTAACAAAAAACAAACAAACAAACAAACAAACAACAAAAAAACACCCTCTTTTGCTAGCTCCCTAGAACTTTTCTGTCTTGAAAATAGCAGCCCTTCAAAAGGTGGCATTGATTGCAGTAAAGGACAACTTTATAACAGTTTCTTTAAATGTATGTTACCCTGGAAAGGCAGAAGTCCAGTTAAACTATGTTCGTGGTACATATCTTTCTCTGCAGCGGTGAAGAGGAGAAGTGTTCTGTGAGTTTAGAATAGAAATTTCACTGACAGTGTGAAACCCTATGAAAAACTGACAGGGCATATTCTCCCTTAAAGGGATCTACAGCTCTAAGAGAAGCACCTTTCTCCCTTCTAGAACTAAGCAGAATCAAAGAACTGAAAAAATGTAAAAATGAATGTAAAAACTGATGGTTAAATTCCTTCTGCTCAGAGCAGGAGAAAACGAGATTGGCAACAAAATTATTAATTTCCCCTAAGATTATTAAAAAAACATCTGTTAAGAGTATCAAAGCACATTTGATATGCTGTGCCAGTTTTGCCAGCTTAGACATTTCAGCAAGAAATTCAATTTGACCTGAAACGTGTATCAAACTGTCACTTTCATTCTCCTAAATTTAATGCAACTTATGCTGTTGGAACTCTTGAGGTTATTCCTAAATGTGATCCCACTGAAGACACAACTAAAAGTTTATGTGCACTTACACTTCTGAGAGTTATGATGGGAAAAAAAAAAAAAAAAAAAAAAAAAAAAAAAAAAAAAAAAGAGAGGGAAAAAGGATAAGCTCAGAAAATCTGCACTATTGTTTCTCTATAAGAGTAATTAACACATATTCCCAAAACAGCTAAGGAAAGAAGGAAAGAAACTGAAGATTCCCTTTGGGCAGGATAGTAACAGTAGCAGACATTAAATATGCAGGCAGCCATTAGACATGATTAAAGATTAATTCTGTGTCATAGAAAGGACTTGAGGTTGTTATAGGTCATGGCTCTTTATTATTTGGCTGACTGTGTTTATTTAATTAGCTCAACTTAATGAATCTTTGGTTATAGGTGTCTGGCAACCTAGATTATTGTACACCATTTATTAAGTCAAAGGCTCAAATATATAACTTTCTTTTAGCAGGTAGCTTCCACAGTTTCATTTTTTCAATAAGATTCTGGGCAAAACCAGAGGGGGTTCTACATAAGAGCATGATGTTACGACTTTATTTACCAAAGTCAGCATTAGAGGTTCTCCTGGAATTGGTGAGATGTGTGATCTCTTAATTTGGTGATAGTATTTCTATGCTGCCTATTACATTGGTTGCATTGGTAAAATTTCTAAGTCAAAAATCATAGCTCTCAAGAGGTACCATGTCAGTGGTATTTCAAGTTTTTGTGTTCTGATCACTGTTTTTTAACAGAAAATATTCATTTAAACATGGAGTCCTGAGTATGTCAAAAATTAATTTAAATCACTTTTTTTAAATCTTTACTTCCCCAGGGTTTTTTTTTTCCATAATGGAGATCTAACTAAGACCTTCAAGTACTTTCCAAATAGAAAACATTTTCTTTTGCACTTGTTTTTATTAAATCTTTGCATTTTGCACTAAAGGACTATATTTTCTCCCCTTTAAAAACAAAAAGACTACTATTTTCTAAACTTTGCTTAGCAGTCAGTTAAATCACATGAATGACCGAATCTCAGTGCAATGTGCTTTTTTTTCCATCCTGTTTCAATTAGAAGGGTAGTTAATCAAACAAATAATAATTAAAAAGAACATCTGTTCTTTTTAAAAGAATGAAAGAACTGAGGAAAAAAGGGTTTGTGATACAAGGTAAGGGAATGGTAGATTCTCTTTCACCTTCTTCTCAGATCCTCTGTCTTCTATACCATAATGAAAAGAAAATTACCCTGTCCTTAAAAGTCTTGGAAAAAAATTCAGAACTTCACAAAGACATAAACAAGTGGGTCTGGGGGGGTCCCTTTCTCAATGCACCAGAAAACATCAACTTTCATAAGGTAAGAACTGATAAAGCTGTGACATCAAGTTCATTTGAATGGAGTGCTTTTATGGCACATCAAATCCTAGAGAAGAGAACTAAGGTCATTGTGGCCCAGAATGAAATGAAGACAGCTAAGGATTAAATCAGACTTCAAGAAATTCACAGAATTTGCATTAGAATAATTTGTAGCACATCTGGTGTACAGATTAGCCAGATATGCTGGTAAACTACTAGGCAGCTTGGTGCAAAATATGGAGTTTGGAATCTTTAAGGAAAATAGGAATCCATGCTAATCTACCAGTTACATACAGAATTTTTTGAAGGATGAAGCTAAAGGACACGAAGAACAGGGAGAAGATGCTAGTACTATGTTCAGGTAACTTTTTTTTTTTTTTTTAAATGGAACAGATTATTTTGTTGTATAATGTAAATTATAACGCTGTACAATGCATGTATAATGAAACAAATTGTATATGTAACACTCAGTAACATTTTTATTACTTTCAGGCCTAGCAATTTTCTATCAAAAATGCTTGTCTTAGCACTTTGGAGAACCAAAATATTTTGGCTTTGAAAATAAAAATTTCTTTACAATTAAATATTTGGAGATGGTTTAAAAGAACAAAAGGTCCTAGGAAAAAGAAAAAAAAAGTGGAAATGCATATCTTGGTCTTAGGCTTGCTATGAAATTGGAAGACTCTATCCAGAAACTTCTGGCAGAGATTTGTTTCAGTATAGGGATGGCCACAACAGGACAGATATTCTTGGCCATTGGTCCTTGTAATCATGTTATTAAAAAAACCCCTTATACCTAGAAAGAAATTAAATGATTTAATGGACTCTTTATCCACTGAGCTCCAAATGCAGTCAAGTCAGCTGCAAGTTCTTAACTGTGCATGAAGGATGAAGATATTTTCTTGTTATGAAGACAGTGTCTCTTCAGCACATGCTGGTGGCTGGGTAACAAGCAGATAATCTCCTAATTGTTTACCTTGGTAGTGACCAGAAAACTTACAGCAGAATAAGTATGAAAATTAAAATTCAGAGGACACCAAATTCAATGGCAGCTATTAGCAATGTAATTAGAGTGTTTGATTAGAAATATACATGAATGTATTTGAGACTCTGAGTTTTTGACAGACCCTAAAAAACAAAGGCCTTTAACAGTCTGAACTATAAAGCTGCCAATACAGTATTGTCTGAAAATATGTGAAATGCACATAAGTCTACCTGATGTATCAGATAAAATAATGATTTAAGGATGATAAATTCTACCCACTGAACACGGCGACTTTGGGGACTGACTTTGGCAAAACTACTTGTTTAGAATAAGAAGAATAAGAAGAGTTCAAACAAGTTAGTTTTCTTGCAATAGAAAATACTTGAGACATGTACAACTAAATTAATTTTGGGCCACGAATTAGCTTTTTTCCTAAAGTTTTCACAGTCTGCAACTTGAATGTAGTACCTTCTCTTTTCCACGTAGGAGGAAGCAAATATGACTCAAAACTCAAAGAGTGGTACTTTTGTTTTTAAGTATTTAAACTGAAGACCAGATCAAGGCAGATCAAAACTGAACCTCCTATACTGTTCTCCTGCCTGGGTTTATACTGATAAATTGTATATATCTACATCTACATAATTTCTTCTATCATCTATTTCCTTTCATTAGTAATGTCCTTGGCTTCACTTCCAGCTCTTTATCCCTTCTCAGTTTTGGAAATAAGGACTGTGCATCACTACAGGGAACCTGCATTTAGTTTGGTATTAATAGAGTTTTACTATAAACACATGGTGCACTGAGCAAAAGAGAGAACTGATACTTTGGAATGTGTCCAAGAGTTATTTAGTTCAATATCCTGTCTCTGACAGAGGACAATACAAGAAACCTACAACAGGCAGATCTAGGATTATTCAATCTAAAAGAGAGCATACTTTAACCTTCAGATTGAAATTCTCATTTCAAAAAAATGGCTTATAATTTGTTGAGAGAAATTAAATATATCGTCAACGTCACTATTTCTTTTTTAAAAACCTCCTTAATATTTGACCTAAATCATGTCCTGCTTTTATGAGTTGCATAAACCATTTACATGTACATAAAAAAACAACTGTAAACTTAAAAGTATTTCTGGATTCCATAACATTTAATTTCAATTTACTGTCCTTGTTTCCTTTTGTTAACAGCCATGTTGAGTTGGGTATGTGAAAATAAGACATGCATAACATAAATCAGAAAAGACTGCTATTATAATGCTCCTCATTCCTCTTATCTTTTGCAGTAGTTTTTGTTTCTTTCAATGCAACTTTTTTACAAATTTCATTACAATTCCATTTTTGCATTACACATAGTTTAATCACTTCTTGTTCTGTGATATCCTTTAAGATACAGGACAGACAGTATTGCATAGCACTCAAGAAGAAGTGTTTAAAGCATTATGATATATTTTCTATTCTTTGTTATCCCTTTTCTTATGCATACTAAAATCTTGCCTTTTTGTTTTAATATAGCGATATGCGAAGCTCAAATGCCCCTTAAATTCTGTACCACTAGAAATTACACAAATACAGTTGTGGCTTTTTTAAAGTTGATATATATTACATAAAAGAACAGAAATTATATTATTGAATTCAATTCTAAGCTATTTTGCCCTACTATTTTAATGTATTGTATCATGTTTTATTTTTCATTTGTTTCAGCTACATTGGTCACCTAATACCTTCCCACCAATTTCTCTGATCCTGAATGAACATCTCTTTGAAGTTAAATAAGCCATCTGCAAATATACCTACCTCATCACTCTCTGTATTTTCACATTTTTAATAAGGATATTTAAAATAAAGTTGAAAAGACAAAACACAAAATCTTAACTCAGTCTCATTGCTGCAATTTTCCCAAAATAAAAAAAATAAAATATTATTTTTTTCTTTCCATCGTGTTTTAATGAATATTTGAACTGTGACAATATTTCACTTCACTTCACATATAATTACTTCTTTTAACAACCCATACGAGAAATAGCAATTGCTGTGTTGTAAGGACATTAGCAACATTAAAAGTGAACCCAATTTATTGATAATAGACAATTGTTAACTTATCAAAACATTCCCTCAGTTATAATCCCATATTGTCAAAGTATTTGATAGGCAATGAATGTCTTTCAAATGTATGTTAATGCTCTGTTTTTCTCAAAACAATAATGGTTACTTTTTCTAGTTTTTTCACCATATGATAAAGAGATAAACATTTAGAAGAAGAACATTTCAGAAATGGCCATTGCAATTCTCATTAGCAAAAATATAAAGTCCAAGAAAAATACTATAACAGGATGATACTGGAAATGATTTCTATTTTAGGCAGTAAAAAAATAGGAGAAACGCCAGTGGTTGTTGGGTGGTGCATTTAGTAATTTATTCAACACTCAGTTCCCAGTGTGTTGTGTTGGTGGCTTACCTTGAATATGCATTCCTGAGTATAAGCCATAGAAAGAGTCAATTCCACTTGTCAAGGACTTTTTATTTATGAAATGCTATAAACAATTTATATGACCAAATTTTGAGGGGCGAAAAAACCCCCAAACCTTTCCTCCTTTCTATTTTCTCATTTTACATAATGCTTTTCCTAAGGGAATGGCATGAGGGAATGGGAAAATCAATTGTGCATCAAATTGTAGAAACACTGACACATTCCTCTAAATAACTAGTAATCAGTAAGTAAGTGAAAATTGTACATAATATGTCTATCAGAATTTTTCAAAATATTATATGAACATTCATTAAATCACAACAATTCTAATCAGACCTGCCATTAAAATTTTGCATCTGTCTTGCTAACAGAACTCAACCAAGCCAAACCAAGGATAAAAATAGTGAAGCATAAGTAAAAATCTGTTTTCACAGAAGAAAAGTCTGCTTAGTCCTGTCATTCTTTTTTTTTCCTTGTGAATTTATTTGAGGTTATTTGAGGTTAATAAAGGAACAACAAAAACACCAAAGAAATCTTACAAAAGGATGGACTTACTGTTAACAGATAGGAAATATTTCATATTATATGAAATGGAAATAGAGTGATAATAAGCTAACAAGGAATTGGTTCCTTGGGAGAAAATGTATCTACATAACTGCATAATCTGTGACACATCAAAAATACAGATTTGTTTATTTAATAATGAATAAACTCAATTCCTAATTATAAGATTCATATGTGTATTTTTCAGGGATACTGTGTCATAACTGGTATCAATAGAAAGTAAGTATAAGAACACAACATTTTTTAAGAATTCTTTAATATATTTTCTACTAGTTATTTTTAATATTTTGACTCTTCTGTTATACTAAGAAAATACACTGTCTATTGTAGAACATGATAATGACTGTCATTGCTATATGTATCACAAATATAAATCAGAAAGTATTTCAGAAATCTTTCCTCTATTCACAGAAAACTATGTATAATTATTTTCTTTTTCTGAAGCAGTAGCAGCATTTTTATTGATTCAATCATACTATGATTAAAAATAAATAAATCTGATAGCATTTCCAGACTGTCTGTGTCTGCTCTCTCTACACTTTGGAATTCTTTGCTAGTCAAAACTATTTAATGAAAAAGTTTTGTCTGGATTTTCAATGGGGCATGTCCATAGCACTTGTGGAAAGAAAGTAAAAAGAAAAGGAAAGACAATTTTAAAAAGAAAAACACACCAACAAATATACATATATTCTTCAGTTGGTTTTGGGGTTTGCATTATCCATGAAGAATGAAACTTTTCTAGTGGTTCATATATGAAACTAGTATTGCCTAGACCTGTTTTATTCATGAATACCAGATGAGGATCAAAGCATAAAATTTGAGATGGTAGCTCACAGGAGGAATCTGTGACGCCAAGGGAAGCAAAAAGATATTGCCTATTGATGAGAAAAGCAGAGTTATTACTCACATTCTGAAACCCTTACTTTGTGTTTACATTTGTCCTCAGGTTTTTTATATGTATCCTAGAGCTCACAAATATAGACTTAATACACGAGACTGGATGAGATTCAGAGGATATTAAAAGAGCTTGCTGATATGACTGACTGAAAGGCTGAGGATCAGGCTAACAAATCTCATGAAGTTCAGCAAAGTGCAGAACTATGTACCTGGGAAGGAATAAACCCATGTGCTGGTACACACTGGGAAGCAGCTGGCTCAGTACCAGCCAGCCTGAAAATTATTTGAGTGATACAGTGAACAACAGGTCAAGTAGGATCAAACTGTAGCAAACAAATCCCACACAAGACTGCATCAGAAAAGCTGTGGTCAGCTGGTAGATGTAAATTATTATTTTTAACTCAATCCCAGCAAGGCTGCACTTAGAATACGTGTTCAATTTTTGTCTTAGTTCAAGGGAGATGCTGGGAAACTGTGAAGTATTCAGCATTCAGTATTCAGTATTGAAGACAAGCAAGATAGTGAGATATCTGCCTGATGGAGCAATTGAGAGCACTGGCTTTTTCAGTCTGTTGAAAAGCGGGTTAAGAGGAGAATAAACCTAAAACTACTTGGACATTTCTAATCACAATTGTGAAACTCTTGGCAACGACAAATTGTAAAACAAGGAGCAACTGCTACAAGCTGTGACTTTTGATGTCTACTCAGCTTTAGGAAACGCTTTTGTATAGCACTGAATTAGATCACACAGAGAAGTTGTAAAATCTCCATCTCTGGAGATTTTCAAGAGTCAGCTATGGAAAACCATGGGTAATGTAAGATGGTAACTATTCAAGAGTCATGCTCCTTGGCTTCAGTGGAGAGGCTGAACTACACAATCTCCTGAGAACTCTTCCAATCCATAGTTCTGTAATGCAGAAAACATAGATGAAAAGATGAATTATGTTTCCTACGGATTAGTAGGAATAAATACTAAAATAGATGCCAATGCTATCTGGCCATGAAAGCTGCATTTTAAGTAAAGCAGGGACTCTATGTCCTGCACTGCTAAAATAAAAGTCTTTGGCTGGCTTTCTGAGGCAGTTTGCTTCAGCCTTTCCAATGACTGGGAACAGTTCTCAAGAGATCCTAAACAATAGAATCCTAGGAACAAAACCAGAATCAGTATTGATTTGATCCAAAGTTGACATTAACACAAAAATGACCTTTTTTAGTTATTGCACATAAACGAAACTGTTACTTTTTGACAGCAATGCATTAGTTTCATGTGCAATTTCCTTAATAATTTTATTATCCATGTGATTAATACATTATTTGCTTAAGCCTACCATTTTGCTGATGTTGCACCAAACAAAAATAAAAGCTCCTGTGTTAGAAAAAAGAGAAAGAACCCATTATAAAGTGAAAAGTTTGGATATTGTTACATGATCTGCATTACAGTTGCCAACTATGGTAATACAATGCTTACACATGAAAGAAAAGTACAAGGTCATATTACCAGATCTAACGCTGAATTTAACACTGTTTTGAAGCAATGAGGTTAGCTGACTTTCGGAGTTTTGAATCCTTTGAACACAAATTATTCTGCTAATCTGCTATTACAAATAAAATAGCATTATAACAAATAATGGAGACTGCAAATAAATTAAGAGTAGTTCTAAGACTCACAAGCTTTGTTTGTGGCTGAAAAACTCCCCAGTTTTTAAGTACACACATATACACAAGAAGTCTAGATGATATCAAATGGGGGAAAAAAGTCCCTTTTTTTTTCCTCCAGAATTAAAATACCTTTACATCACACAAATGTTAACAGACAAGTCTTTGGATGACTGATGTTGCATAACACATACAGCAATGTGTTTTAGGGTGGCAGGGTAAGCTAAGGACACAGCTTTCTTCTGCACTCAAAATGTTTTTGGTACAGGAGGTTTAAGTCAAACACTTAATGTGAGCAAAATGTTGCTTCTGTGTGTTAATTATGAGATAAGTAAGGATACACAAACACACAAATGTATCCTCGGCATTTATAAAATCCTTCTCCTCTCTTCATGTATAACACTTTCCTGCACATCCCTTTATGTCAAGTCAGGTGCTATAGTGCTACATGATGGATATAATTTAATTTGACAGGTTACAATGCAGCACCAATTTGGAAAATTGGTGAAAAAAGGCAGTTGTTGTGAAGTTTGTTTTTAAAGATGTTCAGTTTGTTTTGCTGGTGGTTTTCTTTTGGGTTTTTGGGGTTTTTTGTTTTGTTTTATTTTGTTTTAATTTGTTTTGTGTGTCTTTTATTTTGTGTATGTGTTTTAAATTGGTTTTGTTTTGCTTTTGTTTTTTCCAACCCTAGTAAAAGAAAACACTAAAATGACATTTTTATTTTTAAAAGCATAATTTATCTCTAAGATAAGAGCTAGAGATTTCTCTGCATGAACCAGATGTGTAAAAAGTGTAAACAATTAGAGACAGAATTACTGAACAGATATTCCCTCTAATAAGCCAGCAAAAGGAAAACTTGTGCATGTTGGAATGATGATGCTTCTTCCATTTTTCTCATAGCAAAACTCTAACTAGGCTAAGGTATGTCTCTGTAATTTCAAAACAGGGAATAAAACCAAATGAAATTTATGTTATACTACTTTCAATGGATTCAGCTACAGTTCTTGCTGTTTTGATGGCAAAATGTGACAGGATGTTACATTAGTAAAAATATTTCCATAATTAATGCATTACTGCATTCTCTGTTGGATAGGTCTAAGACAATAAAACCAGGTTTAAACTGTAGTTTTCCAGATTCGCAGAAGTATTAATTTTGTGTTTACTAACCCAGAAGTAGATAACATAAAAGACACTGTCATGCATTTCTCTACAGAGCTGAAATGGTGTCCATCATTATAAATGTCTATATTTCTACCATTTGTATATCCATACATCAAGGGAAGTGATGCAGTATGCAAATTCATAGGCCCAGGGGAAAAGGTTTACTCATTCTCTAATTAATCTTAAGAACACTACTGTAGGAAGACAACTGGCAATAAGATTGAGAAAACTCTAAGTTATAGTCCCATTCTAGTAGAAGTTATGCCAGTACGAAAATAGGAGGAAATGCAGTCGTTACTTCCTACATTATAACTTCTGGGATCAGTCAATGGGCTGAACCTTCTACCCAGTGGGAATGCCTATTGGTAAGAACTTTATGTCCACTAAATTATCTTTTTAAGCTAGTTTTTCTGGGTGATTTGAGCTCATCACTATATTGCTCCAAATTATTTTTTGCAGTCAGTTACTACCACCAGCAATCTTTGAGCCTTAATCTGTCACAATTTTCTGTTATCAGTATATTTGTTAATAAAAGTGTGTTTTTCCCTAAACTGATTAGTTAACAGTTCAAGGACACTGTTGTCTAACAGTGGATAACGTAGTTGACAAAAATGGGGAGATCCAGGACAGGGGTTCCTCTTTCTAACCTGTTTAAATTAAAGGATTCAGCTCTGGTATACTGTTGGCACATGTTCCTAAACAGCCCTCTGATCCAGCAGACTGTCCAGTGGAGTCTCCATTATGGGATACTGACAGACCAGGTAGACACAAGGGACTCAGCTTTCCTGGGACATTGGCAGACTGATCACACATAAAAGGCTCAAGGCACCCACCCTTTTATCGGACAATTGTACTCTATTAAGACTGTTCTAGTCCCTTGAAATCAGTGAGGATACAAGATATATTTTATTACACAAACCTGGTAAATAAAAAAGTGTGATATCAGACTCGAGCAGCATAATTAAGAAAAAAAAATCTCATAAATCGAACAAAGAGTACTTGAAATTTCTGAAGGAAAATAGCAACTGCTAATACACAGAAAAAAAGGAATCATCCTGTACACCAATGCAAGTGACGGGGATAGAGATTTTCAAGCACTACAAAAGGCTTCTTTCACATCACAGTTTTACATCAATAAAACCCCACCTATTATTTTTGTAATTATTATTTCTGTGATAATTGCAAATATATTAACAGCTCTCTCACTATGCATCTTATTATAGTCTGTCCATTCTGTCACAGTTTAGTATCCATTCAAGCATCGCAGGAAGGAAAGTGTATTATAACCATGAATCATACGTGGCATTTTGCAAACATCTCATATTACCTACTATTTACAGCCAAATAATATAATATGTTTAGGTATGTGTGTCTCCTTCGGAATTATTTAAATTTCAGTCATCTGGTATGATCTAAAGCTCTAATAATTTGGCTGAAGGAAAAACAAAATCAGAAATTATGCATAAAACACTGTTAACAGTGCTTATCTTGGACTTACTGACTTTCTAAAATTTAGTATTTTCTATAATTTTCAGAGATTACATTTCTATAAAGCTAAGTTTCTTCAAAAATATCCCCAAAATTCAAGGGACTGAAAAACTTTTGTATTTAATTGTATCAGGACTTTTTTTAAGTTCATGCAGATACACTTTTACGAAAGCACAGTTGAATCCTGTGAACGCGAAACTTTCAATTGCCTACAAATTTAAAGCTTCATAAAGGAAAAAAAAAATACAATTATAGTGTGTTTTTAAGTTTTCCAATAACAAAAACACCAGTTATAGAATTTCTAGTTAAAATTTTTAAAATCCTAATCATTGCAGTTGAGTTTTAAGTATATTTGGAGAGACCTGTTTGAAACAAATAGAAAAGAAATTCTACCTGAGCATGAGCATGACATTTCATAGCAGAATAATCTTTCTTTATATTTTAGGTCATTCACAAGCTCACTGGAAAGATGTCGAATAATGCAGCAGCATGAATGTTTATATCTCTGTGAAAGACACTCACTACTGACTAACACCCCTGCATTTTCTATTACACGATGTCTAATTAAGCCCCATGATGCCACTCTCAAATCTGACAAAGCAGAGATAATTCTTGACATTTTCAAAAACTTGGCTTATGTTCCCCTTCTTTTTAAAGTGACACAAGCTGGGGCTTCAAACTGATAATGACATTGCAGCAAGTTTCTGGTTTTTTAATCTTTTTCAAACAGTAGTTTACTCAGAAGGAATGGAATCACACAGACTCTTATTTGCCTTTGCAATGTTCAAGCACAGAACCAAGGCTGCCAAAAGACAAAATTCTGCCCTTACTTGCCTCAGTTCAACTCCCAGCAAAATCAATTGAAATTATGTTATACTACCCAGGGAGTGATTGGGTCCATAGCACACAGACAGAACTGTCGCAGCACATATGAGGTGATAGGTCACGTCACTTCAATTGTCCCTATCTTCTTTCAGCACCAGACAAACATCAAGAGACAAACACAAAGCAATAAAATAGCAACAGTAATACTCAGTGTCCTGATACTGTCCCTGTCACCGCTACTCCTCCAATCCAGCCATAATGCAGAATTTTCTCTACCACATGTGGTGCCTCACATCTACCTTTCTTGGTCAGCAGCAGGAGGCAGATCAACAATATTTTGAAGCTGTCTTTAATTTAAGACTCGTCTCTTTAAAATGAAAACTGCCTTTTAGATGGAAGAACAAGGACAAGGATGAAAAGGTTACTGTATATGCTTCTGAAATTACAAAAATTAACAGTGAGGAATATGCTTTTCTTTAAAAAAATTTAAAAAATCCATTGCTTGCAGAACTCAAAGGATATAAATTTCCTCTTCTCTGTCCTGGTAATACCACTTGTACTTATTTATTACACTCTGTTTGCTGTGACACTAGCCAAAGATTACACAAGACAAGTTTCTCCATTAAAAGGAAAAATAATGAGAACAGATAATTACTTATATATTTTTTCAAAAATGTTCTATAATGATTAAGAGCTGGCTTGCATATCTTAGGGATAAAAACAACAAAACTGAAATAAAAGTTTTTCTCAAAAGAAAGCTATAAAATCTCATTAATATATGATTTACGAAGTCACAGGTTGCCGTTTCATTTCTCAGTCAAGATTGAGATGAACTATTAAGGACTTTATCTCCTGGAGTTAAGACTAATGCAAAAAATCATTAATATTTTCAACTGTAAATTTCTGAGACCTGGGTACCAATAGGAAAATGTTTTGCTTTTCCACAATTTTCTTCTAGATATTGCTTTAATACAGTTTTACATGAAACATCATTTGTTCAGACTGTGTCCCAATTCACCCTGCAAACAACAGAAAACAGAAACTAATTATTTTCAACCCCAATCCCTATCCGACTATATCTTTTGATGGTAGATACTAAATTGGTGGCAAATTACATCTTACATTGGATTTCATGCTTATCAGATTTTTCCCCTATCTTTCCTTCTATCTATTTGATTAAATCATTTCGCATCTCTCAGAAGTCATAAGTTACAAAGAAAAAAAGAGAATTCACCTTCGCAAGATTTCATGTGTATAAATATTACCATTCAAGGTGTAGACTTAGTCATTTGGGCAGCCAAGCTAAAGAACACACAGTAACCCAACCTATTCCTGAGCAAAAGATGAGTTTCAACAGCCATAATCATCTCTCTTCCAACACAAACTTACAGACTAGAAGATAAAAATATTTGCAATAAGTTTATTTTTGCACTGGTTTATTATTTTAACTATTGTAGCATTATGGTTCTAGTAAAATTAGGTGCTGGGTGGCCATGAAGTAAGAAAATGCTCCTGATTTTATTAAGTCTTGCAAAATTATCTGACCAAATATAATAAATACAGTTCATTGGGATTCCTTTTCAATATGGGTTTTTTACCATTTTTAAGAATCTGTATTTGTGCATTTACCTTTAAAAGAAGAAAAAATGTAAAAAAGCTCCAAAGGAAAATGTAATAAATTCCTCTGTTGAATGCAAATCAGTAAGGTGCTGTAGCTCGGTTTTAGTTTTTTCCCGCTACTTTTGTATTGTGTGCCTAACACTCTCACATTTAAACAGTCAAAGACATTCCCCACAGGACACACACACGGACACAACACTGCCTTACATCCTTTTGTGAAGATACTATGTGTGTCCTTGATATCAGGTAAGTTCAGGCAGTGTAACAGCCTGAAATCTTGCCCAGAACAGGGATATTTATTTGCATGTATTTGTAGACTGTTTAATTCCCTACTGTAGTGCAAAGAAAACTACTGTTCTTCACATTACTTCAAACAGACTACTAGAACTACAGACCTGAAAATCACCATTCACTAAGGAAAAAGCACACAAGATGTTTTATAAATATATTAATGTGGCATATTCTCCTTTCACCAACTGTTGCTGAATATTGGAAAGGGAGACTGCAGTTTTCTTGAGAAATTTAACAGCAAGATTTGCATGGCAGTGAAAGAAGTGAATCTAAGATTGATATATTTCTATTTATGTGCTATTCAGATCAAATAATTGGCAGAAAAGATATTATTTATATGAAAGAGATTCAAATGAACTATTTTCTTCAGTCTTTCTTGACTGAATACTAACAATGCCTACCTTGATTTGACAGCTCATCTGTTCTTAGGTAAAGCTGGATGACAGTCATCCACAAAAGCATTTGATTAGTTTATCATTACCTGTGTCTATGTTTAGCAGATGTTTTTGAAGTTCTTTACCTCAGTACTCAGTGAGATTTGTCACCATATAATGTGAAGTGTGGAACTGTTGTTCAAGTTACTTCTAAGTTCTTTTAACATTCTTCAGTAATTTATTTCATCACTGAATGTAAGTTTAGATCATCTGTAAAGTATAATATTTGGGTTGATTTTTAAAATAGAGGGAATACTGGGAATATCTAGAAAAGTAAGATGAAATAAATGAATATTAGGCAGAGTTGAAGCGAGGGGGCTGAGAAAATAGCAGTAAACCAGTATGTTATGACCTGTCCCTGAAGGAGAGGATAACTCAGATTCTTGTTACTACATCCCTGGGGAGATTAGAGTGAAATGACCTGGATAATTGGTGTTCATAAATATTTGCATATATATGTAGGGCTTATTCTAAAACAATTTGTTTGCAATGGAAAAGAGGTATGGGTAATTTCTGTAGAGATAAAAAAGAGTAAAAATATCATTTATGTAATAATATAAAAAAAGAAAGAAAGACAAAGAAAGTAGAAATAAGTATAGAAAGAAGAAAGAAGAGTAAGAAAGTGTAAAGTAAATAATGGAAAGGAAAAATACCACCACCTCTGAATTCAGTGACAAGAGCTGATTGTTGCAATTTTGCTGTCCATCTAATGAAATGATGCTTGCAATCCTGATCTGTCATGGATGGGGGGAGCACATGAAACAGGACGTTCATTGGGTTAATGTACACTGAGATTCAGGCGGGAATTCCCAGGTACTTCCCCAGAGTTTTTACAGTGTCTGATAAAACATTTTGAGGCTCTTCAGAGCTCTTTGGTAGTTTATGACACCTTCTAAGACATGGCAGCTGCCTCTCAGGTGAGCCTCTGACATAAAGCCAGTTATGTCCCATCAGAGGGGATGAAAATCCTCAGGCCAGTAAGTGAATGTCCCAATACCTTCCCTGGAGAGAGTTTTACAACAGAGCATGTTCTCAAAGGGAGGAGACTGCACAATAAAAAGCACTATCCCCCCTCACAGGATCAGCTGTCTATTTGTCCTTTTCCTCACCTGGCTCAAAACCCAGATCACGCTAAACAAAGGTTGGATTTTCCTGGTCATCCTCTGGTGCTCATGCCCTCTGCACCTGGGCTTTTACCTTGCACATCATCAGCAAAGCACTCCCTATGTTTGCAAATGGCCATTTGGTTAAGCCTTTAACCATTAACATTTCAGTCTCTCACACCACATTTTCAAAATATCCCTATGTGCATTACTCATACATTAGTCCCAATGGACTGTGACCACCCAGAAATTGTAGCATGTGTTTTGTCTTGTATCCTGAAACTGACGAACAATGCCGTTGTGATAATGAAAATATTGCAGTGTCTCACCACAAAAAGTATGTTTGCAAAAAAAAATAAAAAAAAAAAATTAAGCAGACAGTCGTAATCGCTTCAAAAAACAGAATAAGCATTGCTTCACCAATGGAATCAGAAACGACAGTACAGTTTTGGAAAAAAGTCTTGCAAATCGCTATTACTTTTATACAGTAACTTAAAACTCAAGTGTAGCCTCCCCAAAAGCCACCAATACATTTGGATTTCTGTGCTTTCAGTTTCACAATGGACAGCTGATGTTTCATTTCCTCTCATGTATGGAAGGCTTACTTGGAAGAAGTTAATTCAAGATCATAGAGCTTTCCATGGAAGATTGACTTTTTCAAATTTTATCTCATTAAAATTTCGGGGCAGGTGAACTAGTTAATCTTGCACATCTGGTAGCGTGTTAAAATGCACAGTTAAGTGATTCCCAAGATATCTTACAAGAAGGAATTAAATTACTTAGTTATTCTGTGAGGTACTGTGTTATATACATTCCTTTGTCTAGAGAAGTTAGTGTTCTATCCTGCATCTCCTAAATAATACATTTAGAAGTTTTAATCTGAATGACAGTTCATTTAGGTTAAGCAAAGATACTGTTACTATAAAGCTCCATTATTTCCTCCAAAGAAAATTAACATTTAAGAATTTTTATATTAGCACTACTAATAAATAAAATATATGCAGGCTCATCATAATAAGAAAAAATACACTATTTTTACTAGGGGCAACAATGTATATATATGAACATAAATAGCATGGGTATACATTCTATTATTAGATTTTTTTTATATATAGTTGTAAAAAAATTATGTGTTGGACTATATTTTTCTAATCCAAAACACTCAATGCAGACTGGGTGACAATACACTGAAGTTAAAGAAAAATAGCAGAAGAAAAATGTGAAGCTTTGCCACAACATCTCTCTGCTTGCTCAACTTCTGCTAGAAAAGTCCATTTTAGCAGTTCCTTCTGTTAAGTCCTGGAAACAATTTAATGAGGTTGGAACAAATGTATTGTTAGGGAATTAAAATATATTCCAGCCAGAGAACTTGAATTAAAATAAATAGCAAATCAAATCACTAAACCTTTTAATGAAAATGCAGTTTATTTTTTAGCAATTGCAAATATTCTACACAAAGGTAATCCAGGTGCAGAAACCACAGGGACTGGGAACTTCCTTTGGGACATCTGCATGGACCATGCAATGTCACCCTCAGACTATTCCCAGTTTCTTCCTTCATTGATTCTTGACCTGTCACCACCTGGCAGCCCAGAAGGGTCTCTTGAGTCAGACCAGGAAAAAGACAGTCGAAACACACTATTTAAACATTACCTCATGTCTAAATAATGCCCTAAAGCACTTAACTGCACTTAACATTTTTACTGAACAACTTTTTTGTTGTTGTTGGAAGAGTAAAAAAATGTAATGATGAGTATTTTCAGTTTGATATACAGAAATAATGGATTAGCATCCATCAAAGTGAAAAGAGATTTAAGCTCATGATATGCAACTTCTGTTCTAATTTTAACTCAAGTTCTCTTTGAGCTATTCTATATTTAGCTTAATTTTAAAATAATTTTTGATAAGCAATAGTCTTAAAATATAAGTGACAAATATGGGTAGATCATCTGCAATACCATTTATGCAAAGTCCAGTGTATTATTGGCTCTCTGTGAGGATACGTGGACAGAGAATATAAAATAGCTGTACAGGGAAAGAAACGTGCACTTTCCAGTCCCTTGCTGTCACTTTGTTATTGCATACAGTGAAGCTGCATAAAAGATATAGCTATAAGGTCCAATTTTTTAATGATTTCTTTCTTAATGAAATAGCTCTCAAATTTTGTTTGAGGAGAAAGACAGCCACCTTTACATCTGGGTAATTCCCCTTCACCCCAGCTCCCATTTAACTAATTAAATGTTCTTTAGAATTTGAAATCACTGAGTATAACAAAGCTCCTGAGAATCATAAGCAAAGTCAGGAGGACATCTCAGACACAAGAATGGCTAGCGTAGGACAGTCTAGGGAGTACATGATGCTTTCAGTATCATTTTGTACTGTACTTTAGGGCTTTAATAGCCCTTCCAGCAATGTTGCACCAACTGCTAATCGATACCAATTATTTTTCTCACCATAGAAACTAGGCTTAGTTAACCCCTTGAGTGCCTTAGTCTGAAATAAATAGACAATGTGGCTTTTTACGTGGATGAAGAAAACATCCACTACAGTGAAATTATTCCTGCAACAAAAGTGCTGTTACATTCAAATTCTGGACCAACCTATAGTCATTCAAAAAATTACTCTGGCCCATCAGTTTAAGGCCACATTCCCAGAGCATGAACTTAAATAAACAACTACACATTGTATTGTGCTCTCATACCAATACTTGCAAGGAGCAAAGTGGCAAAGACTGCTACCCTTCAGTGTCTAATGCTGTTTCAGTCACAAGGGTCTTTGCAATGAAATTTTGGTTGAATAAGCAAGAAACCCTAATGAAACTAATTGTAAATATCTGGTGGTTTCTTTTTGGTTTTTTTTTTTTTTTTTTTTTTTGTTTTAATTGATAGCTTTTTTTTTCTTTTTTTAATTAATTACTTTTCATAATTTCATTCAGCTCAAACATGAGTGAAAACAATATGAGAACAGCTATTTTACTGTCAATTTATGTTATTAAAACATTCTAATTTTGCATGCAGGTCAGGAGAGAATTTATATTGTAAAAACATTTCATCATCAAAAATGGGGGAAAAAACCCAAATGAAACAAAACTCCACACCCCAAAACAACGTTTTGTGAAACACTCCCTTATGCATCTAGATATTTTATGACAAATAATTATGGTAAATATATACTTCTTTGGGGTATTTTGTTCAGCTTAATACAAGTTTTTAAACCAAACATATAAATAGATTAGTCAAGATTTTTTTTCCTGTAAATAGGCAGGCAGACAGTAGAATTAGTGAACTATTTAAATATATTAAAGCTCTTAAATATTACTGCTAAAATTATTTCCAAGTAGCTAATATAAAGGCAAAATAAAAATAAGGGTACTGGAAATAAAAAGCATTAGGAAAACAGTTATTTTGTAGCCTTATTGTGCAGCATATTCTCAGCAATCCTCTGTCAATAGAAATCTAGATTCTCCTGAAATAAATGCAAATTTTTGCTAGGATCCCAATAATGTTTTATATTTGTCTGTCTATCTATCTTTAAGTGTGCATGAAGTGTTTAATTCTTAAACACATGGAAAGTCCTGCATACATTTATTCAGTACAATACACCATCAAATGGGAATAAATTAGAACACAAAATAGTTCCATTTGATTGAAGAAAAAGCAGGGAGTCTTCAAGACAAAGAAGTTGCTTCCATAGCAGTTCACAGAAAGGACAATACTAACAGATCTAAGAGATTGAGGAAAAATAGCCAATACACTCCTGCAACAGATCTATCAATAGGGTAAATAATTGGCTTTATGTTGCTTAGTTTAAGCTAGCTAAGCTAATACATCATTTAAATGGTCCTTTTAGAAAGTGAAGCTGTCTAGAGTCATGCAGAATTATGCAGTTGTTCAGAATGCAGTACAATATTCCGTCAGTCTCAGCCACCATATGGACATATCTGAAATATTTTTTCAAACCAGTTGAACCAAAAGCAGAGGAACAGAGGTTCTAATAAGCCATTGCCCTCTGGAGCTGCCATAGTTCTCTGCATAAACTTGATAAACTGCTTCTTTCATTAATTTTTGTTGGCTTTCACAACAAATGGACCCATATCATTAGCACCGTTTGTCATAGTCCCTTACTCCTTGAAGGTTATAAGGCTTGCAATGAGGTATATTCCAAAACCATGTGATACTTTGTTCCAGGCATTCTAGAAAGGTTTTCCTAAGGAATACAATTTTTTCATGGTAGAAGGAATATAATCTGTACTCAATTGACAGGAATGTTTTGCCAGAAAGGAAAATTAGGGACTGATGACAAGAAGAGGGGAATCTTGATTTAGCAAAATATCCTAAGGCTTTTTATTTTCTTAATGTTTTAATTTCTCCACTGTTTTTTTCAGGTTGTACTGGAAAAAAGACAGAACTAAGAATTTTGAATATTAACAGATTTTTGAAATTCAGAAAAAAAATGCTAATAGAGGATGGGATTTCCTTTCATTAGTTGTTCAATCCGCTGCAACCAGACCCAGTAACATAAAGCATAATTCCTTAGTAGAAAAAGCAAAAAAGGCCTCACCAGACTGCACAACATCATTTGTCTTTGCTTTCATCCTTTACTAAAATACAGTCTTAATTCTGACACCATTAAAAAAAAAAAAAACTTATTTATTCATGCACCCCTAAAAAAAAAAAAAAAAAAAAAAAAAAAAAAAAAAAAAAGCTATATACTTAAAAATGTGATGTATTCCTGTATTTGAGAATATAAAAAGTACTTGCAAATATCAACAAATATGGCCAGTTTCTCTTTAAATCCTTGCTTATCTCTAATGGTAAGACAGCCAGCACCTGAGATTTCATTTTTGTGCACTTTTCCTGTGTTCAAGCTGATGTGATGACTAATCCTCGTAACTATTTTCACCACGACATGCAGTTTAATTATTAGGCTGGCACTATGAACCCCTGAGTAATGTATCAATACTTCCCTTTTTCACAACTAATGTCAAAATCCTCATGGGTATGTACAAGAGGTATTTTTTGATTGCCTGCATAATTTATTTATTTGATTTAAAAGGGTACTGAGCAGCACTGAGTAGAGGGAGGGAAAGGAAACAGAGGATTACTTTGCCAAGGGAAAGTTCTTAATCCAAAACTTGGGGCTGAGGGATAAATGGATACAAATTACAGGCAACTCAGTGAAAGCCCTTGCTCTGTTCAGCATATCATTACACAACTATTTGTACCAGAAAACCAGATGCTGAAGGGAAATAAAAACCACACCAAAACATAAACATCTGGTAGTGTTTTATATGAGGAAAATGAGTATTTGGAATCAGTAGATAACTTTAAAAAATATTTTATGTGAGATTTAAAGGCTCAACTTTTTTTCTGAAGACAAAACATAAAATATTGAAGGATCTTTTCTTCTGGAAAAAATTAGGTCATTATAGGTGGTTTACTGAGTTAAACTCCCCATAGTATTCTCAACATCTTTTGTAAATTGAAATTGCTAGTATTGGTAGCATAGCAGGGGGAATGGGAGAAAATTCCAATGAGACAAAAAGCTTCCATCTGGATTTCATTAAACAGTAATTTTCTCGTAATTTTCTCTATAATTTTAAGGCATGAAAGTCAATAGATATATTATTGCATAATGAAAAATCTCAGGGATTATATAAAAAGTCTGGTTTTACTCAAGCTTTTATTCTCTGGTTGCATGTACTAATATTTCCTAAGTTAATTATCTGATCAAAGGAAAAAAAAAAAAAAAAATTGTTCTCCAATGGTGTTCTGCCTTGCATCTGTCAAAAATTTCACCATGGTTTGAACCAACCATTGACCTAAACACTAATATTCTCTAAAATGTAAGTGACCATAATTTTGTATACTTTTCTGTATAAAAAATAGAATATGTAATCCACTCACCATAAAATATGTGGTATGTGATGAAAGACAATCCTTTTCTTTTTCAGGAGTTATGAAAAATAAATTTAAATAAGTATCTAAAATTATAATTATTGCTCAATTTCACAAATATCTTTTAGAAATTTAAAATCACACCTCATAAAAAAAATGCAACAGGCAGGAAGCTTCTTTCTTTTTTTTTTTTTTTTTTTTTTAAATTTAGACTGAAAGAAAAATTAAAGGATTGCATCTTGTACTGTTAGCCAAAATATTATCCTATTACAGTAAATTTCTTAGAGAAATAAAAGAATTTAAGATAATCTCTACTTCTATGTCTAGTCTCTGTTCCAGATCAGCATCTCCACATGGAAAGCTAGTCATGGCTGAATTGCTCAAACACTTCATTTCCTGAAGCTTGGATCCCACACTTATCTGCTCTTGAGAGAGTATTCTTTGTAAAACAGTAATTATTGTCAAAATTTCATATTGTCAAAATTTCAGGCTTCTCTGCACCCTAGGTTTTTCTCACTTTTCAGTGCTTGCACATCAGTGCCCAGTATTGAATTACCCTTTTTGTCATTCTTTGCAGCATTTTCTCATTCATCTTTTGTTTTTGTAGAGTACCAATACAGATATAGAGAAGTTAATCAGGGAGCAGAAAGGATCTAGAACTAAAACACGGCCATCAGAGGCACAAGCAGTGAGTGTGGTACTGGAAAGATGCATCTAGCTCTGAAATCTTTGTTTCCTCTAAGGAGCTGACAAAATTAAGAGGAAGGAAGGAAGGAAGGAAGGAAGGAAGGAAGGAAGGAAGGAAGGAAGGAAGGAAGGAAGGAAGGAAGGATCAGTTTAAAGCTGCTTGTCAAATGAGAGATATAAGAAAAGTTTTCAGAGAAAATTACATGACACTTTGATCATGGGCTACAGCATTCATGTGGGGAGAAGATTTCCCAAAGAATTCAGGCTGTACTTAACAGAAATTATGGTCTGGAAGCAGAGAAGATACTGTTGCAATTTATGAATGTTATATATTGCAGCTATTTTAGAAGCAGAAGCTTATTGCAGTGCTGCAAGTCAACAGGTCTCTCCTGCTCCCTACTGCAGAGTTCAAGATTAGGGTAGGGGTTACCTATGGAGACATCCAGTTACAAAATAACCCATCTCTGCAGTCTAACATTGAAGAATTTTAGAATTTCCCTGAAGTATTTAGGAAGGAATATTTGTATTCTAATAAAGGATAGGGTGAAAAAAAAATGTGGTTATTAAGGGGTGAATTGAGCACTTAACACTTGTTTCAGTTTACTGGTCGATTTTAATTTTGTGTTAGGGATTACAGAGAAATTTGTCAATAAGACAATGGTACAGAAAACACTTGAAGGTGGTAGAAAAGCAACTCTTAGAATCTAATGGAAAAGTTCCCATGTAAATTATAAAATTGAAAGCGAAATAAACTTATATTTTGCTGAAACAGACTATCTAGACTTTAATACACTGAGAGGCATCAAAATGACTGCTTCAAATGACTTGATATTTTACAGAAAAGAAAATTCCAGGTAACAGAACAGCTACATAAGCTGTTTCTAGCTTACTTAATTGTAGAAACCCCAAATATCAATGGGGTTCAATTGCAGAAACCCCAAATATCAATGTCAAGCGAAGCGCATGGAATTATTATTAATTTTATAATACTTTTTTGCATTACTAGAAAATCACCTTCATCAAAGCAGCTCTCATAAGACATTTCCAGTATATAAACACTCAGAGGAACATTTCCTTAGTAGCTGTATCTCTGTTCCTGTTCTGCACTTTCTGAGTTTTGAGGAGGACCACTTCTGAGCTCAGACTGAAACCTCTCACCACCACTAAGCATCCTGTCACTCACATTCCCTTTGTGTGCCCCCCAGCAAGAGGACAGGAGTAGTAATGGCCCCTTTTAAGTCCCTGTGAGTAATTGTTCCCAAATTAATTAACTGCAGTGCACATTACTAGATTTCTTAAACAAAGTAGGCATTTAGTGCCCCAAGACAGGAACTGTAGAGAAAGTAAAAGATGGGATTGAATCAGAGCTCATTAGGATTTATTTTACCAATTATGCATACATCTTTTGCATTTCTTAACACACCTCAGAAGTACAAATATCTAAACTACTATTCAAGTAGTCTGAGAATTATGGAACAGTTACAATCCAGTGACTTAATCAAAATACATTTGTGCTGTAATTTAGATAGAAGACAGCAGGAGGAATGATATGAAAACACAAAGTATGATACAAACTCCAGAAAGGGATAATTTTCGAAGGGGTGATGGTGGTGGAGATACCTGGCAAGGCAATATTAAAATCTTGAAAAGACAAGCACTCAGAGAATGGAAGCATAAGCAGTAAATGGTTTATAAAGCAGTGGTCATACAAGAGAAGTCTGATAGCCTTTCTTGTCAAAATTTAAGAACTTTAATTGAACCTAACCTAATGAAATATAACAAAAACTTTCAACTGTATTTCCTAAAAACATACTTGCATCTAGAATTCCATTGAAATATTAATTTCTTAGGAGTTTATTTCATGAAAAAGTCCTAAAACTTTTAGAGTAAATATCCACATTGTGATCAAATGTTTATTTGAATAGCGATACTTATTCCCTCTTTGAAAAGATTGAAAATTGCAGATGGAAACCCCGTTTAGGTAACATTTTTTTCAAAAATTCTGGAAATTTCCTTTGTATCATCTCCAAAAAATAATATCAGTTTCCATGAAATATAGTTCTCTTTAATGCAATATCAGGTTACAAAATTTATTAGTATTATCATTGTATTGAAGTCATTGTTCAGACATAGTTAGTTTGCTTAAAGACCATAACAACCAAACAATAATGCTGACGACAGTTGAGGGAATAAACTTTAGTTCTTAATGTCTGTTTTTCTCCAGATACCTCTAGCATAGCTTTTTCTTCCTGATAAAAGAAAGAAAAATATTAGTATATGTCATCTCTTTCTAAAACATGATAAAGTGGAGGTAGTGAACTTAGATAAAATGTACAAGAGGTAAATAGAAATGCAATATTTTTAAAGAATTTGAGAAGAGGTAGAGCAGATTTTATTGAAGTGAATTTATAATTTATATCTGGAGATTTACTGTCATGCACTTTCTAGCAAGTTTCATAGCTTCCAAGTAACCAGACTACATGTTTTGATATGCTGCAGGAATAAACCCATTTCCAAGGCAACAAAACACAATGCAGTGTTTACTATACTTTGTCTATTAAACTTAAGCATTTGCTTTAAAAAAATATCACATTTACCAACAAATTATGAGACTTGTATTTTAAAAAGGATATTTTCCTTCCTGTTTCCTTGACTCTTGAAATTATTCTGGCTTCAGTGCACATATAATTATGCTTGTATAAATGAAAACTATTGAGTTGTATGCTCAGGAAAAATGCAACAACTTAAACACAGTATGAGATTTTTAAAAAGTAAGTGCATACAGAATATTGATAAATAGAAAGCTTTTCCATTCAAGCAAAGAACACAGCAATATCTGGTTAAATTGAATTGCTTGCGTAATTCCCTTAATTAGTAGAAAGCCACTAAAAAACCTTTGGTCCTGATTCTAATGTTTTTACTTATATAAAACCAATCTAGCTAAAAAATAGGTTAATTTATTTAGTAGTCAGTATTCTCCATATAATTTTTTTGGCCTTCATGATGATTCATTCCATTAAAATGTAGTGGAGATGCTCACCATCTCTGTTATTTAATGAATGCTTTAGTTGATTATACATTATTACTGTTTAATAGAAGTGGCAGCAGGTCTGAAATTGTCCTCTACCAATTCCAGTGTCACAGAACTTTGCAGGGTATGTAAAAACCACAAAACTTTCAGGTAAAACAGAATGCGGAATTGAAAACCAGAAGCACTTGAGCAGTTATTAATGTGAATTTATGGACCTAGAAGACGATGATCTGCTTGGTTTTAATGAAAGTTGGTCACAATAGGGTTGGATATGCCTGTCACAACCCCCCCTTACAGTCTTCCTGCTCTGACAGATGCTCCTTGAGCTAACCAACCATTTGTGAACTGAAGCTGTTGCTTGTCAAGATGCCTGAAGACAACTTCTCATGAGTCAGTCTCAGCAATGGGAATGACACAATTTTAATTTTAATGACATACATTCTTGATTTCTGAAGTACATGACTGATGCTTGTCATTGGTATTCAAGTCAACGGATAATAGTAGGAATTTTCCTCCTACCAGAAGCCCATGAATTCCTCAGGATTTAAAGCTGTCAGAGACTGAAGGAGGGAATGCAGTCGCATTGAGCCACCATGTGACTGCATCCACATTTTTTAGGAAAAGTGCATATGTAGTTGCCTTTCACTGTTGTGGTTCTCCTTTTTTACAGTAGACTGATTTAATAGGAGGGCCACAGGCTCATGTTATCTATCAAAATACAGTAAACAGAAGCTCTTAATAACTTCACTATTTCAATAGCACATTTCAACAATGCCTCTTTGCTGGGATTAAAGCACTCCACTTGCCAAACTGGAGGTGAGGAGGAACAGCTGACAGAGAAATAGGAACCGAGAAAGCATGAACATTGTTTGCTGAGTTGCTAAAAATATATTAATAGAAGAGGTGCTACCTTAACTGATCCCCTTTTCTTTTTAGAGGGAAATTGCACTTCCAATCCATACTAATGTTAAGCTATCATAAAACTCTTTTAAAAAATCAATTACAATTCGTAACAGAAAATGCATTGGTGTGACGAAAAATGTTATCTCAAGAGAGTTATTTACCCAGTCTGCCTGGGAAGACATCTCCAACAATTGATAAAGAACAATAAACAATAAGTATGCAAAAAATGTGCCTTTTTTATTATTATTATTAGTAGTAATCAAACTTCCAGTCCTTTTAGATTAACTAGGGGAACAGAAAAGATTCTTCTTTCAGATAGCTGAGCTGATACACACAAGTATAGTCCCAGTCCCCTGAGGTCATTATATAAAAAACTACTAATGGGACAATCCCTTTTACCAACCTTGGACATTTCCATTCCATTTTGCATGGTTGAAACCACACTAAAACTGTGAAATGATCTGTTTTGTTTTGGAACCATAATTACATATTGACAGGTTAAACTGTAAGACCTAAATCGAGGGGATTTGGGTTATTATGTGAGCATTCTCATGAGGCAAACCTAAAGGGACATCAATTATTTTTCCACAGCCTAACTCCTTTTCAATTTTACTATCCTTAGTGGTGTTAAATACTTGGTGAAAAGGAACTACTGAAAAAAAAAAATCCAAGGCAAATGTAGAAAGGTTGTCAGAAAAAGTTGCAACATAAAATGAAAGTAAAAATATCTATGCTTTACAAGGAAAATATTCAGGGAGAAACATTATATTACTACAAAATATCTCCTTTTGGTTCTTAATTATTTTCCTGTTTTAGTTGTTTTTTTTTTTTCCCCCCCATCTTAAATAGCTTTTATTTTGTTTCTAAATCCTTACCAAAAACGATTGAGAAAGATCTTATTTACTGAACAACTGCCCTTGTAAAATTATTGGTCAGAGCATTTTCCAATCATCCAGTAGCTGATAAAATGAATGACATATGTATTATGAATAACATATAGTGAAGAAATTATTTTTTATTAAACTTATAAGATGCCAAAATTGAAATATGGCTTAAAGGTAAAAAATATAGTGTACATGTTCAGGAATAACTAAATTATTTAGTTATTGAGACACCATGACTCATTATGAACTCACTCTTTATGACCTAATTTTTGTATTTCAAATGATGCATATCCTCCCTGTGTTCATATTGCATTTCCTCTTTACTCATATCTATGTTTAATTTCAAGAACATATTTATAAAAAACAAATAAATGGTGTCTATATTGTATGTATTATCCACATTATTTTTAAAAAAACCCAAAAATTGATAACAATATTTTTAATTAAATGTCTAAGCAAAAAGCCAAAGGAAATTATAAAATATAACAGATTCATCAAAAGACAAGAAAATAGAAAAATATATAGCTAGCTAAGTACCCACAAAGTGCAAAAAAAAACCCATTAATTTTCTGAGAAAAAGATGATAAAACTTCAGGGGAAACCTACTGTTACAAAAAGACATGCTGAAGTACAGAAATAACTTGGTGAATTTGCATCTAATCATAGGAATACCATAAAAGTGTATTACTATGCATGTTTGCATCATTTGTTCTTTTGCAATATTTGATCTTCTGCAACTAAATCTCACTAAAGAGAAAACACTGCAAGCACTACTGGGATTGGTTTTACTGAACTCCTATTAAATTTACTCTACAAGCATAAAAGTATATTGCCCATAGTATGAAAATTCAATGCAACTGCATTTTTTAAGGTTAACTTTAATTCTTGCTTGAAGGTTAGGGTTTGGCTGTGTGGGAATATGACATTACTGCACAGATGTTGCGCTGGCTTGGGTCCCCCAGCACCCATCAATGAAACACATCAGGTGCAGCGTGTCATAGCTCATGTCTGCACTTTGATTGCTTGTAGAGCTCCATAGCAACCGAAATAGAAGCAACCTGCTCTAGCTACTGGAGATTGCTTTCATATTTTACTAAGATTGGGTGTTCCGCTTGAGTTGTATAGTAGTGGATGACTTACAGGTTTGAAAAAAAAATAAAAATGTTTACAGAGTAAAAGTTTTGCCATTTTATAAACTTGGATTTATGAAGTTCAGCAAACTTTGCTGATTCCACTAAGGCATCTGATTCACAGTCAATAATCAAAATATTATATGATTGCATATTAAATTAACAAACTTCAGGGATTAAATTTAAGTGAAACAGGAAGAGTGAGCATGAATCTAAACCAGAGAAGGGAAAAAAAAAAACCAAAAAACAACCAACACACACCAAACCAAACCAAACCCCAAAGTGAAACAAATAAACAAGCAAACAAAACTCCCAAACAAACTGTCCCAAAATGAAACAGAAAAAACAACCCAAAAAGAAACAAAATTACACAACTATAATGAAATGCCATAATAATTCTGACCTTTCCAGAGGAAAACTATGCAAAATCAAGAGGAACAATGAAAACATTAAGAATTTCAAGATGCTATTTTTATATAATTCCTTAATTAGACTGCAGTTTGATGACTAAACCCTCTTCTCTCCCCCACTGTAAATAGCAAAAGCAGGGCATTGGATGATTTTGAGTTCTATTTCTGACCTTCTTGGCAGGTTCTACACTGCAAAGGTTACTTTTATCCTAAAAGAGATATTTACAAAGGGAATAGTGAACATCTACTGTTTCTTTCATCCTCACTGCTTCTCTTCACTGTAGTGAAGCCCACAGAGGAGTCTGGTGTGTTTAGAACTGATATATTTGAAACAGCCAAAAAAAATGTTTCAGTTCTGTTTACCAAACTATTTAATGTGTGAGTACGTAAAACAATCATTGCCTCCCTGCAGACGGGAGGCTAGCAGGGACAGTCATTCCCCAGGCAGTACCTGGGTGCTATAAACGTAGGACACTAATTCTGGTCCCCTCATGCCTGCTATGCCTCATAACCAGTTGGATGCCGCCAATTAAGAGCTTCATGACCATACCTTGAAGCTGAAGACTGCCTTGCAATTTTCTGCCTACTGTGTTCTTGGTTCCTGTTCTTGATTTAAAATCATTCCTCTTCAGTCTGCATACTTGAAATCCTTTATGACTCTCTCCAGTGCACAAAATCTGCCCACAGGTTGTTTTTAGACAAGACTAATAACTAGGCTTTACTATACATCTGTCATTAAACTATGGGACTGCTGTCAGTGGGCTGTCCCATCTATGTTCTATGAAAGTGCACTCTAAAGATTTTTTTTGCACAACTGCTGCATCTTTTCTGTACTCAGGGAAGATTGCACTGGCTGTCCCCATTTTTTACCTTGAAAGCATTTGTTCTCCACTATACATGGCCAGTTCCTTCCATTGTTTGTCTTTTCTACTTCCAGATTTCCACACATAGTGAAAAATGGTAACCCAGGAAAATACCAAAGAAGCAGGAATAAGACAGGTTGGTATTTTGCTACAGTTTTTCTTTATACATTATATCATTACGGCTATAATGTGTCCAGGGGTCAGAAGGCACAGGCAGTTTTCTGTGGTAGGACAAGACTTCATCATCCCACATATTTCAAGGGATTCTTTTGCTATTCATCTGCAATGAATTTTGTGTTTCTTCTTCAAAGCAATCCTGTGTGCAATCTCCTACACTCTTGGATGATGCCCCATTTAATCGGTTACTATGTAAAACCAAGCATCTCTAATTTTCTTTCTCCAGGATTATTAATGCCTCAGCTACAAATTCAGGTCCACAGAGGCTATTTACATCAAATATTAGAACTGGATTTTTAATTGTGAATTGCAGCCTCAATGGGAAAATGTAATTTGAATCACAAATGAACAATTAAGTTTACTGACACACCAACTCTTTGTTCTGACCATTTCTAACTCCTGATCTTAGACTACTTTTCCTCAGTATAACAACTTATTGAATACTGTTCTTTTGTAGTTAGAGCTACATAAAGAGTGCAGAAACAAATTTTCTAGCCTTTCAGCTTCCTGGAATCAGGTACATGCCTCACCTGTCTCTTAATTCCTACGCAGGGTATCAGTTACATTAACTAATGGTTAGGCACATAAAGGAAATTATGATACGCAAGATAAGAGAGAGTAATGAAGCTGGGGAACACTAATGGGTGTCTACATCAAAACCTGGAAAAACTGGACTGTAAATAGCATAATCATGTACTTTCACATCAAATACAAGAGCCTAAATTCTCTTTCTTCATAAATCAAGTAACTAAAATGGATCTCAGTGTACCTGTTCAAAAAGATGTAGCATCTGATTTCAGTACAGATGCTCGATGCTTTAAGCTCTATTTATAAAAATAACATCTTTACTCAAAACGTAAATCATGAAACTTTTAAATTGAGAGTTTCATTTTGCTGTTAATGAGCATGTCCATCTCCAGAGAACTTCAATAGTGTAAATGAGGAAAAAAATGTATCCCTTAAATAATTAATTGCAAGTCACATTCATAATAAGTACTGTAATTTAAAATTTGCTCTACAGCTATTCCTTGTCAATCAATATCACGCTTGCTCGGAAGAAACAGATATTATGTTATTATTAATAAAAATGACTCGATACTGTTATTTTTTACATTGAAACATCATGGTTTAACAAAATCCCATAATAGGCAATAGCTTCAATTGGTTTTAGTGGACCTTTTAATTAAAACTCTGAAAAGACAAATGTGAAAATCTCTTGTTCTGATACATAAACACTGCAATTGGGACAATTTATTCTGGGTTTAATGTAAACTTTTGACTGAAGCACAAATCTTCCATAGGATTTCAGCATGCAGATCTATGGTTTTAAACTAGGCAGAAATGATTTTGAGTGATGGCTCCTCTTAACATCAGGGGAGTGCTTACCTCTCTCACTTTGCTTTGTACATGGCAGGCCTCCAAAACTCCTACTGTTAAATCTGAATTAAGTAGCCTTAATATGTATGATATTTAACATTTTCAGAAGCTATGCATTAAATCTAGCCTAAAACTTCTAGTTAAGGAATAAACCCAACACTTCAGGGCTTTACATGCATTTCTTTATCTTTAATTCCTCTTGCCAAGTGTTATGTTTCACTGAAAACTATATAAAAGTTCACATCACCTGAATCTTTTTCTGCAAGATTAGTGGAGTAACATCTTCGTCTGAAAGTGATCATTTTCTTTCACAGCGTTTTATTCCCTGAACTCTTAGGCTTGTATTAAATATGAAATAGGTATAATGAGTTTTAATTTTTAAAGACATTAAATACCCTGAACAAGATGGTTAAGAATTGTAGAGCGACTTTGTCACTAAAAAGAGCTTAGCAAATCCAGTAAAGTACCACATTAGTTTTCTATATGCATGATTATATATATATGCTATGCTATCAGTTTCTGAAAATGTGTTAGTTCCTTGAAGCTGAATTTCTTCGGAAAAATGTTAGATGAAGTAGGAATGAATTAAGACATTTTTAAAAAAATAAATTATTCACATTTCTCAACATTAATTTATATTCATTTCTACAGCATTAGTTGGCAAACAAAATTGCATAAACTAAACCTCTCAACAACAACTATCAATAACAACGTGTTTATTCAAGCAGAGTAGGTATCAAGATATGTGTAGTTGCACCTCATCTGCGAAAACTGACAATTTGTGATAATCTGGGTGACAGTCCAGCACTTTAACTCCTTTAACCACAACTTCCTTCAGGCCTGATGTTTTCTCTGTTAGTGTCTGATAGACCTGAAACTACTACATCAATGCTTTACGATAGTTCATACTTCAGCTGGCATATCAGTATCATCTTGTTTCTATTAATATCTCTTTTTTTGTCAATGGTGTTATCATTGGAGAAAAGCATAATGAGACATAATACTTGGTATATATATACACACCTATGAAAGCCTTCACAGAGTAAATAGTAATCTCCGAAACTGTACCTAAAATTGTGTCTATAATCTGATCTAAAGTAACTGCCATTTGTACAAGTGGACCAAAGACAAAGAAACAGATTTGAAGAACTTTCTATTCTGCTTTAGATTAAAAATTATGGAGAAGGGAGAAAAAGTTAGGTGGACTGATGAAATCTTCTGTCCCATGGATCATTTTAAATGATCAAACATACCCCAGAATGCTATAAAGAGGACCGAAACTATATTTTTAATAGGGTCCAAAGTAAATTTGCTGAATATTCCAAAAAAACCCAAAGCCAAGAAAAACCAAGTAAAATAAAATCCCACTGTACAGAAACATCAGGATAAATAAGACCTTATAAGCTCCGGGCTGCTCTGCTCTTAGTGGCAGCTCAAAGGAAACTAAAAGGTCACATCGCTGTCAACTCTCTTATAAATAATCAACCTTTGATTTTAGTAGTGTGGTGGGTTGACCTTGGCTGGTTATCAGATGCCCACTAAGCCAATCTATCACTCCCCCTCCTCAATAGAACAGAGGAAAAATGTACAATGGAAAGCTCATGGGTCAAGAGAAGGACAGGAAGGTCACTTACCAATTACCATCACAGGCAAAGCAGACTCAATTTATGGAAATTAATTTAATTTATTGCCATTTAAACATAGTAGGGTAATTAGAAGTAGGAACAAACCCAAAACCACCTTCTTTCCTCCCCTCTCTACTTTTCAGGCTCAGCTTTACTCCCTATTTTCTCTACCTCCTCCCCTCCAGTAGTGCAGGGGGATGGGGAATGGAGGCTGCAGTCAGTTCATCACATATTGTCTCTGCCACTCCTTCCTACTCAGGAGAACAACTGCTTACACTCTTCCCCTGCTCCAGTGTGGGTTCCCTCCCATGAGATACAGTCCTTCATTAACTTCTCTAGCATGGATCCTTCCCTCATGTTGCAGTTCTTCAAGAAATGCTCCATCACAAGTCCTTACCTTGGGGTGCAATCCTTCAGGAATTAACTAAAGAGTCCCCCACAGGATCACAGGTCCTGCCTGGAACTTAGTGCAGCAATGGCTCTGCACAGGCTGCAGCTTCTTACAGAGCTTTCACTTGCTCTGCCACAGGCTGGACTGTAGTGTGGATGCCTGCTCCACCATGGACCTCCACAGGTTGAAGGGGAATCTGTGATCTTGTGCCTGAGGTGCCTCCTCTCCCTCCTCATTCACTGATCTGTGGTTCTCTCACATGTTATCACTTCTCTCTCCAGGTGCTGCTGCACAGCATTTTTTACCCTTTCTTCAATATCTTCATAGAGGTTCTCCTAATGTTGCTGATTAGCTCATATTTAGCTAGTGGCAGATCTCTCTTGAAGCCAGGTGAAACTGGCTTTGCCTGACATGGGGGCAGCCTCTGGAATCTTCTCACAAAACCCATCCCTGCAAACCCATTCTCCCACTAGCAAACCTTTCCACATAAACCCAATGTAAGAAGCTGCAAGGGTATCACATGATAACATAATATAGGAAATGGTGAAGATGTAGAAATGTATTTCTGTATTAAACTAAAGATCACTCTATGAGTAAAATATTAGGGTCCTTCCACAGTACAATTTCTTGTCCCACAGTACAATTCATTGTTCCACAGTACAATTTATTGTACATTATACATTAGAAGGTGAACTTATGCCATTGTTCACTATTTCCTTTCAAATAGGATTACAGCACAGACCACACTACCTGCTATTCTCTCTAAGAAATACCTTAAGGTAAACTGGGAAAGTAAAATATTCTTGATGCTGAAGATTATCTTGATACCCATTTTCCATGTAGCTGCTGTCTTCCTAACAACATATTTCCAACAGTGAGAACACAGATAGCTTCCTGCAGAGTTTCTAATCTCAGGGCTATTTTGCACAGCAGCCAGGAGGATGTGCTAGTGTAATAAGAAATCTGGTAACTACTGCCTAGAGATATAACACTTCATGTCTACTCACTTTTCAAACTCTCTTGGCTTAAAACAGGGATCCTAGCTTGGCTCCTAAATCTTTCCTTCCCTAGATAGCAACACATTATTCTCACACCAGATATCTTAACTTGCTGGCTGCCTACAGAAGCCCTGAGAGCCCTTTTAATTATATACAAAACTAACACACAAAGTCCATAAAGCACTTCCAAGTCAGTCAAGATAGCTAAAAACTTGGATTTGAAGTGAGCATGCTTGTGTTTTGATTAAGTTGGTACTTCTGTTTACACTGCAAGTGAAGACAAAATATGCCAAAGATCAGGGGGGACTGGTTGTACACTGGACTTCAAAGTTAATTTTGCAGATTTGCCTCATGTAAAAGACAACTCAGGGTTATTTTGGGAAAAAAAAAAATATGTAAAGAAAGGATGCTATTTCAGTAGGATTTTTCCCACAATATATTTTTAAAAGTCTTCTTTTTGCTTGACATAATTTCCCTGTAGCATTGTGCCACCTCCACACAGCCATCCATAACTCTTCTCCTGCTTGAAACAATCTTCAACATGCCACTCTTGTTAATGACTGAGATACCCCCTGATGGTGCTTAACATTTAATAGTGGTAGAGCTCCACGTTTGCCCAAACAACCTTTTCCATTTACCTTACCTCAAAGGTGCTCTAATTTTTCTTCAGAGACAGAAATCCTTTAAGCCCATTGTATCCTTAGGCTACAAATTTACTGAGATTTAGGTTTCCAATAAGAGCTCCAAGATGAATGCCACCTTCTCATTTATGAATCAATTTTTGCCCATCGGCTTTTCAGTGTTATTACTTTTTATTTTATTTTACACTCAAAGGAGAGGACCTGAGGAATGCATACATATGTACGTATGCAAGGCTGGGATAAGGGCGGATGGAGGAAAAAATTAAATCAGAACCAAATAAAACATATTGTATCTTCCTCAAAATATTATGAAAACAGAAATGTCAAAAAAAGTGTAGCCACAGATATAGTAACTTTTTTGTCTTCAGAACTCTTGTTTTGATCATCAGCACTCACCACAAAGGCAAGCATGCTATTTCTTAGTGTCATGAGCTATGTTTTTATATAACAGTTTTCAGCAGTTAAAGAAGCATTTTTCCTTTCTTGCACCACAATTCAGCTGATGCTATCATTTGTCTTCAGTGGTTAGCATGTGTTTGTTCTCAATAAAGACAACATGATATCTTGGAAAATTCTGTAAAGGAGTAGCACATGAAAAAGCTTTACTTGCCTAAACTAACTAAAAATCCAGTGCAATTCATTTGGAGTTAAATTTCAAACAGGTGAAGCAATAAACTGAATGGTTTAAAAAACTTAGATGCAAGAATCACAATTTTCAAATCAGTGACTTGTAAATTTGATTTATTTAATGATGTTTTGTTTGAAATGAATGTTGAACTTCATGTAAAGCACAACATAATGCACAATTCTAATTGGGAAATATGTGTTTATGGTCATGTATCAAGTCTAGACAAACTATAATCCCATTTTAACTGTTTTCTGGGAGTCAGATACAATTTTTGCTCTATGGTTTAGAATTCAACCCAGTGGAGGAATAAAATGAAAATCAAAATCTGGAATCAATCTTCTATCAGAAGTTAGCCTGCCATGGTAGAACTGTCCTAGACTTCAGAAACATTCCCTGCAAAATAAGAATTGCCTTGCTAACCAGGCAACATGTTTTCCAAATCCTGATGGTACTAGCTAATTGGAATTTTATCTGCATTTATGACAGCTATTATATTAGATTTAGTTACATCATTATATCATAAGCAATTATTTGAAAGCAAGAACAGGTTCATTTGATGGGAAGGGAGGTATCTTCGAAGTTCAAGATTTATCTATAAAGCTAAAAAAACTGAGCAGAATCTTTCTGTAACTGGTACATTTGTAAATCCACCTCTGAAGATTTTTTTGAAGAAAGAGCAAGCATCATCCAGTATAGCTACACTGTGATAGTAATGAAAACAACTGGAGTTCGGTATTGTCTACATGAATGCTTAAAGGGCACTCCTGATCAATGTGTGACTCAGGCACAAGAGACTCTGCATGACCATTGAGACACTGGCCCATGGGATGTACTATAAACAGTCAAAGCTCTCTTAACACCACAGAACCTGACATGCTGACCAATTTTTTCCATTTATGTCTTGCTCACTGCTAGGGTTTTTTCACTGCTGTATTCTATGTCTGGATTTCTCATTGCACAGGCAGGTGGAAGTGATGTAAGCAATAGTGGGTTTACACTCCTAATTATTCCTTGTGGCCAGATTAGGAATAAAGGTGAAAAATAATTCAAGAAAACCAAAATAAAGCAAACAAAAAAGCCTCAAGAGTATTGTTGCTTGCACTTTGAGAACAGGTCTTGCATACCAAACATCAAGAAAAGCCTTTTTCAAAGGTTATCTGAACTCATGTTAAATAGTTGACTACTCAGCCAAGTGAAAAATAGATCCAAAGGATGAAATAATAAAGCATCAGGGACAAAAGATCCACACACTATTTAGCAGAGAATGAGGCTTTCTATAATGGAAACATAAGCAGAGACTCTTACAGTACTTTGAAAAAATTGTTGCAAGCAAAGCCCTGTGAAACATCAACGTATTCTGTGACAGCTGTTTACAGGTTTTCCTTTTAAGCTGTTCACAGTCGTATGTCAGAGCAGTAATTTTAGGGAAAAAAAAAAAAAAAAGAGATCTGAATTCTTTTCCAGATACAGGCATGCAATAAAAATACACTCACCTGAAAATAAATGGTAATGGTATTTTTGGGTTAAAAAAGATTTGTGTAGTGCAAATTGAAAGACTAACGCCTGAGTTTTCTAAAATGCATTTTGCAGGTTTAGTTATCCATTATTTAATACTCAGAATTCATTTTCATAGTTTCTGGATAAGCCATTCAGAATGGCAATGTATTATAGTTGAGAAGGAATGGTGGGATATAGAACATAATAAAAAGCACCTTCAGTGTCTCCTGCTTCACTTCCAAAAAAAAAAAAAAAAATCTATAAGTATGGAAATACAAATCCAACACTTTTTTGTTATGATAAAGCAAGGAAATTAAATTCTTACAGCACTGTGTTTAAGACAAATCTAGATTCAATTTGAAAAGGGGTACTGCTTCAGATAGCATTTGGCTTAATACTGGCTTATGACAGTAATGAAGCATTTTATTTATAGTTGCTGTTTTGTAAGAACTAAAGGGAAAACATTATTTGAGGAATTAATATTAATATTTCAAAGAATTCTTATGCTATATCACTGTATAAAAAAGTCTTCAAAAGCTCTGGGAAGCAGTGTAAATGAGGTGAGTGATAGCACAGCACGGGCCATTTGGCACCTGTAAGACTTTCTGTTGCAGAAAGTGGATTGGCAAATTTTGTGGTTTTTCTTCCAAGGCTCCCTTTTACTTATATGGAAAACAAAACCTTGCATTATGGAAGTGTTTTATTTGAATGGTATGTTTACAACCCCTATAAGGAGCTGAAATAGCAAACTGACTTTGGACTTTCTACAGCTCTTTCATGGAAGAAAAGAGGAAAACCACCTATGTGCAATAGTTCCTAGTTTCTTGCTGCTACCTTTCCCCGCTGACCATAATATAGATGAGACATAGCTTATTATCTTTGGCTTTATGACTACAATAATATTCTCTTGCCACTAAGGAAGCTTGCCTTCCTGGGCAGGAAACACAGAACAGTACAGCTATTTTAGGAGAAAGCTTGCTGTTCTACACAGGAAGATTTTGTTCAGAAGCAAATGCTTGAACAAAACAGGGGGAGAACAGTACCTCTTTCAGAATAAGTCCTGCTCTGAAATCTTACACTTATAAAAGTTGCCTCAGTGACATGACAGAATCCTCTGAAATGCAAATATATATACATTCAAAACATCATTAGTTTCTTGAAACTTCGTTAGTTACAATCAAGAAGATTTATGACACCTTCTGCCAAAATTCCTCACATATAAGTGCATAGTAATGTCACAGAGTTAGTATCTGACAAATGTCTCTTATAGGCAAGCATGGCCTAAATACACTAGAGAAGATAAAACTAAAGATTCAGGAAGATAAAACATAAGCTGAGACACTGGAAATCTAGAAAGTAAAAAGGTATAGGATTGATCAAAACCTGACCATAATGTTTTAACTGGGGTCTTCACTGGTAAAGATGAGTATCTATTGAACAATATTTTTCTCTATAGTCTAAGGCTACTTTCCTAGGCAAGTGGTTCAAACTACCACTTGTGGTGTTTGGACTGGCCTGGATACTAAATGCCCAACCAGGACCTCTCTTACTGCTTCTCCTTATCAGGACAGGAGAGAAAGTAAGATAAAAACACTTTTAGGTTGAGACTGAGATGAGAATACTGATTAACAATTACTACCATGGGCAAAACAGGTGACACTTTGAGAGAGTTAAATTTGTTGTCAATTAAAATAGAGCTGGGTGGTGAGAAACAAAGACCAAAAAGTAACACCTTACACTCACTCCCACCTTTTTGAGGCTCAACTTCACTCTCTCATTCCTGACTTGTGAATATACTTACTCTGGTGACTCCTTCTTCAGAGCTGCAGAGCAGCCTCTGCTCTGATTCCTGGAACATCTTGTTTCCCTCCTTCACTGACCTGGGAGTTTGCAGCAATGTTTCTCCTATTTTTCCTCACTTCTTACTGCCAGACAGTGTTTTTTTACTGCAGGTGGTGTTTTTTACCCTTGAGCATATTTTCTGCAAGATGCCACCTCCTTGGTGGCAGGGCTCAGCTGTGCCCTGAGGTGGGTGGTCTGGAGGGAGCATGGGGCAGCCATAGCTGCTCCTCACAGAGGTCACCCTGCAGCCCCCACTGCCACTGCACCCAAGTCTCACCTATATAATCCTGGAAACCCACATCCAATATATATATATATAATATGAAGAACAAAAAGGAGGTGAGCAATAAAAAATATTAGGTGAAGAAGGTTGAAAAGTATGAGTATTAAGCAAAATAAAAGTGCACTCTTTTTTCCCTGCATAATGCCAGCCTGAGTAATGGGGCAGAGACTCTTTCTGTATAGACAAAGAGAATTTTTCATATATTGTTCCAATTGTCAAGATTAAATGTGAAAAATGAAATATTTATCTTTTTTATATCAAGTTGAAACACTTGAGCCAGAAAGGTTAAAACAAGTTCATGGAACAATCACACAAACAATTGAAGGCCATGATTTATTTAGCAGGTTCAGAGTGATAATGAGCAAAACCGCTAATCAGTGCCCACAGATATTAAATAATAAATTCAATAGGTCGAAATGGGTATTTGTAGAGCAGCAAATGTTAGTCTAATGATTGAATTAATCTTCATGCAGAGAAATTATTGCATGCCAAATTTGCTTACCACATAACATGCTAATGAAGATAAAACTGGTGGGTCTTCTTTACCCTTACAAATTAAGTGCTACTTGGAAAAAGTTGAAAGAACATCAAGTGGCAAAGTTTTGTAACAGTCACATGAAAAGATTTTGCAAACAAGAGACAGCAAGAGATAAGGTACTTGTTCTGTATTACACTTTGAATGGCTGAATATAAATTACTGGATTAGCACAGTTTATCAAAGAACCTATTATATAAAACAGATCTAGAAACAACTATGGGCTTCAAAATTAACCAATCATTCTGGTGCTTCCTAAACCCACTTTTGTTGGCTAAGGAGGAAAATCTGCGTATGTCTGTGCACAAAGGCTGGACGTTCAGACCTCCATGCTAATTAATGTGGTTGTTTCTTTGGTTTTTTTCTGATCATCAAAGATGCTTACAATGATAATTAAGGACAACTTTTGTCAAATGTCTTGCCTAAAAGGAACCTTGGAGAAACAAACAGACAAACAAAAAAACCTCTAACAATGAAAACCACTATTTTTTTCTCCTTTAAAATTATTCAGTATCTATTATGGGGTACAACCAACAGTTACAGTAGAAAGTGCTATTTTCAAATTGCTCGCAGTTTGGCATTTTGATGCACAGATGAATGGCCCAGTTTGACAAATGTTTCACATGGCAGATTATCAGCAAAACTGATTCTCAACTACAGAAAGAAGTTTATTTCCAATTATTTATTGAGGAGGTGGCTATGGCTTGGTTTGATGAAGTCTTTTTTGTTGTTGTTTTTTTTTTTTTTTAACTGGACATTTTTCTCAGTTATTTTGAACTGAGACTTTACTGAAGTATCAAGACATACACTTGGCTACACTGATTGACACTTTTTGACCATGACAGGCTAATTCAAATGATCAAAGCTGTTGAATACACTCCATCAAAACAAAACTAGTGCTAATGAGGTGGGCCCTATACCTGATTAAAGTCATTTATGTGTTCCAGTGAAAAATAGATTTGAATTTTTTATTTGAGTAAAATAATTTAAATAATATTAAATTAAATGAAACTATTATTGGTGAAAGGCCTAGAAAATAAGTCTGTGAGGAGCGACGGAGGGACCTGGGGCTTTTGACCTGGAGAAGTGGAGGCTCAGGAAAGACCTTACTACTCTCTACAGCTGGAGGCTGTAGCCAGATGGGGGTCAATCTCTTCTTCCAGGCAACCAGTGACAGAAGGATACAGCACTGTTTTGAGCTGCACCAGGGGAGATTTAGGCTGGACATTAGGAAGAAAAGAGTCATTGACAAAAAGAGTGATTGGACACCAGAATGGGCAGTCTAGGGAGGTGGTGGAGTCACCGTCCCTGGAGGTGTTTAAGAAGAGACTGGACATGGCACTTAGTGCCATGGTTTGTTGATGAGGTGGTGCTCAGTCATAGGTTGGACTTGCTAACCCCAACTGTCTTTTCCAACCTGATTGACTTTGTGATTCTGTGACATGATCTAATTATTTAATCTGGCTAAGGTGCAAGATTTGCTAAATTTACTTGAAAAAAAAAAAAAAAACCACAACAAAACAGTGCTTTGTAATCTTTTTTTCTTAGACTAAATACACTATTCTATGCCTGACATGTTAAGGAGATTCATTTGCATAACCTATATTTTGATTTTAGGTGCACTGAACAGAACGTATAGGACTTCTATACACTTGAGGAAGTAATACTGCATATGATATAAAAAAGAAAATAAAAACCAACAAAACCCTGTTGCTAGCAGAATATGCAATATGCAAATACTTCCTCAATACCTTTCAGAGATCAGTTGTAAGTGATCTCAAGTATTACATCTGGCACCACAACAGTTCAACATCATTGGCTAGTCTAGACATGCTACTTCAATTTCATAGCCTCAGCTTAGTGATACAGATTTTAATGGGCAACCAGATAGAAAAGTAGAAGACTGATGTCAGTGTACTGCCAGATTTGTGAGATGCCATATATCTTGTGGCAGAATGCAATACTGAGTAGGCTGGCATCTTGTAATAGGCAAACATTTGACAAGACCAAAAAGGAAGGAGGCTGAATTATACAATATGGTACTCATCTTTTCCCCCAGTTAAGCACTCTTTCCCAATTTGGGTTGTTTTCCAGATTGTTCTGGAACTTCACAGTCTTCTGAGGACAGGCATTCTTTCATTCAAGTTTGTTCAGTTGACAGAATGATTCATGGACATTTTTGAGCCATAAATAAAAGAGCTTTCGAACTTTTAAGCAGCACAGAGCTGTTCTAAAATGTTTCAATGTACATGGAAGCATTACCTATAACAATGTCAGTTGCATAGCACTCAACTTTTTCATTCACAATTCCCATGCTGTCGTGCATAATCTATCCAGCTGGCAGTTTACCTGACACCTTCCAAGCCATTCCTTTCTCTGCTACCCCAATAACACTTGTCTAATTTCTCTCTTTTTTTCTCCCTATACTTGTGAAACAGAGTAGGCAATATCAGCAGTCACTTCTGGACATGACTCACTGAGAAAGGCATTTTATCTTGTCACCAACTTAAACGTATGGAATTCTAAACAAAGGGCATGAGATATGGAGAGACATCAACATATAGTGCTACCAGGAATTATTCTTTCAAAGTTAATAAATAAACAAATAAATACATACAACAATCGAACTAGATTAGACAGAAGAGTAGAATGTATATTTTGTCAAACAAGCAAGCAAGGGAGAAATACACATTTACAAAAGGTCACAGAAAGTACTCCTCCAAAAATGAAAGACTGTGGACCATAAGTCTCTTTTGTACTAAAATGTCTTCCAAAGCATTAAATTGCTTGTTCTTAAGTGGTTCTTTAAGTTTTATTGGGCTCTTATAAGGATTTTTTGAAATTTATTCATGCATGTTCTTGTGAATCACCCTTTAGCCCAAAAGAGAATAAAGATGTAAAGCAACTTACTGTTTGGATTCCAGTACTCTTCACTATTTTTTGCGTAACCAGTCTCATTCCCCTCTTTTGTCATGACATCATCTGCCATTTACACAGAGTAGCTCAAAAATGTTTACTTGAATTTGGGATAGAAAGTTGGTTTTTTTTTGTTTTTTTTTTTTTTTTTTTTTTTTGTTTTTTTTGTTTTTTTTTGTTTTTTTTTTGTTTGTTTGTTTGTTTGTTTTGTTTTTGTTTTAATAGCAAAGTACTTTGTTTTATTGGAAGGCATAACTCATAGGCTGCGGATTGAAGTGTGAATATAATTGGGGTTAAAAAAAGCATAGGATCATAGAACCATATAATAGAATATTCTGAGTTGAAAGGAACCCACAAGGACCATTCAAGTCCAATTCTTTTCCCTGTACATGACAACTCCAAGAGTCACACCACGTTCCTGAGAGCATTGTCCAAATGATTTTTGAACTCCAAAAGGCTTGGTGCTGTAACCACTTCCCTGAGGTCTCTGTTCTGGCTTTATGTCATCAGTTTGAGTCCCATTACCACTCGAAAGAGTGACAAGATTGGTACCTGCCGCTCTGCTTCTGCTCATGAAGTTGTAACTGCAGTGAGGTCTCCCCGCAGTCTCCTCTTCTCCAGGCTGAACAGACCAAGTGACCTCAGCCACTTCTCACATGAGGAATTTCCCTGTACATGCTTCCCCATCTTCATGTCCCTAAAGAGACTATTTTAGTTAGGTTTCTCAAAGATTAAGTGGGCAGTCGTCCTATGCCTAACACAGCAGTCCAGATATACATAAATAGAACATGTGAGCATAGCTAGAATTTCTTGAGAATGCAACCATGAGAATCTGGTAAAACTGCAGAGGGTATTAACAGAACATAACCACTGATGTATCAGCTTTTTTTTTAATGATGTTGGTCTTTAAAATCAGTCATGCTGTCTCTTTAAATGCTGAAGGGAAGTTGGGTAGACAAAGGTCAGTATCATTGACATCTAGATTGGCTGAATATCTCAGTACCCTAGCGGAAAGTGTTATATCTATGCATGTCTGTATGCATAGATATGCATATATTTATCTATTGCAGCTGTCACAGTGACCTATATTCTTCTATAACATATGTTAGATATTCTCAGTATTCTGCAAAATGTATAATTAATATGTCTCCAAACAGTGTAGCTGCTCATGCAAGAGGGATTAATATTACTAAGTGCCTATTTACATCTGGAAATAGATGGTTTCCATTCATAATGAAGTAATAATGAAGGACAAGTATGTGTAGGATATGAAAAATTAATAAATAAATATTAAGACCTGGAGTAATGGCACAAAGCAACTATCTTACACAATTCCTTTCACTTCTCATGAAAAGAAATATATGAACTGTGAAACTGTAATTCAAACAACTAATCCATTGTGGTGTGGATGATTATTTTTAAGTCATTTAATTTCCCTTCTGAATGATCCAAGGAATCTGCACTTAAATCAGCTGAAAAAGGCAGCAGTGCAGGGAAATTTTTGATTACACTTTTAATTTCACAAACTAACCTACAAATGACTTTAAAATTGCTGGTAACACTACAGTATTACTAACCACCTACACGTTTTTATTGAAAGAGTGTAGCTACAATCCATTAGTTAATGACTATGCTGTGCTTGCCAGATCACATTCACACTCATAGCAACTGTAAGTGCCAGGGTTTCAATGGCCTTGGAATAACACCACCAATTAAAACCAGCCTCTTTTGTTGCATTTTTGCAAAACCAAGACATTTATAAAAAGAAGAAAACCCCAAAATACTCAAATTGTGTTGGCTTCTCTACTGAAAATTAAATCAATTTTGTACGCCCTTGCTGTGTTACAGTGTAAGCCTTCGGAAATATTGAAATATTTGCTTGTATATTTTAAGTACATTTAAAATAGAAATGATTTAACATGTTTTTACTAATAAATTGCTTTCCCTTAAATTTAGTAATTGACTATTGCTCTTTAACAACAAAAAATTAATATTCAATAAAAGTTAAACATCAAAACTGGTCAATTACTCCATCACACTCTCTTGTCAGTCATATATATATTTTACATAAGAAAAAATGAAGGCTGTGTAAAGTGATAAATATCACACCATTTGCCTCTTGGATTAGAAAATATGCAATTATGATAAAGCTGAGAAGGTTTTTGCTTTTTCTCACTTTTTAAAAATGAATGAATCATTTATAACTGATGTTTTTTGCATGATATGAGTATGTCTTCAATAGTTATCTCCATGACACTATTTAACAAATCCAGATATGGAGTAGAATAGTTCAGTACAGTAAAGATAAAGTAACAGAATTAAGTTATTCAATCTTTCTCAATGAACTTAAACACCTTCTTTAGATCTTGAAGGCAACACTGGTCTAATCTCAAAGAGTAGTGGAGCATATCACCGAGTGAGCAAAAAGAATCCTTCCCCTAAATGGTACACACATAGAATTTAATTTCAAGTTTTGTACTGAAAATGACAGTTTTGTGTGGTTTTCAGAGCGAAGAACTTAAAAATCAGCATACATATGCTGGGAATCTTTGAGCATGAAGTACTTAGATGACAGTTCAATAATACAGGTTTGTTTAAAATAATAGGTGAGTTGTTTCATGTAGATAGAAATATATCTTACTAAATAATAAGATAAATTAACTTGCAGGAGTGTACTTCTGGCATGAATCTCCTTATCACCTCCACTTGAAATACTAGTGAAGACCTTTTGGAGCACAAGGATGGGATTCCTTTGGAATGGAATGAAAAAAATCTAGTAACGAATGGACATTCAGCCCATGGACCACAAAAGTCCAGAGCAACTGCCATGGAACTATCCACAGTAAACTCTGTGTTCTCAGCACCAGTTCTGGATCTTCACATCCAGATCTGTTCCTACTGTGCTGTGTAATACTTCACCATGGAGCTACAAACACAGATAAAAGTATAATATATATATATATATATACAGGTATGCACAAGAAAATGTCTTTCTACTTTATCACAAAGGTGTCCAGGTGTAACTAAATAATTTATTGTGTGTGTTTTTTGTTGTTGTTGTTGATTTGTTTGTTTGTTTTGTTTGTGGTTTTTGCTTGTTTGTTTTTTGGGGGTGGGTTTTCTGCTGATGTAGCATAGGATTTATATTGAAAAGCTTTTTGCCAAAGCTGCAAAATTTTCAAACTGTCCTGAACAGCTAAAGAGTGGTTTATGTCTTTATCTAATTGTTTGTTTCAAGATGGGAACAAACTCCAAAGTTTTTTAATGTTTTGGAAAAGGTTTTTTATATATTTTCCTTTCCTTGTCACAAGTAAATATGTCCCAAGTTTAGTTGCTTATGTTGCTGTCATGTCTAGATGGATTCTCTGTAGCACACAGGCCTTCACCTTGCAACCACAGTATAAAGATATTTAACATGCAATGCACAGTGAAAAAAGGTAAGTATTCTACTATTATTTTCCTTCTCCCTACTTATCTTAACATGTATCTACCTGGATTAGTATGAAAGGGGATAAAGCATTACACTAAGAAATTATTCTACTCATTCCTATTTCTAGAAGGTTTACTTTCATGGGTTTTAGAATGCAAATATAATTGCTTTTTTTTTTCCTCTTATTTTTTCTTCTTATTTTTTTCCATCTACTTAATTCATCTTTCCTCCCCCTTCCCCTCCTGTTGAAGACAAACAGAGCAAGCGTATGTGTGAAACCATAAAACATTCCTTGCAAAGGCAAATATTTGAAAGAAAACAGAATATTCATTATCTACATAATATAATTTTCAAATTGTATTCAGAGAACCTCCCTTCTTATGCATGGATTTCTTCTTAGGAAAAAAAAACCTAAAAAACAAACAAACTCTGAGAAAAAGGAAAAGATAAATCCATACGATAAGCATAATAAAACGAACACCTAGTTTCTGGACAAGTCTAGGTCAAACCTGAAGACACTTTTGCATAAGGTTATTTCTTAAGATAGCACACTTTTTCTTCCAAAAGATTAGATTTCCTTTCCAGAAAGTGAAGCTTACTAAGATATTTACTTTAATGAAGGAACTCCTGGATTTCATGAGCATACCATATGGATATTATTAAAGAGACAGTCAAAATGCATCGTCTGCACTTCAAGATATGCTAATTTTCAAAATAATACTTCCCAGTCAATATGTGGTGATTGGTTGGAGAAAACTGATTAGAGAACAGAAATTACTTTAGTTTAGAAATCTTTCTTTAGAATTGTGCTTTTAAAAGGCAAGGTGTTTTCATTTCAGTTATACCAAAAAAAACCAAAAAAAAACCAAAAAAAAAAAAAAAAAAAAAAAACCATAAAAAAAAAAACCGAAAAAAACCCAAAAGGAATGTATATGTATGGAATTGGTATTTTTATCTAATTACTGTAACAACATAATGTACTGTACAAATGAGATATGAAAATTAAAAATGCCCTTCCCCTTTGAAAAATATTATGTGCAGATACATAAGAAAAACTGATAAATCTCCCAAAAGATATAAGTATTCTCTTAGCAACAAGAACAGCTGAGATTCATTTCACACAAGACGTTGGATTTGTGGGAATCAGCTAAATTTAGGTGTCTGAGCTTCCTCGACACACAATGTCAATCCAGTCAATATAGTTCAGAAAACTATGGCTCTCACATTAAACACATCTACTACACATACATCAAACACAACTCTCTGGGTGTCTAGTCTCAATTATGATAATTAAGGTTTCCACTGACTACACCAGGATCTCAGACTGATTCACATCTATCTCCAACTCACATTTGAATGAGACACAGGTACATCACGAGGTTACACACATGGCACCTGCACTCCTACCTTTTAGAATGAATCTCACCCTAAAACTGACTTCTACTGTGTAACCATCAGCAATGACAGGTAAGAAATATCCTGGGGTGCCCAAGCTGTTCAGATGTGGATGTCAAACAGGAAAGAAGGGAGTGCAATTTACAAGAAGTAGCTATTCAACCAAATGCCAGTGTATAACATTGGCATTATTTGAGCCCTATGCATATAAATTGCAGAGCTAAATTGAATCCAATATGTCTTTGTGTAAATTTTGTGTTTGAGGTCCTATTACACTCAATAGAAACATGGTGAACGGAGTGAAATTTAGCAAACATGGTATAAGTTCCTAATTTAATTGCAAGTTTCTGTGCTCAGTAAATTAAAAATGGAGCTTAGACACTTAGGATAAAGATTTAGATTTCTGCATGCAAGCATCAAAATTCAGAGTATCTAATATGAAGCTGAGTTCATCATTGATTTCTGGAACTAACACGGGTATTAATTGACTACTTTCTACAGCCTTCATTCCTAACCTGTGGTGGCATAAAGGCATTTCTTTACAAGATTTACTTGACCCATTTCAGATATTGACCTCAGGAGCTAAACTGAAGAAGAAATGAGTAACCTGGATTTTACCTATTTGTGTTTGATTTCTGTACTGTGTATAGTACTATACCAGATATCCTACCATAAATTTACAAGTTTATACTTGATTTACCTTAGAGAATACAGATTTTTCTTTCCTTTTTTTTCTTCCCATTTATATTCCACAGTCTATGCAAGACAAATTTAATTAATTTCTAGGGTTTCAGAATCATAGAATGGTTAAGCTTGGAAGGGAAGTCTGAAGAGGGTTCAGCCACACCTTCCTGCTCAACTCAGGGAGTTATCATGACTCAGCTGGAAAAATGTCCTGTTTGATTTCCAAAATGTCCATGAAGATTTCACAATCTCTATGGGAAACTTGGTGTAGAGTTATATTGTTCTGATAGCAAGAAAATGTGGTAAGGCTTTTTTTTTTTTTCCCTATATTTAAAGAAAATTCCTCTGTATTTCAGTTTGTGCCCAGTGTCCCTTCTTTGATTTGGTACACTACTGAGAAAAGTCTGGCTCTCTCTCTACTCTCCTTCCTGCACCACATCAGGTATATTTGCACACATTAATTAGATCCTTCCTAAGCCTTTCCCCTCTCCAGGATGAACAGTCACATTTTTCTCAGCACCTCCCCATGTGACAGATGCTATAATACCTTAATAATCTTTGTGGCCCTTTTCTGGACTTAGTCCATATTTCCATTTCCCTTCCATACTGGAAAAACCAGCACTGGACTTGGCATTTCAAATGTGTCTCACCAGTGCTGAGTAGAGAGAAAGGAACTTTCCCATCAGCTTGCTGGCAGCACCTTTTCTATTGCAGCTCAGGAGACAGATTTCTTTTCTTTAAGGGTGTCTGTCTGGCTCATGGCTAATTTGCTATCCACAAGGACTTCCAGTTCTCTCACTGCAAAGCTGTTTTCTAGTGGTCCACCCCAGGTCTGTGTGGGTGCAATGAGGTTATTCTTCCTGCATTAAGTTATTCCTCTCATTGCAGCCATCAACAATTCTAATTCTACTTAAAATTTGTAACCATTTGAAGTCTAAAACTAGCAATGCCATGCTAAATTCAACAATTTATTCTCACAAATATTATCTTTCTTTTTGTCAACTTGCCATTGGGAATAGGAGTTGCACTACTAAGACTTCATTAGTAAAAGAATATGTAGCATTGGGAAATTAGATGTTTTTTGAAGGTAACAAGGAGTCACAGCTGTCACAACAGTAACTTCCTATTGTTGTGACTGAAGTCACAATAATAACTTCCACTAAATCTCAGAAACAGCAACCTCAAAAATATCAAACAAATATTTCTGCTATAATCACACTATCACACTTTCAAAAGATGAATTGTGTTGAACACAGGTGATAGAGCACCTAGAATGATAAAAAAAATCTTTCAGATATATTTCATGATGATTAAAGATATATGTGTTCAGTTGTGCTTTTGCTTTTAATTTCCCATGGAAAATCTTTAAATAGTAGAAAAATCTGTTGCTGTTCTATTGCTAAAAGTATTGTTAAACATCATGCTCATGAGGCCGGAAAAAAACCCACTCAGATCAAAGCAATGACTGATAAAGAGAAAAACTGATTTTAAAACTCTGCAATTTAGAAGACATTTTATTTTTCTTATTCTGAATATATCTATATATATATACATATATATATTACTGGACATACATTGGACCAGTATGAACATACAGAGAGGAAAGAAATGCTTAAGAAAAAAATGTTGCAACATTCGAAATACTACTATGAATTAACCTGTGATACAGATTCAAGAAGATTTGAGCACTCCATCTGAACTACGGACACCAAAACCCTTTTTTATCAAATAAAAGCCTGATTCAGTTGAAGTCAGTAAGCAATGTAGTACTATTTCCTCTGTCACTGAGGGTCATTAAATCAAGAAATCATTATGCAGCATATGCTGTAGATAACAGCAGAAGACACATGCTTTTTTTAGGTTATTGGCTAGGATTTCTGATCTGTATTGTGTGCAGGATGCTGTACTAGTCAAAAAATTCCCTTGGGCCTCAAAATATACTTTCACTTCTGGAAGTCAGACTTCACATTGACAAAGGGTGGTAGAGTCACACAGAAAAGAGGTAGAAACTAAAAATAAATGCTTTCAAACTGAGAATACAACACCAGCTTTAATATTCTGGTGGGTTAACCTTGGCTGCTGCCAGGTGCTCACCAAGCTTCTCTATCACTCCCCCTTCTCAGCAAGACAGGAAGAAAATGAGATTAAAAAGCTCACGGGTTGAGATAAGGACAGGGAGATCACTCACTAGTTACCATCACTGGCAGAACTGACTCAGCCTGGGGAAGATAAATTTATTTTATCATCAATAAAAATCAGAGTAGGATTGTGAGAATCAAGAAAAACAAAACTAAAAACAACTTTCCCACTAACCAACTCTTCTTTCTTCCCAGGCTCAAATTAATTTTTTCATACCCTCCTCTTCTGACTCCTCCCCACCTTGCCCCTGTCACTAAGTGGTGTTAATGGATATGAAAAGGAGTTGCAGTCAGTCGGTAAAACTTTGTATCTGCTGCTCCTTACTCATCATACTCTTACCCTGGCCAACACAGAGTCCTTTCCCAGCAATACACAGGTCCCTTCCACAGCATGTGAGCCTTCAAGACAAGACTGCTCCCCAGGGGGCTCTCCAGGGGCCACAGTTCCTGCTCCTTCATGTGCCCATCATGGACTGCAACTTCCTTCAGGAAGGGCATACCTGCCTGTTTCAGGGTGGGGTCTTCCACGGGCTGCTGCGGGCACTACCTTCTCCACAAGCTGAGAGGGAATCTATTTGGTGTGTCTGAAGCATGCTCTCTACCTCCTTCATCAGGGACCTTAGTGTCTGCAGGTTTGCTTCCCTCACATTTTTCTTACTCCTTCTCCCCAGCTGCTGTGCAGCTTTGGGGAGCAATGAATCTGTTTTAGAGCCACTGAAAACTGGCACTGTCAGACATGGGGAGCAGCCTCTGGTGTCTTCTCAAAGAGGCACCCTCTGCTGCCTCCCTGCCCACAACCTTGCCATGAACACCCATATAAAATATGCAAACACCAGTGGAAATAAATTACTGGACTATTTTATCACTGGAATATTTTGAAACCTCAGTTTGATTTAAGGAAAGTTGTGTGAAACACTAGGCATTGTGCTATGGTAGAGGTTTGACTGGATAACGGCATCACTTTGAAACTTTGAAGTCTGTGAATGTCTGCAGTAGATCTGGACTTGCGATTATATGAAGAAAGGCATTGTGAGTAGAAAATACTTACAGGAAAAAAATTAATCTTAATTCCTTAGGTCCTTTGTTTTAACCTGGCAAAAGCATCTGAGGTTTTAAACTGTCCTTGGTATCATCAGTGATGGCAGCCAAAGGCAACAGCTTTCGTCTCATGTGCAAGCTTCCCCTTCCTTTAATCCTCTAACCTTTGCCATAGTCCCTCTGCTCCATGTGGCCTTTTCATCTCACTGCTGAGGATCTGCAAGTGCTCTTCTCAGGCAGCAGCAGCTAGGAAGTTTTGGAAAGTTATCTGTTCCTCTTGAAGAAGCAATGAGACAAGTTCCCCTCCTACTGCTCATTCAATGGTTATGGCCTCCTGATTTACACTCCAATTAGCTTTGGTGTGTGGAGGAAAAGAGAGTAGAATAGGAGCAGATGGAGCACAGTGGCTTTTCTGAACCAAGACAATTTTTAAATCCTCACTGCAATGGGGCATCAAAGAGATGTAAAGAGATAGCAATCTTCTTATGCCTTTCAGATTTTATCTTTTTAAAGTCATAAGTGCATGGGCTAAGATTGAATTCAGACTTCAGACTATTTTATAGCTCTTCTGTAGACTAATTCACCAACCTGACTCCAGTTTTCCTTACTCCTGCTTGCCTGTAGCTAAATGTGACAGTGTTAGATTCTGTGTGAGGTATGAACTTGTGTTTAATGAAATGGAGGCTATGACTCAAAGGCAAATGTTCCTATTTTAGTTCTCATAATCTCATATTAGGAAAACACAAGAATGACTACGGACAGCAAATTATCTAGATCTAGGCATTAATACAGCGGCATTTCTTTCTACACCTTAGGCTGTTTAGCGATGGACTACTCCAGTATTGCCAAAGAAGAAACTTTGGAGGCAGCAAAATGAAAGACAGGATTAAGCAGAGGGTATGCCCTCAAGGTTAAACCATCATCACCCACTGGGTGTAATGATAGTGACACTGTAAAACCAAAGCTCTTTGCAGGAGAGGCTTAGCCTCTCCACATGGGACACTATCATATGACCAAGTGTAATACAAGGCAGTCTTGCCATTACTCTGAACTTTAATCATAATTAAGCCACTGCCGCAGAGATATTCCTACTTATTACTGGAATTAGAGAACCATTTAACATCCCTGACATTACTTGACTAAACTGCCATACTATTAGGTTTATTAAAAAGTGTGAACTCAGGTATTTATCAGCCAAATTTAACTACACAGTTTTTATTGCACTGGAATTATAAAAGCTATCCACAAACATTATTACTAAAAGACAGCATTATAATATTGCTTCCAAGAATATGGAATTTCTTTGGAAGTAACATAGGACATAATAGAATGTTCTATTTAATTTTGCTAAACAAAAACATGATCTTGAAACTGGTTGGTGTGTTACAATTTTTGCTACAGCTCCATGTGTTTATGAAGCTATTACTTTGTTGATCTATATTGATTCTACTTATTAAAGAGGTGTAGAAATTAGGCAAACATTTACTTAGCTTTGTAAACATGTATCAGAAAATATAAATATTATATTTCTGTCTGGTTTTAAACCATTGGAATTATTGCATAGATTCATCCACAGTGTGCAGCAGGGTTTCTCCCTACAGCAGTTCTAACACTCCACTAAATATATGCTATTCCTCTTTATCTCTTTGAAGAAAAATGAATCACATCCACAGCTTGCAGCTATCAAAATGTGATTTATCAAGCATTTTCATGAAAATGCATTTTTCCCCTTCCTTACACTAGGAGGCACATTTTTACTTCGTACAGTTCTATTCCACAGCTCAGCTGCAAGCAGCTCTTAGATACATTAAAAATTCCAGTCCAAATTTAAATCCCTGACAACTTTTACTAAACCACAGTGAAAGAATTCTTCACTAATAAGGTGGATTGTTTTATTACATTGATGAGAACCACACTTATAGAAATGAAAAGTAACAGTCTGCAAGTAACTGTTAGAGAAGAAAAGCACAGTTTTTTTTTTGAGCAGAACCTGAAGAAATAATTCACATTAAAATACATCAGAGAGCTGTACAGTTTTAAGGCAACTGATGATAAAGATGTTTGTGTTAAAAGTACACTTCCTAATATGCACATTTACAATCATTAGAAAGCAGGAATTTTGGTAAATGAAAGATATCTTAAAGAAGTATAAGTAAATTCAATTTTACATTTACTTTTTTTTTTTTTTTTTTTTTTTTTTTTTTTTTTTTCATCCTGAAGAAACTGGACTGCTTTCTAAATTCTTATCTGGTATGCTAAAAGTTAAAGAACTTGTATCAGAGGATAGATCTTTGGAGTATATTCCTTTTTATAGGAATCAAATGTATCAAGCTGCAAATGAGACAAAGGTGAACTATAAGGAGTTGCAGTTGACAGGTTAACAACAAACTCCTCTGACCACCAATTATACTGATCAATTTACAATAGGGAAATGTAAAATATATCTTAGCAAAATGAATGCAACCCTCAAAGTAATAGACCTAAATAAAGAAGACAGGTTTCAGTGATGTAAACTCGGACTTGCATCTCATTATGAAAGACTTCCTATTTCTATCTTGTTGCCTTTCTCTCATAGCTACAGTGACAGCATGAGTCTGACAATGCTAATATTTGGCTTCTCTCTTCATTTCAGTTTCACCTGGTGTGAGAGATTTCTGTTTTCAGATTAGCTAGATGAAGGTACTCTCACTGTGTGTGTTTATTTCACTAAATAATTTAATTGTACTTCTTGGGTCTCTGTAGAAGCTAACGAATGCAAGTTAATATGTCAGTAAGGTTTCTCATACTTTTGTGTAAAAAGTTAGAAAGATTTTTACCACATTCCCCCCCCCACCCCCAGCCCCCCGCCATTTCAGGTTTTGTAGACCTGAGCCTTGGTCACTCTTCAAATATAATTAAAATAGCAATATTATGTTGAGAAACAATGGCTGTATTTTTATTCACATAACTTCGCAGTGTACAGTAATAACCCATACAATTCTGAGCATTGAAGTCATTAACCAAAATTGCTCTCAGCATGAGGCAAGGACTTTACTATCAAGATTAACATCACATTCTCATGATCTGAAGCAAAGTTTTACTTAGAATGAACTTTCATAAAAATACAGTAGAACAAATCTGCATTTTTGATGTAGAGGTCATTTGCAAACATTCCCAAAAACTGTTCTTTCTCTCCATTTGAAGCATTTAGAATAGAAATATTGTTATGCAACACCTGTCATCCAAATCTGCTAGCAGTACATGTGCATGGTAATACTACAACTCTCCACTAGGGCTTTATTCCTTACTTTATAGTTGTATCTTTCACCTTAGCATGTCCTAAGTATTTTCATAACCAGCAATCCCTTAAACAGCCACTGAAACAAAACTATCTCTACAGTTAAATACAGCTAGGGAACATTTCACTGCAATAGAACTAGAAATTCAGCTTAGGAGTGTCAAGGAATACAATGTTCAAATGATACTACATATTTTAACCATAAACACATGTAAATACCCACAAAGTAACTATGGCCAATACCAGACAGCATTTTTCTTTTCTGAAAATTGCCACAGGATCTTCAGTAACCATAAACTGCTTTAAACCTTATTTCAGATCTCATTAAAACTTGTGCCTACAGTAGCAAAATAACTTTTGATACAGTGCTTAGGCAATAGCTTGATACTGAATACAGTATAGAAGTTAAATCCATCTACTGAACAACATTACTCCCATCCTGGCCTGGATTTTTCCAGGAAAATTTCTGTCACAGTATTGACCATGTAATTCCTTTCTTAGTTTGCGAGATTTGATGCAATACAGAGTGTACTGTTTCAATATCTGGTAAAAAGCAAAACAAAACAAATCAAAACCCTATACTTCAATACTTCACTAATAGTATAACTTGATGGTTAGATTTCATAAATTTGACACAAATTTAGCATCCCTAAGGCTAAATTAGGTGTAACCACAAACATATTAAAACTTTTCATATAGCTTTTAAGAACACTTACTCATTCTGACTAATCTTCTATTAGTGTCTATATTAGGCATGAATAGATGATCATGATTAATATACTGTTTGCACAATGTGTTTAACACAAAATTTCCAAAACTGCACTTTTAATAACTTGCTATGAAGTTTACTAAGCCCTTTTTTCCTAACTCTCCTGAAGGACTTTTATGCTGCCTTTTAAAGAGATGGACAATTCAGAGTCTGTGAAACCAATGTGACAGTGCCAACATTCAATGCTGCCTTAAAAACTCCTCTCTGGTGTTCTGAAATCTTTCACAAGTCTCATACGTGGTCAGAGAATTAACCAGATAATTCCACTTAAGCTCCTCGCTTGCTTAAGCAGACATACATTCTTGCTCCAGAGTCAGTCCATTCATAGTTGCTATTCTTTTATCATTCTTTGTATTTGTACAGATTAAGGGTTTAACATCATAGTTCCAAAAACATTTTTGTTTTGGTAAAGAGAAGAAAATGAAGGTGTCATATCCAGGGGAGAAAAAAAAAAAAGTAAAAGGAAAATAGAGGAAAAGAAGCCAGAATGCAAGTCTCAGTAAAACATTTTAAATTGTTTCTTTGTAGACTTTCATCCAACACAACCTCTTGGTCTTCCTATATACATATGAGAAAAATATTTCCAAAGTCAATATTCCACAGTTCATGTTGTCATCTGCCATGATGTAAATGTCATCATTCAGATCCAGCTCTGCCCAAATGAGGAGATGGACCTTAATATTGTTCATCAGATCCCAAGGCCACCTTCTCTCCTGGTTTGTACAGGCCCAGTGACAAATTAATCATCTATACAAAAGGGAGAAATGCCAAACACAGAAACTATTTCTTATTTCTATACTCCTAGGATGCAAGAGGACTCAGGTTTAATTACCTTCCAAGAGCACAGATAGATTTTTAACCTTTGTCTTACATTCTAGACAAAAACCAAGAAAGTTAAGAGCAGTGCTACTTCCCCCTCTTTGTTTTCAGTATGTCTAAGACTCCACATTCCACATTGCAATGTCAAAATACTAGTCACCCAATTGGTTAAGATCTGGCTTCAGTTTTTGGTGCTCTCACAAAAACACAGCAATAAAGTAAATGTATTATAGAGGAGGACAGAAGAGAAAGGTAGAAGTTCCCAAATCAAATAGTTCATCCTTAATATTGGTAGGAAAATCTGTATCTGACAGTTCCAATACATCATGTCATTCCAAGTTAACAAAGAAACCCTGTGATTCTTAATGTTAGAAGGGGGAATTGTAAGGCTGTTAAGAAATTTGGGTTCTTTCAATTTTTCAGTGCTTCACTGATTACTGACTTCCTTGTTAGTATAAAAGACAGTGCAACCTCCATGTCCTTGAACTTAAATTGATATTTAGAATGACTTTCCTAAAACAAAGTCTAAAGACAAATAGCTACAGCACTGCAAACACCAGGAAAAACTTACTACCTTGTAGGACATCCTTCTCCCCTGCTGTTATTACTTACTGTGCAATTAGTATGAAGCCATTTATTCTACTGGATATACTTTTCTTTCCACAGTCAAATTACAACATAAGACACTTCAGGCAAACTGCATAATTTCCAAACAATCCTTAGGAGCTAATATGAACAAATATTCATGCACGTGCTTAAAAACATCTCTACCATTGCAAAGCTCAAAGGGATGAAAAAGAAAGTACCAAGTTAGCAAAGCAACTCAAATAAGCAGGGCCACGATGGTGACTCACCCGAGTTGGGGTCAGAATTGCCATCAGCTTCAGTCCTCTTGTCCGGTGAAGCCTGGTCGTAGAATTCGTCCTGCGGCTGAACCAGAGGGAGAGGGTGTGAGATCAGGGTTCCACCACCCACTGGCTCGTGGTCTCCCAGACCACTGTCACTGCAGCTTTCCTGGGAGCCATCAGGGAGGTGAAATGTAACACGGCGCTGGGACTACAAAGAAGAGCACAGGACACACTGATTAGTGCTCTTCTTTTCAGTTCTCTTGATTTTTTTTTAACTTTTGACATACAAATAGATCCCTGGGAATGCTTATGAAGCAATTGCTGTTATCAGGTTTGCTCGCTCTTTGTTTGTGGGTTGGTTTGTTTTGTTTTTGTTTTTGGTTTTGGGGTTTGTTTGTTTGTTTGTTTGTTTTTTGTTTGTTTGGGTTTTTTTTTTTTTGTTTTTTTTTTTTTTGGGTTTTTTTTTTTGGTTTTTTTTTGTTTTTTTTTTTTTTTTTTGGTTTTTGGTTTTTTTTCCTGGCTGCTTTTAAATGGGAAATTGGCAGATGGGAGAGCCAAATTTCAAAGGTCTGTATGTGCTCATCTGTGAAGTAAACTTCTTCTGAGAAATTGATCAGTGGAAAATTAGGTATATTTTTCATAATTTGCAACACACAATCTATTAAAAAACCTCTCTCTGAGAAGCAGAAACCATTAGAAAATATGTTATGAAAATCAAATGACATGAAAAATTTAATAAGTATATATTTCTGAGGTTAAAAACTACATTATCATTATTCAAACTGGAAAAAAAAAAGACATCCACCAAGCAAAAAAAAAAACATAAAAATGGTTGTCATCTTTCAGGTATAGTAGCATGAATAAATATCTGTCTATACTTAACTGATAGCAGTCATGTACCTAAAATGTACCTAAAAGGTATAACTAGGATTGATAATATATGTGTGAATTCACAGTGGTCAGCAAAGAATCACAAAATGCAATGACAGAATAAACAATTATCAATTTGGTAGGAGAAATAAAAATAAAACAGCACAGAGTTTGTACAAAAAAACACAGGGACTGAGAGGCAGAATGACACATTTTACTGAACGTCTTAAAAAAAATAAACCTTTAGCCATTTGAAAAGGAAAAAAAAAACCAAACCTTCAGTGTACACTTGGATTAGTTAACTATTATTGATTTTGAACCTCTCTCATCTGGAGAAATAATCTGACTTTTGAATTGTGGCCACAGAATGATACAGTGATTCCCCAAGAGCTTCAGACCTGATAGCACCACTGCAAATTGTTTAGCAACCATGACTGTTGGATGAAAGGAATACTACAGGTCTTCATGGATCAAAACACTGCATCTTTGAAGGATTGGAAGCAACTAGTTTAAGAGTACCTCAAGAGAGTTATTGAATTAAGTTAAGCACATGTTCCCACAAAAAAAAAAAAAAAAAAGTTGGCAGCTTCAGTGGTCTGGTTTGCTAGATTAATTTAGGATAAAGTAGAGATTCACAAAGTTTTTCTTAGCATAGTAACTGTTTAGTTAAATGGTTATTTCTTATCAATATTAGTCATCTGAAATTTATGGGGTATATCTAAGCTAATTATTCAAGATTTCTACAGAGCTAGAAGAGAAGGAAACATTTGGAAAATATTGCAACAGGTATCTTTCACTAGTTAGCATTTTTAAAATAGTTAACATCAGGTGTCCTGTATCCATCCTGAAACAGCATCAGGTGCAAACTTTCCCTTTTTTTCCTCTCCTTTTTAAATTTTTCTTTTAATGAGAAAAATGTCAAGTTAATAGTACTAACTGTATGTTTGCTTATTAAAGACTATTTGTTAATGGTAATTGCTACCATTTTATATGATGATCAATATAATCTGCCAGGTTTCTTTTTATTCATCTCCCTTGGGTGGATATAGTTGATTAAGTCAACTTTAGATTACTGTGTTTTTCAGTATAGAAATAAATGTAATACTATTTGCTCTTGGCTGTGATTTTATAATTAGTATTTTGCTTTTAAGTTCCTTTTCTAGCTTTAGGATTAGAATTCAGCTGTAGAAAACCAAATAGATCCTCTGAGTCACTGGACGTATTCACTACGTCAACAGAGAACCCAACTCCATATATGCCTAAGAAAAGCTTCAGCTCACACTTTGTTACTTTTTCTTACAACTTTTTTCATTCTGGAACTACCACCCTGAACAATGTCTTCCCCAAGCACAATAGAAATGTAGCTAACTACACAACTTGAAATCTTCTCTTTCTGCAACTACTTGCAGATTGTTTTTCCAAACTGAGAATTTATGTCACTAGCAAAGTCAGCAAGTGGCAAACTGTGGTGGTGCCTCTCCCTATCTCCACCCCATCCCCAGGTTACAGTATGATCTGAGAAAAGGAAATTGCTTTTATTTGTTTTAAACCTAAAAGACTCTATAAGAAGACATTAATGACTGAGAAAATTAAGCCCTAAAATAGGGGAGGAGATGACAAATTCAGTTTTAGGATCTGCAAAATAATAAAACCCCTATAACTAATTAACCACCTAAACAAACAGAAGAATGCACAATTACAAAAATGTTCTATTTCATGAGTTATATAATAAAAGTACTGATCTTGGGTACAAAATTCCTCATACTAGACAAAATCTGCTTACACTCTACACTGACAGCGACAGGGACCAGTTAGCCAGTAAAATGACCTGAGCCTAACACTTATACTGGCAACTTCTTTGCTATTAATTTTTAAATCCATACTTTAAATGATGAGAGAAAAGTATATTGTCTTGCCTTTCTGAGCCACTGTAGCAGGGTGATCTGCTTTGGAATGTGGTCAACTCAAATAATGCCCTGTTTTGCAAGCTACCAGAGATGGGCTGAGAGGTGCTGTCATGTGCTGATTTTGGCATTGAATTATGCTAAAAGCAGTCTGGCTCACCAGCTCCAAAGGAAGATCCTGATAGTGAGGCACAGATTTGACAGGTAAGCTGCTAAGGAGACCTGGAGGCATATGACTGGCAGTCAATCACTATACACTGTAGAAATCCAGTCCACTTTCACACAGTTGGGTTCCTCTCATGTATTCCTTCCTGGAGTTATGAAATTTTCTCCCTTGAACTGGGGAAACCCCTTCAAGGATACTCCTTGAGGCTGAGTGAAAAAGATCTGCCCATGAGCATTGTTGTGGTGAGTTATATCAATCTTTACTTAATAATGGTTTCCTTTTTGCTAGCTTTATGTAATAGCTTTGATATAGTGCATTGTACCTATACTATACACTCTAGTAGTTTTAGCTTTTACATTCTGTAGTAAATAAATCTGATTAAGATCTTTTGTCTAATCATTTGTCATCTAAATAATAAATTAATTCATCTTTATATAAATGTATATGTTTTGCCATGATTAAGCCTGTGGGACAAAGTTACTTAAACCATTGACAAAGTCTGGGGTTAAGACTGAATTCAGTGACAGCTAAATTCCTCTCTGAGAAGTTTAGAAAGCATGGTGGGGGGGCCTTTCTGCACCTCATGACTCAATAGCAGGACTTCTTTAATAAATTTTCTCTGAGGTTTCCATTCTCACCCACAACAGCTGCCCACTAAGGAACCCACAAATCATTACAAAGGGTTATAAAAAATCTAAGGGTCATGTAAACAGTGACCCAGTTCCAGAGATGATGGATGGAAAACACGCAGTCCATAAAGAAACTTTAGATTAAGTTGTGATATCAAAACAATGAGGGGAACAAGACTTCTGCAAAAAGAGACTCAAAGCAAATGTTTAAGCTTGGGCATATCAGTAATTGAAAAGACTGTCCTCAGTGTACTGAGAGCTTAAAAGTGTCAAGTAATATGACATGTGGGCACTGCCTCCACTGCCTGCTCCAGAACCCTCCTGCCTGGCTGTTGGAGCCCAGCCTGGGATCGCTAGGCTAGGAAAGCTGCTGCAGTACCAAGATTGAGCGTGTAATGCAGACACACACATGGACACTGATTTGGCCACAGCTGTGGCCACACAGCCTCAGATAAGGCTCTGGCCCCAGCAGTGCCACCATTCAGGACTCACACCAGGCACAGTCACACAGGGACACATCCTCTCCTCCTCTTGGGCTGTCAGAGGCAGAAAGTCACAAGTGCAGCACACACCCCACACTCTCCAGGTTCGCAAGCACCTAGCACCAGCACAAGCCCTCTGCCTGCCCAGAACCCCTGCCCAGTCCCCCTTACCAAACCCACAGGTCCCCAGCTCACCAGCTGGTCTCACTGGGGGCTCACTGCCCACATGCAGCACTAACATACTTGTCCCACTGGCAGGCCACACTCTTGGGTCTCCCTCAAATGCCAGCATTGTCCCATTGCCTGTCAGATACCCCCACCCGGACCTGAAGCCTCTTACTCCTGTCTGGTCCAGCTTGGAGTTTGCCAGTGAATTCACACCAACACACTATGCACGGATGGCTTGGGCAAGTTACACAGACTCTCCACCAGAAGCACATATCACAGGATATGATGCATGGTCCAGATCCAGCACTGAGCCCCTCACTGATTGTTCACTGAATTTCTTGTCATCACGACAGAAGAGACAGGAACTCTTCTTTCAGAAGAAAATCCAACATGCTTCAACTATGCTCATGTTTATCTACTCGCTCATGCAACAAAATCCGAGTTTGAATTCTTTTTACCTAAAGACAGATTCAAGTTATTTTGAGTAATGAGGTTTATAGTTGTTACAACACTGGGACTAATGATAACAAGTAATTACAATTTTAATTACACTACAACATACGTGGGATTATATACAGCATGAGGTAAGGTTATGGTTCAGGTCCCAGTACTTGGCCAAAACTCACATCCAAAATCTGTGACATATTCAATCATAAACAAGCATTTGGTGGGGAGGAAAAGGGGTCTTCTTAAGGTCCGGAAAAAAAATCAGTCCTTATTTTTGATCAGGAAATATCACCTCACTGTTATGTGAAACCCAAATCTGAAAGGAGAGTTCAGTCAAAGCAATATCATTTTACCTGTGTCAAAGCAACTTCAATATATAATTCAGAACAATTAGACCTATTAGGGTTTTTGAACTTGGGCTGAGTTTAAAATTCAGGAAAACAATCAGGAATCATTCTCCTTTAATCACCTATTGCAGTAGATTCCATGAAGCTCATCTAGGTGAAGCATGACTTTGCACTCACAAGAGAAACACCATCTCAGATGGTGATAATGGATAGCAAACTCCTGTGCTGAAAATATGACAGTTCAAGTGTAGTAGAAACACTTTTTTTTCCCCCTGTTTTTGGACCAGGTGGTCAGCCAGCCAACACTTTTTTAACATAGTAACAACCAAATTATATCAAATCAAAGACACATGAAGCTGGTCTGGCTCTTTTTTCCTGCTACAACAAAGTCAAATAGGTGCTTAGTATGTTCTAACAACTGTAATTTGTGAAATTATGGAATATAAGTAATAGCTGTGGTACTTGAAAATGCCAATAAAAATAGCAACACAAACTCTGTTGTAGAGATGGGGAATGGATGACAGAGGATGGGGACATTCTAATCTTACTGATCAAGTACAAAAAAGTAGAACTTGTGTTTGACATAGCATATTGCATTTTTCTTTGTTAATATATTTTATTTGGAGATACTGAAACCACTTAAAATTGTGTTGCAGCTTGTCAGTTTTCTTTCCCCATACTCTCCCATTCTATTTTTCTCATTCCTTCTGAATATGAGTAATTCAATGGTGCCCAATGACAGAACAGGTAATCATGGGCACAAACTGAAACACTGGAGGTTCTGAACATCAAAAAAATGTTTGTTTTTTTTTTTACTGGAAGGGTGACTGAGCACTGGCACGAGTGGCGTAGATACACTATGTAGTCTCTCTCCTTGGGGATATTCAAAACCCATCTGGACACAGCTCTGGACAAGCAGCTGTAATGATCCCTGCTTGATCAGGGGGTTGACTAGATACCCTCCAGAGGCCCTGTCCAACCTCAGCCATTCTGTGATTCTGTGATTCTGTCAACTCTAACTGGAAATAAAAGAAAATATGGAAGTATTTGATGTAATGTCATATTTTCCCAGAGCTGAAAACATAATTTTGTACTGAAGTACTTTCTTTTCGACAATCTTAGCTGTATAAAATGTATTTTGATACTACAGTTTCTAATTTCATCCCATACAAATCTATGGCTTTGGAAAAGTTGCATAGAGCATTATGTTTACAATATTGAAGTCCTTACATAACCAAAAGAATTGGTAGAAATTGTACCTCAGCACGGATTTCTAGAAAAGGTACTCCAATACTAGAGAGCTTAAGGCATTACTTATGAGACTAAACTTTTTCACTGCTGCCCTATTTTCCCAGAAACACTCATACATGGGTAGAAAGTGGGCTGCAAATAATGTAAGGCATTTTGTTGACCTGAGTGCTAAAAGCCTGAAGTACAGGAAAAATCATGTCATGTGATATCAAGTGTTTGAAATGTCCTGTGGCAGGTGAGTTATGAGCTGTGTGGAAACAGAACTTTAATGTAGGAAGTGCAAGTACTAAGTTTCAAAATTGTTCCGTTCTTTCCATTGTGCCCTAGCTTCTAAAATGCATTTTATTTCCAGTTATGTACTTGAATCACACAGCAAGTTACAGAAATCAGTATTAAGAGGAGATTTAGCTTCTTTTTTACTCCAAAAGCCAAATCTTCAAGCTTTGTACAACTATTGTATTGTTTTTGCTAATCAGGGATCCCAGAAATAATTATACTATTGTTCCATTGCTGAATGTCTCACAGGGACAAATTTGGCTACAGATCCTATCCATTGTTATAAACCAAGCTGTAATTAAAAAAACATTTCTACACTGGGTAGCTGGAAATAGAACCTGCTGAATTTTAATCAGCTGAGTTGCATTTTGAGTTTACAAATTAGGTGCTTTAAACTTCTTCACTCAATACAGTTGTGAATGAAAAGCCTTGATTTTTCTCCTTGATTTTCCAAACAGGAAGAAGCCACTAAAACATCCGGTTTACAGCAAGTCAAATTAAACCTTACAGAATGGGGTGTAGGTCAGCATATCAGAATATGTATCCAAGCATGACATATTTTTTAATTGTCATTGAAATATTTTAATTCAGATATGGAGGTTTTAATCAACAAAAACTATTTTCCTTTCTCTTCTGAGCTATTAGGGTATACCTTGTGTTAAACTACAAAGAAATATTATGAAGGAAAAACAACTTCAAAGAAAACATTCTTGTAATATTTTCCTTATGGAAAGATTGTTGATATGGAGGCTTAAAAGTGAAACTTGAACAAACAATTTACTGTTATTATGGAAAATAAACAGAAGAATCTATACCTGACATAATTTACTGAAACTTCATTTATGAATAAAGAAGCCAGAGGACAGGCTTATTAAAATAAAATCAAGTGTAAACAGTAGACAAATACCAGAAAAAGCTCATGGGATGATTAAATGATGATTACATTATGATTATTGAAAAGATACTCTTTGTGAACAAGTTTAAGAAGATGTTGTAAAGACACAAGAAAAATCTATGCTTAATTCCAAATGTCTTTGTGAAAGTTTTCTGTTTCATAAAGTTTGTTCCTTCCAGGATCAAAACAAAGATTTCTATTTCATGTACTACAACATGGATTTTTTGGTTTTTTAATTTTTTTTTTTTTTTTGAGATCAAGCCTGTAAAGGAAGGCCAAGTCACAAAAACAGATTAGTAACAGTTTTAACAAAACATATCTATGTTTGTATTTCCTCCACAGAAAGAACTGGCAAGGTCTTTGAATTAACATATGGTTACTGTATCACTTTGTTTTATAAATAAACAATGATTTCTTATACATTGCAGTTCTGATTGACTTAGTGAAAGGCCCCTAAAATATACAATCCACATTCTGTTCCAGTTTGGAAAGATCAGTCAAGGACTTGTATCTCATAAGACGCCCTCAAACAGGGCTTTGTATAACTCACCTCACCAACACACACCTTCTTTCATGTTTCACTGACCTTTGTAAAAAATGTAAATCCGAGATAAAATCAATCTACTTTCTTAGTAAAAGACACTTTTGCTTTTCCCTGATAAACTTGGCTCAAGTCTGTGTTATGTACAAATTGTGCAGTAGATCCCTGCAATTTGCTAAAAGAAATAGAGTTATTTTTTTTCTTGGCTGCTTCTAAACTAAACTTCCTCATGCAGTCCCCATGGCAGTCCTTATTCAAGGATCCTGCTTGCAGGGGATTATCCATTCTCCATGCTCATCTTGATATCTTAGCCACAGAACAAAGATAATGGAGATATATAGGGTTTTGGCCAATCTTTCAAACTAAACTAAGAATGAAAAAAAGAAAAAGCAATTGATACAGCCTCTTCATACTACTTCTTCATACCATGCTATCCATATAAATAGCTGGAGTGCCTCAGTATATATTTCTTTTTCCCCTTAAGGTAACAATGTTGGTATTGATTTCAGAATGTAAATTGTTGCTATACCAGACAATAATTTGATTTCGTCTGCTCAATTTCTCAGTACCAAAATTTCATAGAAATCTGTAAATTACACTGCAATGTATTAAAAGGAAACATAAATATAATTACCTATTATATCTGTCTAAAGCTGCACAGAACTGGCCTTTTCATAAAGGTGAAAAACATTATTAATTACAGTCTGACACATGACTAGGTAGGAATTGACAGTGTGATGGTCCCAGGCACATTTAAACATGGAAAACAAAGAGCCTGTCTGGCTGGAGAGTTGCATTAGTTTTCCAGAGACAGTGAATGAAGAAAAACCTGCAGCCAAATCTTGTGGTTTCCATTAACTTTTGAGGCAGTATCACATTCTTCCTGTATTTATATGGTGATGTTCCTTCATTTTATTTAATGAAACTATAGTCTTTATTTCATAAATTCTTCCTGTGCTTTGTTAGGTTTTTTTTTTTTTCTGTCAGTTGGGTTTTTTCTTTTTTGTTTAGTTTGGTTTGGTTTTGCTTTTAATTGGACATTCAAAAGATTGACAAACCTTTAACTAAAGGCATTAGACACTAAGGACTATCATGTTTTAAGTTTTGCTTTCCTAATATCCACCTAAAAGGCAAATAGTCCTTTTCTTAATAAGCATTGCTATTTACCTAAAATCATCATGACTGCAAGGCAAATTTGACATAACAGGAAAGCTAAGTGTTAAATTTAATGTAGTCTAAATCAGAACATTACCTTATTCAACTTTGGAGTCTGGTAAAACACTAATAAATTTTGAACATTTTAAATATTAGCCCCCATCCTCCTGACTTGTCTGAGATATAGAAAATCAGTTCTAAGCCTACAATTATGAAAATTAATATCTCAGATACATGCAGGAAAGGAAAATGGAGAGAGAAGTTGGAAACTTCTGTTCAATACAACATAAAGGAAAGTAGCCATCTGTGTTGCCAGTAGAAAACTAAGCTCATTTTCAGAAATATTATTCACCCAAATGGCTAAACATTAGAAAACCATATTAGCTTGACATATTTATTACATATTTTTACCAGAATTTCTGTGGGGAAAAAAAAGCCTGAGAAAGGACTAATTAAAAATAGAACAAATTTGTATATACCTATTAAAAATTAAAAATCAATGGAGGAGGAAAGGCAGCTCTAATGAACATTCATGCCATCCTAAAAGACATATAATTGTAAAATAACAGTACCATGCCTTTTCTGGAATACCTGTACTGAATCATTGACTATAGGTGACAAGGTAAACTTAGGGCATGTATTAGAAGATGTAACACAGATTAATTCCTTTGACAACTCTGTTGTTATAACCCTTGACATTAGAGAGACATGAAGTTCAGAGATTTCAAATTTAAATGCCCCAAATTAACCTACCTAGATCTTGCATTATGTTCATAACTATTTAGCCACCTGACTTTAGATATTCAGTACTTAAAATTTTAGCTGTGTTTAAGGAAAGTATTTAAGATGCAAGACCCTGAAATAATAGATCTCACTGACAAAAAGATACTAGACTGATTTACATATAAATATTTGAGTTGCAATAGAATTGTATTTTATGTGATCTTTAGCAATTTGAAGACTTCAGCAATCTTCAATCTATTTATTTAGTTTTATTTTGGTGATGAGGTACTTGTAGCGTGACAAATAATGCACATTACAAGTGCACTCAATTGAAGAAGCATTTCAGAAGCACTGTACCAATTACAATAACCAGAGTAACTTCTCTACACTCTGAGAAGTTTTACATTAGTAAAAGCATGTGTTGATCAATAATGTATATGAAGTACTAAATGTAGAAACAGCTGTTGCTGAGATTTAGCAAGTTAAATTATAATAATATATTTACCCTGATTTACATTCTGTAAAACTCATCCAGCTTCCATAATGTGAACAGTGTAATAAAGCTTCAGGGACTTACTTTAACCTATAAATCATATTGTTAAATGTGAGAAGGAACAATTGAGAATATTTCCTGCCTCAGCACTGTGCATTATCTGGAGGCTGCTTATAAAAGTAACCCTATTATTTTCATATATGAAAAAATTGACTACTATATTTGCATTTACATGTATAATATTAACATAAATTATATTTATAGTATTTAATGAGTTACACAAGTGCTCCATCAACTAAGTCTTATTAATTATATTGAGTAAACTGATACATGTAGTATGTCAACAATCATTACTGACACTGCATCTTACTGTTGAAGCCTAAAATTACTGTGCTACAGAAATACCGTGTATTTAAGGTTCCATTCCTGTCAGTAACTACAGCAGATACGCAGAGTTCTGCAGTGCCAGGAAGCAGGAAACTTTACAGTGATCTTCAGCAAAAAAGACAGATGTGATAAAAACCCCTTTAGTATTCTGTTCCATTAGCATTCTTTAGTATCACATATAACCTTGGAAATCAAGCAGGACATGGATCTTGTGTGAAGGTAGCAATCTTTTGTCTGGGGTGATGCAGCCCTTGCTCTATATAAGAATTAATCTGTGATTTGAATGCTTTCATTTTAATAATGCATGTAAAAGGAAGGAAAAACCTGCTTCAAAATCTTTAAATTTAACAACAAATGACCAGTGTCTACTAGTAAGTTTGTACCAAAGGGCTTTAAAGGTAGTGACTGTCTTAAACTGAAAGAAAAAGGTGGGGTGGGGTGGGGGAAAGAAAATCTGAAGGCCTATAAATGATCACACTCTAAACTAACTGGTGTTCATAGTGACATCCTGATGGAAATCTTCACTTTTATTTATGTGAGTTTGAGGAAATTCAATTAAGATTATATGGATCCTCAATAAGAAAGGACTAAAAATGCAGAAAAAAAATCAGAATTCTTTTAAAGACTCCAAGGATATTTTGTATTAGCATGGGAACAGCAGTAGGGAAAGGAAGGAGGCTCTCAATTTAGGGATGTTGTTGGAGAGTAGTAAATTAGACATTGCTTCCTGAACTAGTAGTGGCATGTATGGGTATCTGTCACTGTCAACTCACTGGGTTACAATGAACTCTGAGTCAGCAGTCGTGTCTTCTCCTACAAGCACAGAAAGCAGAAACAGCAGCAGCACTGCTCTTTGAGGACAAGAACGTTTGCATGCTATGATTCTAGAAAGCAGCTGTACATCTATTAACACAAGGAGCACTAGAGCTGTCACATTAGATAAATGAATCCACATTGGAAAAACTGAGTGGACATGATTGTCAAGGATAATATGGTTAAGCTAGCTCATCCTGGGAGAGATGCAATTTCTAGAATATTTTAATTTTGAAACTAATATTATTATCCCAATTGATTCCACACACTATAACCTAATTAAAACACCTTTGTTAACATATCTGCATCTCTAATGGAAAAAGAACTAGACAGTAAAGTATTTCCACCATAAAACATTTTTTCTTACTTGGGACAGGATGTCCTTGAGTACTGCTTTCCTACCAACAGTTTTCTGAATTTATTTTAGGATTTTTTGTTTAGTTAGTTTTTTTTTGTGGGGGTTGTATTTGTTTACTTTTTGTTATTGTTACTTTTTTTGTTTTGTTTTTTTGGGTTTTTTTTAAATTTAAACTCCCAAAGCTTTGGAGTTTTCATTTTGCATATGCAACCACGTGATAGAGAAAATTAAAATTAAAAAAAAAATAAATCCTCAGCTTTTCACTTAGGATTCTCCAGGGAACAACACATATTAAAAATACTGACTGCAAACTTCTCTTCCAGCACATATAACACATATGTATGTCTGCTTTGCACTATCTTATGATGTCAAAGCTTGAAAAATTGAATCCACAGATCATGCTAGTATTTTCAGTGGCTGAATGTTTCCTGGGGTTTTGTGTGTTACTTTGATAAGGGGCCTTTCATTCCTGTGCTGTGTTAACTGGGGCAAGTCTCTGCTACATGGAATTACAATCCCAAATAAAACACAAAATCAAGAATAATCCCATGAAGCTGTTCCCACACAAAAGTTTCTATTAAAAAAAAAATCAGCAGCTTAGCCAGAAAGAGAGCTAAAACCTCACCAACAAACAGGATGAAAAAGGAAATAAGAAAAAAAAAATTACTTGAATGGAAATCAGCTATGTGACAGTGGTATTGCTGTACTATGAAAACAGCAGATACTCTCAATGGTATCTTATTGTGAGAAAAAACAGGTTGTATTTCCTGGTGGCCTCAAGCAGAAGTCAAATGAGACCTGACAAGAATCGCGATTATTATTAGACTCCATCCAATTTTCAGTATTTTCCACAAATTACATATGGCATGCTCTTGACACATTAAAAGTTATAGGGAAAACAAGAACTCAGACTATCATTTGGATAGTTTCAGGTAATGCTGCCAATGTCATGTTCCCTTAGAATAAGCACAAAATGTTTGATAGTTCACATTATATTCTGATGTTGTATATTAACCTCCTTTGTGCTGCTTGAGATTACTGTTAGTAAAATAAAATCACACTGCTGAACTTTCAGTGGCTTAAAAGAATAACTTTGCAGAAGTCTCTGAAGTTACATCAGCTGATGCTAATAGTCACCTCCTTTTACTAGGCTTCTGTTGTAAAGACAATCACTAAGTCAAAAAACTACAGAACTTTATATGACCTTGGCCTGTGACTTCTTCATTTTCTGTCTACAAAACTGGAGAAAGCAGGAAGTTGGACACCTCCTTTGAACATAAATCAGTTTAGTGATTTTTTTTCTAATGTGCATACTAGCAAGTTTCTCATTTCACAGAATTTGTTGGATGCCATTACCTTTGATCCCAGTGTTTAAAACTGATGGATTTATTTGTGCACCTTCTACCTAGTACACATGACCATGTTAATTAATACAAATAGCTAAGGACGGCTGGCTTTTGAGCCCCACGTTTACTAACATTTCAAGGGTAATTGGTACCTGTTTTGCAAACTCCAGCTTTTCATTAGGCAAACTGACAAGCAAAAAACTTCTGTCTCACATTTATTTTGTGCAACAATACTAATTTAAATAAAAGCATGAAAATCACAAAGAGCCACAAAGGAATGAAACTGCGCTTCACAAAAAAATTGTAAAGGTATATGCACATATGTCTTCATTTTCCAGAGAATATTGAAAAAAAAAAAAGTGTATATATCTTGTTTCCAAACCTAAACCAATTGTTGAAAAATATTGCTGTTATGTCATGATAAATTCTACGTTACTAGTCATCTACTGAACAGACAGGACACACTTCTGAGTAAGAAATTAGCATTAAAAAATTATTAAATAAATAATTTCTATACATGGGCAAATTGAAATGGCTTGTTTTAATGTTGATTTCTCACATATAGTAGCTCAGGATCATTTCTGATATGATCCTTTCTATGACAGATGGGTGAAAATGCATGGTGGCACTATTGAGATTTAAGGTGTTATCAAACTGTAGAATAAATCACAGAGCTCAATGCCTGTGGAAGCCACCTTATCTCAGTCTTCACAGGTTGACAAGGCATGTAGAGAATGCATCCAAACTCCCTGGTTTGATCTTTATTGTTGACAGATCACAGATATGGAAGTCTAAGATATTTCCACAGGAACTGCAAGTAGGATGATAACCGGTCAAAAATGGCAGACAACCACACCTATTTCTAAAAAAAAAAGTGAAAGTGGAAAGGTGTTTGTTTTCTTTAGAGAGGGTGACCAGAGGAAGAAGATATCATTACATTACAGTCGCTAGTAATATTTAAAAAAGCAGTGAAAAGAGCAGGCAAAACAAATTTTAGAAAATTCTCTGAAATGGAGATTTTCATGCTTCTTCATACAATTTTGAATTTTCTTTCTTAGAAAAAAATAAATGTGGGCCTAACTTAGAAGCTAGTATGGTCACTGGAATGTTTTCCACTGATCTCAGCAGTATTAGGACTGTTTTATAAGCATTTCTGCTACCAGTAATTTTAATGAAATTCCACGTTTTTCCTGTCATCTAACTGTTATTGTTATGATTGTTTCTGACTTTACCAACCTTTTAAATCTAAATTACTCACAGATATTATCTTTTGTACTAGAGACATTCATTTTACATACTCTATTTTTTTGCCCTGTGATGTTGGATTTTCTTTTCTAATGTGTGCTAATAAGTATTCCTTGGATATAAAAAATTAAATCTGATTATGGCTTCTTAAATAAGCTTTAAGCATATTAAATAATCACTTTGGGTTGACATTAAGTGTTTTGTGTGTCAGTGTTTTGTCTTTGCATGCAAGTTCGTGTGCCTGAACTTCCTAGAAATAATTAAATATATATTCCTTTAATAGCTTATCTCTCTAGTTTCTAAATGAAAATCAAATTCTTATGTGTAATTAATGAACTAGATATGAAGCCTGCCCTTAACTTCTGAATTATACTACGTCCAAAAAAATGCAGTAAAAAATTATGTGGCAGTCAAAGCAAGATCGACATTTCAGTGTGGAATGACAGGCATGCTTCATTAAAGGCCAAATCCTGCAGTTCTTCCTCAGAAGGTAATGGAGGCCTTGCACTGCAGTAAGGAATGCTGATTTCATTGACAGGTAATTACTCTCTTAATGGCTCCATTATGCAAAGACAGACCAGCCAAACTGCTAAGGTGTCAAGCATCCATCACTTTTGGTCAGACCAAACCTCCCATACATGCAGGATATAGCACAGCCAAGTCCCACTTGGCACAGATATATTCATTTTGGTCCTTGAAACACCACATGTGCTGCGCCCAGGTAGTCACAACAGCTGAAACCACGTATTGGAGGAAAAGGGCAGCTAGGGGACTTAGATCAGTCTTTTTGGTATCGTTTCTCTGCAAAAGTTCCTGGAATTAGGGAAAAAAAGCAGGTATGACTACATTTAGGTAAGTGCTTATCACAAAATTCTCCTCTTCCATGGGAATAGTTTTAGGTAATATTAGTTGTAATTGGTTTTATTGAAATGAATACAACCAAAATGATAAAATAATTCATTCTACATCATACGCAAACAAAAACATGTATATATTAGAGAAATGCTTTCTGTGCACTTTGAAAAAGACCTTGTTCTGTAGAAGCAAGGTTATTTATCATTATTTCTTAGGAAAGTCAATAGTTTAAAATCTCTAGAATTGAAATTAGAAGCCCTCTGGAATGATGTATTTTGAGTAGCAGTCCTAAGAAGAACAGTAAAAGTATCAAAAATAATCCAAAATCAAGCTGTACATGGATAACTTCATAATGAGGAAGCCAAATGTTTCCCACACTAGGAAAAAAAAAATATATGGTACATGCCCTGGGTTGACAGATGGAAGAAAAAGAAAGACAGATGCGTTCTAATTTCTTGGGTAGGGTTTGGGTGTTTGGTTTGTTTTTTTTTTTTTCATTTAGTCCTTTTTTTCTGTAAGATGACAATCAGGCATAGATGAAACTGCTTACTCAATAACACTGGCTACAGATATTCACCAGAGCAGTAATGCCAAATATCCTTTAGGACTTTGCCCACTAGTATAATCTCGAATGATATTCAGTAACAAGCAAAATGAGTAACAGCTGGCACTTTCCTTAGAAATGACAAAACACCAACCAGGTCCAGTTTGTGCAGCCCCGGTAGAGGGGACCATCTGGAATGTTAGCCTGAATCTTAACAATTAAAATCAGGGGCCAGGTCAGACAAATGGCATCTTAAAGAATTCATGATACTGAGTTTCTAAGCTAAACTGAAAATGACAGAGAAGCCAACATGTGAGGGAATATAAGTAGTCATTCTCACCCAGGGGATGGAGGGTGATCATGTGCTTAAAGTACATGAGTTAGATGACAGACTCCATGGCACATTTGATATGTAATAAAATATAAGTCACTATGATCAATAGAAAGTTTCCAATTGAACTCAGAATAAGGTACCTGGGGTCTATCTTCCAAGTAATGAAAACTTCCTCATGCTGGCCAGCTGCTGTCATCTGCCAATGATGTGAAACACCTCACATTTGTGCTTATTGGTAAGTGGGAAAGATCATTGCCCTTTTTTTTTTTTCAACTAGGCATGATGTTTTCGAAAGCTTACATGATATTTGCAAATGAATTTAAAATGCTCAGATGGCAAATGTTATCCAGAGAATAAATACTTTATTATTTCATAATTTCAAGTAGAAGAAATATGCTTATAATTTCAATTCACTTGATTATAAAAGGCTTAATACTGAGAAGGGGAAGGATGGAAGAGAGAACAGAAGAGTAGTGCTGTGAGAGGAAATACTCAAATAACATAGGAAAGAATGCTCTTCCCTTACAAAATTTACAATCTGATTGAAGACTGGATGAAGTAAAGACAACAAGAGAGCCATGGGGAAATAACATAGATAGCAGTAACAGCTCCACATGATTACAATGGTTAGCAATGTGTCCTGATTGATGGATCTAAATTATTATGCTTTCTAGTTGTTTCTGGGCATTGCCCTTCCTTCTTAAAAAAAAAAAAGAAAAAGAAAAAGAAAAAGAAAAAAAAAGAAGAGAAGAAAATAAAAGAAAAAGCAGCAGATCTATCTTTGTCTCTTTTGCTGCGTTCATAATGTATTGTTATTTTCTCTAATCTCTTAATTGCAGTTATATAAGAATGAATTTTACATTAAGATATTCATGGTCACGCTTTGATGTTTAAACCAGTAACAAATAAGGATTATATTTATTCTTCCCCATTACCCTCCCCCCTGCCCCAGACATTTTCTTGTAAAATCAAATAGTCACCTACCTGCAAACTACAAGGGCATCTATAAGAAAATGCCCTTTATCAAGACCCTTATCAAGTGATGGCAAGAACAGGATATATGTGATAGAATTAAATTTGTCCAGAGCTCACAGGTGACAAGAAAAACTTCTTTATGTAAAGCAGAGATAAAAGAAAGAAGATTGAAATGTGAGCCCTCTGCAAAAGAAAATGGGAGACTTGGTTACCTGGGATATGGAGAAGGCTAAGGCACATAACAACATTTTTGTCTTGGTCTTCTCCAGCAAGTGCTCCAGCCACAGCATCCAAGTCACAGAAGACAAAAATAGGGACTGAGAATGAAAACTGCCTGCAGTAGGAAATTATCAGATTCAAGACCATCTAAAGAATCTGAAGGTACTCGAATACTTGGAACATGATAAGATATATCTGTGGCTCTTGAGACAACTGGCAAGTGAAGTGGCTGAACTACTATCCATCAGAAATCATTATAGTCTAGTGAAGTTTGTTCCCCCTGGCTGGAAAAGGGGAAACATAAGTTCAACCTTTAAAAGAGGGAAATAACGAAGACCTGGTGAACTACAGGCCAGCCAGTCTCAACTCATTGCCTGGAAAGATCATGGAGTATAACAGCTTGGGGTTTTTGCAATCTGTCCGACCCCGGCTGCCATAGGTGTCCCAGATAGCGAAGTCCCACTAAGCACAACCTTTGCAGGTGTCCCAGACAGGCTCCCAGCTGCAGGCAATCTTAGCAAGCAGCTCAGCTGCTAAGTGAGATCAGCTCTTTGATGAATTCAGGTCTTTGCTTGCTAAGTGCTTTGGCAGACGCAGAGATGAGAGAGGAGAAGGCTGTATGAAGTTCCACAGAGGTGTCTTTATTGGCAGCTTAAGCTAAAGGTGACAGTGACAGCTCTTCTGCAGAACTGGGCAGAAGTAAGGGTTTATATAGGGTGTAGGGGTTTTGGGAAACAGTCCAATATTAAGGGGCAAGGTGAATATGAACTATCGTCTTACAAAGAGGTAACAGGGGTCTGAAGGCAGAAGAGGAGCTTCTTTGATACAGTCATCAAGACTAGGCATTTCTTATCTTAGGTGACTGACCACCAGGGAGGTCTTGCAGGCCCTGTGGATGCTACAATGGAGCAGATCTTACTGGAAATTATGCTAAGGCACATGGAAAAGAAGGAGGCAATTGGTCACAGACAACATGGCTTCACTAAGGACAAATTATGCCTGTAAAACTTGTTGGCTTTCTACAATGTGATTACAGTGTTTGTGGATAAGGGAAAAGCACATGGACTTGTGCAAAATATTTGACCCCATCCTGCATAGCATCCTGGTCTCTCAAGTGGACAGGCATGGATTTGACAGATGGGCAACAGTGGATAAGTAATTTGGTTGCACTCAAAGAGCTGCAGTTAGCAGCTTGATCTCCAGGTGGAGACCAGTGCCAATCAGCATTCTGTAGGGGTCTCCTTTGGGGCTGGTGTTGTTTAATATCATTATAAGCAATGTGAGCACTCCATAGATCTGTGGATTGAGTCCAGAAGAGAGACACAGAGATGATCAAAGGGTTGGAATACATCTGCTATGAAGGCAGGCTGAGAAAATTGGGCTGTTCAGCCTGGAGAAGAGAAGGCTTCAGGGTGATCTTATATCACCTTTCAATACCAAAACTGAGCTTACAAGAGAGCTGGAGATGGACGTATATAAGAGCACATAATGATAGGACAAGGGGGAATAACTTTAAACTGAAAAATCTTAGATTAAATACAAGTAAGTAATTCTTTACTGTTGATGGTGATAAGGCACTGCAAAAGGTTACCCAGAGAAGTTGTGCATAGCCCATCCCTGGAATTGTTCAAGGACATGTTGGATGGTGCTTTGAACAGCCTTGTCTAGGTGGAAGATGTCCCTGCCCTAGCAGAAGGGATTGAAACTTGTTGATCTCTAAGGTCCCTTCCAACACAAACCATTCTACAGCTCTATGACACTATGATATTCTGCATAAACAAATGGTTGTGAAAATACATAAATGTAAGTTTTGGTATCATTGCAGGAGTTGTTTTAATATTAGATGATGTCATTAGTCTGTGAGCATCTACTCAGCTCACTCAGTTTTCCTTTATTGGTACTATAAAGATATTTTTAATTTATTGTTTTAAATTATTATTTTTTTTTAATATACAAAGATCATTAACTACGTGACATGATAGCATACAAGAGTAATCCAAGTGGAACCACAGAACTCATCCCAGAATTCATTTCTGGGAAAGTATGAGTACATCTACACACTACCTGGTATGGACATTTATCTATGATCATATCCAAACAGTGCTTGTGTAAATAATGGTGTGACACTCCTTCAAAGCAGCAATTCAAAAACTGCTTTACTCAATCCTGCTTCCTGTCTAAACTTTAATACAACACATATGTGCATTGTGCCAGGCTCCAGAATAAATACTTCAAACCGTACCAACAATTTTCACTAGTATCTAGCACAAAGACCCTCTGTATTTACTTGTGATTGCTTTTAATTTCATATTGAGATGATTAATCAGAGTAAATGTCTTTATTTTCTGCTGTTTTAACTTCAAGAAATGATCTCTTCTGGTTTATCCTATTATAAGGATCGTTACAAAAATGGGAAACAATTAACACTGGGTTTAATGCGTGAATGCCACAGAGCTGAAGTAATTGCACTCAAGGTCTGCTAACTTTTTAATCAGGCATCTGGTTGCAAGCTGCTCACGATTGATTCTGAGAGAAGAACTAACACAATCTAGGCAGCAAAAGCAGGTGCCAAAAAAGCACACATATTGGTGAAACCAATGAAAGCTCTAGAGGTTAAAAGAAGCAAAAACTAGTGGAAAATCCTTCTAAAAAGACCTTTGCTTGGGATCCAGTCATAACTGAGTGAAATTAAATGAGGCAAATGAGCATGTGAGAATTTTTTTAGCAAAATAATTGAGAAATATGAACAGCAGAACCACAAAAGCTCAGCTTAGAGAAAACTTGCCAGCCAGAATATTAGTGAGCAGAATTAATTAGACTGGGGCATCAAAATTTTCACATACATTTTGCTACATAAAATAAATAAGAAATACCATGAGAAGTTTCTTGGAATTGCAATTGGGGCACTTAGAATCTCAGCATTTTTGCCTTGTTTTGGAGAAATGAGCAGATCTGTTTTTATTTGCTAAAAATATACTCTTTTTTTGCTTTATCTACTAAGTCTATCCTCCATGATTAAGAGATTCCAGAATCTAAAAGTGCTTACACAGCATAGCACTGGATGCACTTATAAATTACATGTGTTGATGGAGACTATAGCTACACTCACACATATCTGTAGAATTACAGTTGTATCGGAGGAAAGTGCAAAAATATAATCTGTATGAAAATTGCATGCTCACATCTCTTTTCAACTGAAAATACCCCTCCCTAGTCTGTATACAATACTACAACACTAAACTCCTTTCAGGATTGCCCTCAAGAAAATTTTGTTTAGGTATATATGTTTGCATATCATCTTCAAGGTTGGTGGGGTTGGGTTTTTTAATCAATATTCTTAACTGAATCATAGGTTTCATAAGTTTAGGAATTAGGTTTGCACCTAATTTTAATTATTTTGGCACCCTTCTATATGAAATACATAGTTTGTATAAACTATATAACACTTCTGCATAAGGACTTTGCCCAAACTCCCTAAAATGTCTAGATTAGAAACAGAAAATCACAATGATAATAAGGTTCTGGCCCTTACTAATGGAAATCAGGAAAGAATCTCACTTATAAACCAGTAAGCACCACCCATCTTAGGAAGAAATACCAAACCAACAGAGATAATAGGCAGTGCAAGAGGTTTGGAAGCTTCAGTTCACAGAAAACTCTGAAAATCTGCTACAAATAACATTTTTTAAGAGACTGTCAAAAAACACGATTGACCTGAAACCTAGACATTTCTAATAAATATTTTGCAAAACCCTAATCCCTCTGTCTAGTAACAATTTCCCTGTAAATTCCAGAAATAAGTTTCCTATCTTTTAGGCACAATTTTGTGAAGAAATAATTACTCTGCCATCTTCCAAGCTTTGCTCTTTCTAAGACAAAGAAGGCAATAATGACTTAGAACCAGAAAAATATTACATTAAAATAAGGGTATGTAGGCGCTAGTCTAAAACCTTGTTGTTTAGGGTTTTGGGTTTTTTTTTCTTTTGATTTTGTGAGGGGGCGTTTTAAATTATTATTTTGTTTTTTTTTGTTTTGTTTTGTTTTGGGGTTTTTTTGGGTTTTTTTTGGGGGGGGGGGTTTTTTGGTTTTTTTTTGGTTTGGTTTTTTTTTTGGTTTTTTTTTTTTTTTTTTTTTTTTCCCAGTTGAATAAATCCCACCAAGTACAAGACGTATTAATTAACTTAGAGCCTCACAGTACACGGAGGCCCACACCAACTGCATGGATCCAGCAGCGTCACTTCAATTTCTTTCAGACCTGGTTGAGTGCAGATGCAGTAGGATATCAAAAACTTTAATCATTCCCCATTTGCTTAAATCAAAGCATCATCTCTTCTCAGATTGTTTACCAACACTTGAAATCAGCAAGTTGCAGCAGCTTAGGCATCAGTAGAGCAAAATAGCAAGGACAGCTTCTAACTAAGGCAGATGACATGAGATGCCTAAAAGTTTTTCTCTCTTCCTATGCCTAAATGGCCATGGTTTTGCAAAGCAATACTCAGTTCAGTGGCCACTATCTCACCTCGTGATAAGCATGGAAGAATAGTCACATATTTGTGAATCTGCCAACACTCCAATGACAGTTTTCTCTCTTTCACTTTCTTTCTAACAGCTATCACTCATTCACTCTACTGTCTGTCATCTGCAGGTGAAGGTTTTAGAGAAATGAAAAGCAGTGGTCTGGCAGAGGGCCACTCACACACTCTCACAAAAAGACCCTTAATCATAAGGGACTTTCACATCTCTCTGATCTAAGAGCAATTCAGGATATATGCCAGGAGTAAGAAGAACAAAGATACCAGCATTTGAAAATTCTCCCAGTGCCTTAGTAAGACTGCTGAGATGGCTTTTGCCAGATTAAACAGACATGTTCCTTTAGATCCTAAATATTGGTCTGAAACTAATTCCCTAACCATTGTCCAGAGTGCAACAGGGTTTGGGATACCAACAATCAAACTTTGAAGTAATTCTTCAAATTCCAATGGAGTTGGCTGCAAAGACAGCAAGAATATCCAGGTCTTTCCAGGCCAAGGAGAGAGAGGGCAGCTTGATTTTTTCGCAATTGTTGTCTTTAAAGGACTTGGACAAAGCAATTCTAACACAATAGCTTATTTCTAAAATGCTTTACAGTAAAGGCTAGATGTGGGGGTTAGGGAACTAGCTGGTATTCTCTAATGTTGCATACACTGAGCAAAGCATTCTGACTCTGAAGGAGAACACTACAGGAGCTGCAATACATTAGTGAAGCCTGACAGAGTAAGATCTTCTTTTGTTTGCCATTTTGTTTTGAAGAAAGAAGAAACTACAGATTTCAAGATGAGTGTTCTATCTGATATTCACATGAAGCATCATTGTTATATGATCCCACAAGTGATGTCAATAACACAAACCATAACTGCCTAACTGTGTATAGGCAGAAAAAAAAATTTAGAAGAAAAATATTTGTAATGTGGCTGAGGCTTTAGCTTCTTACATGCCAGTACTTGCCTTCATAATTCTTCTGAGACTCAAATGTTAAAAGAGCCCATTTGCCTATCTGTTCATTCAGTTGAACACTCAGCAGGATCACTTCCTTGTGATGTTTCTAGTACTTGGGTTAATTTTATTACACTCTGTGAGATATTCATCATAAAGAAATATCAGGATATCAAAATGGAATGTAATACTTAAATTCCAGTTCACTTACATGGGGAAAGTAAATTAATGTCAACCTGGAAATTTGCTCTGAGTTATAAGTGAATACATTCACTCTCTCCAAGCTCTTATCAGCTTCTGCAGAATTTAAGGTCTTTAAAAAATTCTGAAAACATGGTCTTGAAACTGTACACTGAATGAAGGCAACACAGTTCTTGCTTTCTAAATCAGCAGAGAGACAGCTGGAGTGCCACTGCTGTAACCCAAAGATTTGACAGGCTACAGCAGAGTTAAAACTGACAAGAGCCTTTCTTCATATTTTCCTGCTGCTATTCAAAACTCTCTGAGCAGCAGGAGACTGACGAGAAGGAGGTTAATTTTGCTCTGCAGTAGTTTAGACTATGAAAGTCTGAAGAAAGTAAACACTATAGAACAGCTTCATTCCTATCAATTGCTGAATATGTGATTTGGGGCAGATGAGTTAGCAAGGCAGATATGTTTTCAACCAGATTTCATAATGTCTTTAAATGTGGTGCTTCAGTTTCTCAGTTTGGTTTTGTTTGATTTGTTTGGATTTTTTTTTTACTTATAATAAATAAGTAAAAATATATTAATATAATTTTTAATGCATTGCATTTTTCAAGAATACAGTAATTTATGGGAAAGCAACACTCTCTTTTGTATTTTGGAGCCAGATGTAAGAAGCAAATTAAGGTCCCCAAGGGGACATGGGCTAGATGATTGAAAAGGAAGGCATGTGCACTGACCAAAGCAGTGGAAATGAGGCTGAGTCGTTAAAAAGAACATAGAGAGAGGACTGAAAGTGAATAGAAAGAGGAGACTGAAGTCAGGGAACTAGTTCAAACCTTGTAGTTAGGAAAGAAGAATTACATGAAAGGCCACACAAAGATAGTGGGTAAGACCAAGTGGGTATGACAAGCCAAGGACAAAGTAAGGATAGATATTGATTCTTACTTCCCAGTTGGGAAAGAGGAAGGTGGTAAAAGGAAGCAAACGTTACAAAGAATTGGAAGAAAAGCTTCTAGCTGGCCAAGAAGTTTGGACTAGGAAATGGATGGAAAAGACAAGGAGAAATTCACAATGTCTGAGAAAATATGCCCTGATTCAATGGCAATAGGACAGAACTCTCCTGGGAATAAGGAAACTTCTGTAGGAAATAGTATTCTAGTGATCAGAAAGCAATCATTTTCTCCAAATCTAGGAAAGTATTGTTAAAAGTTTAAATAATGTTCCTGGAAAAGCTATATGATGAATCTCACTCTATAAGATTTTATCTCTACTTTCACTATACAGAATGTATATGGTGCTAAGGCAGTTGTTGCATTTTCTGCAAATGACCAATTAGGGTGAAAAAAAATAGATTAATTTTCAAGCCAGTGAAGAAAAATGGGCATATGCCATGTTAAGCACATAATCCTTAAGGTGGGATGAATTCCTTTCTGTCAAAGGCACTTACTTTACATTGACTAAAACCAATGTCTGCATGATCTGCTCTAAGTAAGATGAAATGCTATTGGAGCCAGGTAATTTCTTCTTTCATTTTTGCTCTGTATTTCCTGAATGGTTAATTTAGGGTCTGAGATTTGAGATCATGCATACAACAGTGGCTTATGTGCCATTTCAAAGCCACAAAGGGTACTAACATTCTTTTGCTTCTTCACCGGAGTTCAGCAACTGTGTGTTAATATTTGCAAAGCATTCAGAAACAATAGTGATGAATGTCATAGCAGATTCCATGAGAAAACTAATAGCCCTGTCTTCAAAACAGGATATGAACACTGCAACAAATAACATCAACAGATAGTGAATAAGGAGGAAGGCAAATATTTAGTTTAGCTCATTAACTTGGACTGAAGTTTTTGTGCACTGAATAGGATCAAGATTCTCTGGATATAGTGATTGATATGTGATTAGGTAATTAAATACTTGTATTGCAATTCCTACACATAGAGGGGGCTGAATTGAGTTTCGAGTAAGGATCATTAATAATGGCTTCTGGGTGCCAGATTCTGAAACTTCAAAATAATGATTAAATATAATTTGTTGTTAGTGGATATACCATGGTAACTTGCAAACAGATTGGGAGAAAGGACACTTTGCTAAGACAGTCCTGCTTAAGAGAAGAACATCATAGTAACTGAAAACAAACTCTAGGCTTTCTATACAACTTTTTCCCATTCATCTTTGCCAAGCTTATTTTAAATGTTTTTGGATCTATGGTTCAGGTTTATTTTCTGTTTGCTTTATTTATATTCTCTTGATCCTAGCCTAGGAATTCTGATTGTTTCTATTTGTTATGAATTAAAGCAAAATGACATTACAAAGACAGTCACGTTTCTGTTTTTCAGTCTGTCTGTTAAAATTATCACCAGAAAATAGTATTTTTGACCACACATCTATTAAAATAAATGCATTTTTTTTTTTACATTTCCTCATATTTTTCAACACTCACTGTTTAGTTTCTATTTATAAGTCTCATGTATTGCACACTGAAATACTTCCACAAAGGCAAACTTGGTTCAATTTGTATGCTAGTCTAACTGGCAAGAAAAAACAACAGTGTTCAGGACTGACTCTCTGACTATTTCTCTTTGGAGAAAAAGTTGCTGTGAAAAGTGAATCAATGCACACAGTCATTGAAAAATCTGGAAGTGCTGTCATTGGAAGTGACAATATGGCTTGCTTAGTGAGGATTTGCTTTGAATGCACAGCTTCAGAATTATTTACTAATTAAAAATGTTTTACCATGGAGAAACCCTTTGAGGTTTGCCTCTTGTTTCCTAGGGTGCAGGAGCGTGAAATCATGGATGAATGAGCTATAGCACCATAATTTGCTTCTGTCAGTTTAAATGAAAAGGTCTGAAATGAACTGGTGAAATTAGTTCACAACATTTTTACCCACCAGTAAAGGCAATTTTCTTTTATGATAACTGGTAACTGCATACCCACCTTTCACAAACTTCTAATCTTACAGTAGACAGCAGAATTTTGTGGCCTATATGCTATTCCATGCCCTCTTTAGACTGGGGAAGTGAAGATACCAATTGGCATTGAATTGCCAATATTCATCACTGAGAATATGTTGTTTGCATCTAAGGTCAAAATTCACCCACACGCAGAGAGAGCTCCTACTCTCCAATTTGTCTCCTCACACACAAAAAGTAAACTGGGGCTGTTTTATTCTGATGTGTATTATGCTGAAACAAATAGCAGCTAGAAAGATAGACCTTAACTATTGGGGTGGAAGAAAGAAAGGACACTTGCTAGTAATAATAGATATACATGTGCCTAAAGAGGACTAGTGTGACTCTTACTAATAGAAGAATAAAGTCACTCAGCTGTGAAATGACTCATAATTAGGAAGACCTCGTTCAAAACCCAGTTACAGCAAGATACTAGATAAGCAAATCAAAATCATCACTTCAGTTCTTTAAAGACAGATAGCATGCAGTATCCATCTGTTAAGCGATACCACCTGTTCTATCAACTCATTACACCGTCTGGAGTATTAAGCAGGAAAGTCAATTAAGTCAATCCATGTGCAAGAGGACCTTCATGGAGTCTGAGCTATTGTTCTCTGCTACCCCCTATCTAATCCCAGCAAGGAGGAAACAGGATAACTCCAAATGATTTCATCTGTCCCCTGTCAGAGACCATCTCCACCACTTGATTAATAATATAGGAAGCACTGAAAAAACCCCAGTCTATATAAAAATTGGGTTGTCTTTTATTATCAACAAAAGGCTGTTATTAACCATTCACACTCAGAAAGAAATTTAATGAAGTTTTTCATTGTGTTCTTCTGAGGGAAGATTAACGTTTATGTGCCCAAGCCCATCATCACCTCAAAATGCTCAGCTTACTAGCACATGTTATTCCAGCTAAGGCCTAATACCAAGTTGCACTTATGACCTGCGGTTGTCAATATATGCACAAAATAACGTGTGGTTGCCATATACACCCCTGTTTGCACAAAATACACATTTTAGTGCATAAAGACTCTAAACTCCATGATTCTGATACTACTTTTATAGCTCAAAATTATTATCTTCATATTGATTTAACTCTTTGTTTGCAGCAAGCAATCATAAGAAGAAAACATAATGTGCTGCCTTGGCAGAAAATTGCAAAGGGCTGTTAGTAAATGTAAAATCAGAAAATTCTTCAGAAAAATTCTGACATTTCTATCAGAACTTAGAGAATAACTCAGTGAGGTTTAAGTCTTATAAATATAAGGTGGGATTGGATATAAAGGTCACACACAGCCCAAAATCTCTTCAGTGACATAATACTGACATAAGAAGTGAATCCTAAATGCACAGCTGAGAAATGATTTTTGTATCCTGATACCTGTTAAATACAAGAGTGAAAAAAAAAAAAAAAATCCACTGAAAAAACCACCCCTTCTCATCACCAGAAAAGCTGACAAGGAAATCACTCTTCCAGGAACTAAGAGGCAGTGTGCCAGGAAGTGTAACTTCTGCAAGAATGACTTATCGTATTGATGCTGTTTGATTAGGGAGGGTTGTAGTTACCTTAGTTAGCTTGACGTTTTTAAATTTAAATCTTTAAATCTTCTGATTTATATTTAGTAAAGCTAAAAAGAAAACTATGATTTAATGTGTCCTTTAATGATATTCATTCCCTTTAGCTGGATAAGATTTCTCTATATACAGGCATAATCTTTCCCCATCTGCACTCTGGTGCACTTACATAATAACAGAAGTCAACATTTACTTTAATGTGTAGGTAAAAATGTGGTTTAGTCCCCTTCAATTTTCATGTGCAATTTTATGTAGATTTTTTTTTCCTTTTTTTGGATAAGGACAAATAGGAGTTGTGATGAATTTAATAGGAAGGAAAAAACCCTAAAAAGAAAAACAAACAAGCAAAACCAACCAAACAAACAAAAAAATCCCCAAACCAAACACTACCAAGCTCCACCTTTCATTGAAATGTCATTACTTTAACAGAATATTTGTAACACACCCATATGTTTATTAGGAGAGCTGTTTTGTACCATCCAGGCAAATTTCATGTTACTGTTACAATTATCCATTTCTAATACGACCAAAAATTCAAATTTCAGCTGACCTGCAGAGTCACCATGAAATCACAAACAACACAGGTCCTCATCTACACAAAAACTGGAAAGGAGGAAGCTGGACAATGATGTTCTAAAGATCAGGTTACGCACAAATCATGAGTAAGATGAAGAGCACCATACTGCAGAATTTGCTCAGATGGTCAGAACCTGCTGCAAATAGCATCAAGTTTGTGGGTTCAAACCTTTATGACCCATTCATTTGAGCTGGATTTAGTGATCCTTGTGGGTCCTTTCAAATTCAGAATATTCTGTGATTCTGCTAGAAATTTTTGTCAGCCAACCATATGTTGTTGAAATCCCATCAAAATCCCAGTTTTGCCAGTTGTGAATTTATTCCATGAAACTGCTTTTATATTTTTAGTTTCTTTGTGAGACTAAGAGATTTGCAGTCTCTCAGTCAATATGAGTGTTCAGGGCAAGTTTTGTGTTCCTGTGATGCCTTGGGAGGCTACCTAGAGCAGAGGCTAGACAGTTTTAAAGGAACAAAGTAGGTATTCATCAAAGTAGATATTTATTAAAAAGGGCTTCAAAGGATATGCCTTGGGCAGTACAGGAGCCTGGCCGAGGATACACCCAAGATAGACAATGGATCACACATTTTCACATTTTTATAACTTTTGGTCCACTTACATACTGGGGTTAATTATCCTATTATAGCTTCAGGTTATGAAGTCCCAGCCTTCCAGGTTCTTCTCCTCAATTTGCTGTAGTTTACACGTTTTGGGCCTGAAGCTGCAATGGTGTCCTTTGTTCTCACTGGAAAAGGATTGTTTTGTCTAACTGAACTGTGAAAAGAACTTGCTAACACTTTATATGAAATTCAGAGTTACATACTAATGCAGTACAGAATCTGGAAAATATGAAAGCTAAAACTTAAGGCATCACCTGAAAGACAGAATCATAAAATCACTGAATGATTTAGGCTGGAAAAGATCTTCAAGATCATTGAGTCCAAACATAAACCAAACACTGCCAAGTCCACCACTAAACTATGTCCCCAAGTGCCACAACTGCACATCTTTTAAACATCTCCAGGAAGGGTGCCTCCACAGCAGCCCATTCCAAGCCTTCCAGTAAAGGCTTTTTTACTAATAGCTAATCTAAAAGTCCTCTGGTGCCCCTTGAGGCCATATTGTCCTCTCCTGTCACTTCTTATTTGGGAAAAAGACTGACTCCCACCTCCCTACAACCTCCTTTCATATAGTCATAGAGCAATAAGGTCCCCCCTGAGCCTTCTTTTCTCCAGGCTAAACAACCCCAGCTCCCTCAGACCCTTCCCCAGATTTGCTGCTTCTCTTTGGGCACACTGTTAAGGTAGCTACCTGTAGTATTTACCTCATGTTTATACTAGATATTTACTTGTCTTTGATAACATAAATGTGTATTGGATTTTTTTGCCTTGAACAACTTTATTTTGGTAAGCACAACATTACTTTTTTATTATGTGGTTCTTTAGAAAGTTGTAGTTTCTATCTGAGGAACTCTGTGCATTTAGAGTTTGTGCTTGTATGTAGGAACTGACCTACAGGGAAATTAATGTGCTTTGGCAGTTTTTTGATTGCTTTCTTATTCTTGTTTGTGATAATAAAACAATGCCGTTTTAAGTAATGTATCTAGGTTCCTTTCTCTAGGTGTTCACGTCCAGATTTTGCCTAAATTTTATAGATTGTTTCTGTCCAACAGATTAAGAATGCCATCTCCCATCTATGTCTACACGACTGAAATCTCTATACGTCTTCATATCTTACACCTTGATTACAGCAACATCTCTTCCTCACACTTTATGAAATGTGGTCCCCCTCCACTCATTTCCATGTTGTAATGGCAATACTTAAGAATCTGAGTTCAAAAGAGAAGAAAAAAAAAAAAACCAAAAAAAAAACCTAACCAAATCTTATGCACAAAACTCCTCTTCCCTAAATCCCTGTCTTTGGATCTTTATAAGGTATTAGGCCCTTCTCACTGAACAGGGGAGCAGAGCCAGCAGTGCGGCATCCTACATCACAAGACCTACTTGCTGAGTAAATCTTCCAAGCAATAGCAAGAGCAGTCATGCTGCTCAGTGAAGGAGAGGGCAGGGGGAAAGGATGACAACAGCTGGAGTGAAAAAGTGCATCAGACGTGGAATATTTTTTGTGTGGAAATAGGCCTGCTTTTTGTAGACATATTCCAACAGGAAAAAGTTTAAAAAAGCAGGCCTATTTCCACACAAAAAATATTCCACGTCTGATGCACTTTCTAATTAGCTTCTATTCCACAGTAGCTTTTCAGTGGAGCCCGAACTGCCAGCCTGCTGTGACTGAAACACACCCATAATGAAGGACATGAAACCCTTTTCTCAAGCAGAATTTTTCACTGGGACATACAGGATGCAGAATAATATTGAAATAGGTTTAGACCCTTCTAGAAACCTACATATATTGTTTTTTTCAGAAATTTTTCAGCTTAGTGGTCATAATGAACTCAATCCCTTACTTCAGACTCACTTATTTTTTTCAAGAGAATCTGTTAGCTGAACCAATCCAAAAGACTCTGAAAAAGAATCAATGTCCCTTGTACCTAGCAGTTTTTGTTCCTTTGATAAGAGACTGTGAGCTTTTCATTTAGGTGAACCCCATGAAATACTAAGTATTTAACATACTTCCTTTAAGAATGAGCTTACTTTCCAACAAATCTCTTTTTTCACAGAACATGCCAGCTATAAAATGAGTTGCAGCTATTTCACATTCCTCCACTGCTTCTCTTCTCTGCCATACAGGGGCAGGCTGAATCTCTTCACAGAACTGGGATGTTCACAGTCAGTCCTGTTCTCAGGCTGCAGCCAAGCAGAAGGTTTTGTTCAGCATTTATCACTGTGATCTGTGACACTGGCTCTAGCTTTATCATATTTCAGAAATCTACGCAGTTTCATATAGTTTAAGGTGAGAGGGGTCTATTAGATCATCTGCTCTGACCTCCCATATATCATAAACCATTAAGCTTCAACCACAAGCTCTTAAATTAAGCCCAAAGACTTTAGTTAGCACTTTGGTTCTCAGAAGACTAAGCTTTTTGCCAAAGGCAGACAGAAAATGAGAAAAACAGATGCTACTAATCCAAACTCCTCTGCAATGGAGGACAATTGATTAAGTGAGATAAGTGATTTATACACACCTCCGGTATTAAGGCATTTACTGTAGGGACTAAAAATTGCGAATCATGAATTTAACACCCTGCTCTGCTTTCTGACTTCAGATCAGCCTCTTCCCCTTTCTTTGCCACAGGTTCTAATTTCTCAAATAGTTGTAATTAAAATCTCTTTTCTCAAAGCTTGTTATAACAATGTTCCTGAGATAGAGTTATTAAGTACTTATATAAGCCTCTTGTCTTTTGGTAAGTAATACTTAGCTAGGAAAAGTCTGAGTAGAATGCTTCAGTATAGCATTCCTGTTCACTATTCTGTTTCTTAATTCAAATCCTCTGCTGGCTTCCACAGGGCTACAAGGCAGGAAGGGCACAGTCCTCTGGTCTGCACCTACTGCTGCCTCAGGTTTTAGCTTTTATATTTTTCAGATTCTGTACTGCTTTAGTGTGTATTTCTGAGCTTCATATCAGGGGATGGTAAGCTCTCTTCACAGAGTAGGTAGACAGATCAATTCCTTTCCTAGCTTGGGACCAAGGACAACCAATCCAAATCTCAGGCCCAAGAGCATAAACAACATGGACGGAAGAGAGAAAAACAAGGACGGGACTTCATCACCTAAAGCTACAATTGGACAATTAGCTCCAATATGCAAACGGACCAGAACTTATAAAAGTGACTGACCTCATAGCTGGCTGTCTATTTTGTGACCATTTTGCGTTCATCTTGTGTGTAGCCCTGGCTGGGCTCTTGTACTGCCCAAGGTGTATCCATTGAAGCCTTTTAATAAATACTTACTTTATTCTTTAACTCCGTCTAGCCTCTGTTCTAGGTCAGCCTTCACAAGGCATCACTGCCTTTCCTGTCTGCAAATGATGCAGTTCACTAAAAAAATAGGCGGTTCGTTCATTCACTCTAAATTAAAACCCCATAGGAAGGGGAAGAAAAATGCAGGTAGAAGATTGTTATTGGATTACTGATTTATAAGAGCAATTCAAGGTTACCAGCACAATTTCACCTTCTATCAATCCATGCTGAAGAAAAAATCTGGCACAAACTCAAAGTGCTGTTCTGCATACACCTTTGTTACAAAATGATAGTCTCCTTCTACAAGTAAATTTTAAAAATGTATATTAAACATATTTTCTACTGGAACAGTGAAACAGCTCACAGAGTGTTGTAATTTTGCTGAAATTTTGTTTCAAAGAAGCAAAAAGCTGATGATGATGACTGTCTTTAATCCTTTCTTCTGAAATTACTATTCACAGAATTGAAAGAGATCTACTAGGTTAGCAAATCCCAAACCATGCTGTCACAGGCAGACATGAACTGTCATCCTGTTCATTTTCTATTTATATTATTCTGTGTATTACAGTACAAAATAGAATTTAAATAAAAGTGATTAAACTGAAATTATTTTTTTAAAATCCCTTCATATGAGTTTTCAGATTTAGCTCCAATTCAGAAGGAAAAGACATTTCAAAAGCTTGAGATCATTCATGAAAAAAAAGAGCCTTCAAAAAACCCTAATAAAAAGGCTTCTTATAAATGGCAGGCTTCTTGTAACATTTTTTCCACTGCTCCAAAAATTCTTTCAAGTAAATCTGACAGGGCAGCAAACAGGAAAAAGAATTGGTAACAAATAGTAAGTGCAGCTCCCACTGTTCATCTGAGAAGAGAAACCAGCAGAGAAACAGTGTGTAAGTCTGGTATGAGCACTGCAATAAAAGCACAAAAGGCAGCTCAGCAGGGTATGTACCATCTCCATTCATGCCTAGGTTAGTTCCATGCAGAAATCCTTGCACACGGGAGTCAGAACATACTCCCTTCTCTAAGTCCACACTGTGCATCTCACATTTCTGCGTGCCACACATTTCAGACTACAAGCTGTTCTTTTACGCTAAATTGCAACTCCACCATACAGACCTGTGCAAAAAACTCACTGAATTTAGTACCAACCAAACCTGCTTTTAAGCTACAGGGGGTAGCATGTTTAATGGATGCCAAAGCTTCTAAGATGTGGCATTCAAAGCGCTCACATCTGCAGGAAATATAGAGCACTGTTCTTTTTTTTTTTTTTTTTTTATTTTTTCCCTTTTTTTTTTTTTTTTTTTTTTTTAATTTTTCCCCTTTTTTTCATTTTATCTTTCTATTTGTATAATCATGCAACATTGATGAGAAAAGTATTGACAGACTAATGGGTAATAAATAAAGGGGAAAGTAAGCAGGTGTAAAACCTACTTTGTTTTTTGGTGCATGAAAATTTTTGTATGAATAGAATGGTTTATGTATTTTTCTTTGGAAATAATTATTTATTCTATCATTTAGGAATGTAACTCTTGATAAAAAAAAATGAAACATAACAGGAGTATATAGAAACTGCTTGGACAATATTGCATTTGGATTAGATTTGAGCTCTACTATGAAAAGAGAAGTAATTATCCAATTGTTTGATACAGAAATCAAACACAGAAAATACTGTATGCCCCTGCAATCACAGAGTCAAAGTCTTCTGGTTTTTTATTTGTTTGTTTGTTTGTTTTTCTTTAACAGTGTGCTTAAATTCTGAAGCTCCTGGATATCAAAGATGAGAATGACACATCATGAGACACTTTTTTGTCAGTGTTAAACTAACACATCTAAATCTATTTTGCTCCCCAAAGTAGTTTGCAATAAGTAACTTTGTCTTCAATTATATATTCATATGGGAATCTCATTTTACATTTTATTCATCAACAGAAGAGATAAAATCAGTTAGAAAATACTTGATAGCAGAGTTTTACTGCAATAGTAAATCATACCTCTACTATAAAAGTTGAGAGAAGCATTATGTGAGGTTGTGTTACACTCTAGGATTTTACAGCCTTGAAAAGAATCAGCAATAAATTTGAATAAGGCTGAGAAGGAAAGCAGCTGGAGATGCAAAAGAGAAGTGACACCTTTATACTGTACTTCTATTTACCATTTTTCTGTCATTTTTTATCTCCACATCTTGAGATAAGAAATCTCTTTTTGCATAGGTAAAATGTCAGTGACAACCTTATATTTTAACATCTTAGGCTGTTGATGACACTTTGTTTTAATAACTTTCAAAGAACTTCTGATTATTCTGTTTCTTACATGGTAGAATAAGAAATACAGAAGGGAAAATGGTTGCAGATGAAATACTCTAGGCCCATTACCTTTTAGTATTTAAAATATTGAAGGTTAAATGAGTAATGAACACCTTGAGCTTTGTTATAAATTTCCTAAATCAATATGGGTTATTTCAATTACAATATTTATGTATAAAATAGAATGGATACCTTGTATGCATTCATGTTTTAGCTGTTGCAAATTCCACCCTTTTTATTATAAGAAATATAGAAACTAAAATCTGAGGACAAAATGTTTGATATTCACTTCTTGTTTTGTTTTGCAGGGGGTGAGGTAGTAGCAACAGCTTTGAGATAATGGTAGTAAATAACTTTAAAATATAATCCTTAGCCAAACTATAGGCTTAATCTGCTTCTCTGTAGTTCTAGAGCTATAGGGAAATTAATAAAGCATTTAGATAACTTTGTAGCTAAGGGTCAGTAAATGTTTTTGGTTTTTTTCCTAAATTTCTAACTTCGCAGACTTCTGAGCTAAAGATATTCTCACAAATGCATTTGTGGGTGTTTGTAGAGAACTAGAAAATTCATTACATAATATATAGCCTTTCCTTTACACTTCCCACTGAATCAAGTGACTTTAGAAACTAAATTTTAAAAAGCTATTGCAAGATATTTATTGTCTTTTTAAAATTACTACAGCAAAATCAACCTCGTATCACTTTTTTCATCATTTTTGGTGAGAAAAAATCCCTTACCCCTTATGAATAAAAAAATCCCAACTTTGAAAACATTTTCTACAGCCATCTTTGATGTACATTTAGGACTTCTACAAGCATATCCCATTAATGTTTCTCCTGTAACAATTCTATACTATAAGGAAATGGAAAAGGTAGACAGTACTTTGTGTAGCTTTCTAGTAGGTTTAACATTCAGAATCATATGTAGGCTATAATTTGAGACGTTTTCACCTCCTTTATAAAGAAATTATATTTTAAGGTGTTGATTAGGAAAATAAATTGTCTCAGCTGGAAATGATGAAAAGACAACAATCTTTTACTCTTTATGAATTTGAAAATACTGAATGCCAATTCCATTCCAAACAATTCCAAACAATTTTAATCGTAAAAGCTGTGCACAAGAAATGAGAACACTTTCCATGCTCAACCAAACCCTAGTGTGCACCTGTTACTCTAAAAGGTTTAGCAGAGGTGACATTAATATAAATGTAACTTCAACAACAGTTATAGCTGAATGAGGTTGTTTGGAGATAATACACTTTCCCAACAACAAAAAAAACCCAAAAGTGTTTTACAAAGCCTTCTTAACCAAACACGAAATCATTACAAATTATTAATATATATGCTTTAATTTACTTTTTTTTTTTTAAATCTAATTACACCTATAAAGTTTCATTCTCCACTTCTGATAATAACTTGGCCTAAAACACACTTGACAAAATACTTCATTGTTTCATAGCCATTATATCTGTGTCTGCACAGCAATTGCATATTTACATGTCTTTTTAAATGTGGATAGACCACAATTCAGAAATCTGCACTAAGATTTTATATTAGACAAAAAATTCATAAATATCTACATTTATGTATCATTATCCAGGGAATGTACTGAAATGACAGTTTGGGATTCTGTAAAAAAGGGTGTTTGTGTGTGTGTGTGTTTCTTTTCCTATTTCCACAGATCCATAGAATGCTACCAAAATAAAATACATAGAAAAGAGTAACAGCCTGCATTATTTTAACCCTCAGCTAGAAATATATTCTCAGTTGAATTTGCTTATAATAATGTTGTTTTAAATTAGGTTATTCAACATCATTTACCTTCACCCAGCAGTTCAAAATATAAGGGATTCAGTAAACTTGAGGTGATAAACACAAAAATCTGTTCACGGAGGAAATTAACATGACATAGCACTCAATCAGTTGCTCCAAAGCTTTACTCCCAGCCCCTTACTTCTGTATTATATAATTTCTCACTATCAAAATGTACCATTATCATCAATATGTTTGGCAATTTATGAAGTAAAACAGTGTGTCTCTGTGGGAAAATTCCTAAAGTAGCCTTAAGAGGTATTATCAGGTTAATGTAAGGAAAGAAAAAAAAATATAACATTTATGGGTTTTTTTGCTTTCTTTTTCTTTCAGCCAAATAGTGCCTGTTTGCTCAAGTCTGGTCATAGATCAAAGCAGTCCTCATTTAAGAAATGTTTAAGAATTTCAGATTTCTTGCTTCAATATGAAGCAAGAATGAATAAACAAAATGAATTCGTTTAGCAATTAACGAACTACTATAACCAAATATCACTATCTCAGGGATGAGGCACATTGTAGAGGGGCTGCTTTCCATTCTTATACCTTAAATGATGGCCAAAATTTCATATATTTCACCACTGGCAGTCAAACAACGTGAAACTCAGCAAACAATAGTTATTAAAATGAAGGATGCAATCTTAGCTCATTGTGCAAACCTAGTTCAATGTAACTGATATATATTGTCAAAAATGAATGTAAAAAAAAGAAGTTTATGATGTGATTGTATTTAGATACAAATATATCTAAAATGGGTCAGGCTAAACAGCCTATCGACGTGCCTGTATCTTTCTGCTTCATCAGACAATTATAAGGTGTCTGATTTTTCAGACAGTTGAATCTATTAAAGTCTAGCTCTCTGCCAACAGTGCTCTTGGCATGCATCCACATGATGTAATTTTATAGATAACTGGATTTTTCCTGTGATTGCTATTTTAAAACAATCAAATTTACTAATACAGATTAAAAAAAAAAAAAGTGAAAATAACCATTTTATATTGAATGCTCCATTTATAAGTTGGGCATCTCACTGAACCAGTGTTTCAAAAGACTGTAGAATGTCAAGAAAAAGATTTCTTTTCAATCCTGAGGAAAAAAAGTTTGCAAGTTGTCAATCTTCTGTTTTTAATAGCAAGTCCTGAATGTTCTAAATTAGTTTATGCATTTTTGCGACCACCTGTCTGCTGTTACTGTCAAAACTGATTCAGGTCCTCTGAGTTTTCAGAAGTCTTAGCTGTGACACTGTAAAGTTTTAACCCTTTCAGCAAGTGAGTGAGGAACATCTGCATATGGACCTCTAATAAAGTGGCTGCTTGATTAAAAGATAGAAGAAAAAGCCCCAATGAAAGATAGGACGGCATGGTAACATGTTGGTAACATGTTGGTAACACGGACAGGGTCTCTGGCCTTCTTTCAGTGAACTTGGTGGGAGGTTTGACTATACAGAACTGCAATGTGAGGAGCTGAAGTTAGCTTTTCTTTCAGCTGAGCTCTTTGATGACACTCACGGCTGTCAAAGTTTAGAGAATGGCGTGATCAATGTATTTCAGTCTTGAAATTTAAACTCAGATGTTTAAGTTGAAATTAGACATCCTGGATAGCTTACCCTTACCTTTTTATTCAGAGGCACAAATAGGTAAATGGAGAAACAGCCATCTGTAGATTACAGAAGAGTAAATCTACTTTATTTCCTTTGGCCACCGAAAGATGAGTGTTCTAAGATGTGGGACTTGGATGTTTTAAACAAGGTAGAATAAATCTTTTTCCTAAGAAGAAAATTCAACTTGCTGACCTTTCCAAACCACTTGCTGGTTGAGGACTTGAAGCAGTGGTGTCAGCAGTGAAAAGCATATCTGCTGCTTTAGATTGAAAATTACTTAATTCAAATGCATTTAATTCTACATTATGTTAACATTAATTTGAATTTAAATTAAATTCCTAACATCTGATGCTTATTTATGAAACCAGAGACATAAAATTGCATGCAGAACTATACTATACATACAATGCACTCAGCTAAGAGAACAACTCTTCTGATATTTACATGAAAATAGATAATACACATTTATATTAATCTCACAAAAATATTAAGGATTGATGGTTTTAACCTCCCTCCAAAAGGTTCCAACAATCTTCTGAAAAAAACCACATTTTGTGTGTGAACCAAATATAGGCAGGTAATACCAAGATGGCCACAATCAAGAGCTGAAGCTTATTCCATCTTAGCAGGGGCAAAAAGCACTCCACCATTCCTAGCTCACATAGCAAAAGTTCTGGTGCAGACATAATTCTTCATCAGAGTCTTATCTCCCACCCCCCTTTACATCACAGAGCTAGGCCTGTGAAGAATGCTTTTTAGGTCCTTACAGCATTCTGCTATCTTCTACAGAAATGCCACTTCCCAAGAAAGACAGAAAAAAATGTGACAAAATATTCTTAGCACCCTCCAGATGCAAGGTCATAGTGAGCAAAACTCAATTATAAAAACACCTCTTTCTCCTGGCCAGTCTTTAATTTTTAACCCTTTCAGCCCCATAGTCAGCATTCATGAATAGCAAGGACTTTTAACCCACAGCCATTGTGATCAACAAAAGAAGAGCATATCATGGAAGTTAGCTGAATGTGGTCATTTCTGGTTTTTAATACTGTGCTATGTATATGCCTCATTTGGCTTCTAGAGCTACAGTGCTACAAGCCAATGACAAAAATGCATAGATCTTAACTGAGTTATACAATATAGTCATTACTTACTGGTAAATCTTCAACACAGTCCTGATATTTTGTGTAAAATTCAGTTCTGGCGAGCCATTTACTACAGGTACCTTACAATTTTGAATCATTCTACCATGCAACTTGAAGCACAAAAGCGAGACCTAATCTAGGAGTCTATTTAATCCAGTCTATCAACTTGGGTGCCTCAATTAGCTGCTAGAAAGGAAAGCATGAACCTTCAATTTGTTGTAATGGCAACCTAGATTTATCTTATTGCAGGGCTGGATTCATGCAGGGGGATATCATCCATGTATGATCAAGCATGCTAGTACCTGGGGATTTGGTTTTTAGAGATTTTTCTAGTCTCTTTGAATAGTGTAAAAAATATTACTCAAAAATTTACCACATTGTCTTTTAATATGAATAAACAAAAAAAATTATATGAAGCATTATATAAGAGATGGATACAAGAGGTGTGGCTTTGGATTATAGAAAGAAAATATTCAGCTATGTGCATTTTTCAGTACCCTTGGAGAACCAGTTATGAAGTACACCTACATACATACATCCTGAGAGGAAAACTCTCAGAACACGCACATGCTTTCAGGTGCTATAGCACTTGAGAAAACTCTTTTATTTTAAGGGGGTTTTCAGCTCAATAAATAACTGCTCTAGCCATGTTTTATCTGTGGGACACATCCATAAAATGAGACCGTACTATTAATTATAATTTCCTGTTCATTTTAATGACATTTGAAAAGCTTTTGTAGCTCACTAAATGAGCTGCTTGGACTCCTTTTCTGCCTGGTTAGTGACTAACAGCAAGTAACAGAGTACAGCAGGGATAGTCTAATTACTGTCAAAACCAAAGGTCACCTAATTCCAGGCAATGCAAATAGACTAATTATATTGTTTCTTAAGGTGTCTTCCAGACATGTGTCAATCAGCAAAAATAGCAAATAGCAGAATAAGCAGTCTTATACCAGAATAAATTCATCATATTTCTATTTAGAATAATGAAGAAAAATGACACCACATGAAAATGGTTGATAGGGAATTTAATTACTATGCTTTATAAAAAAGGAAACCGTGGGATATTAAAAAAAAAACCTGCAAATTCTTTCTGTGACCTTTAAGTAATTAGTGTTTCATAATTATGTACATGCAGTCTGTAGTTACTTTTTTGAAAATGCCAATAATTTTCTTCCCTCCAACAAGCCACACGTTACAGTTATTTTCACTTATATTCTAAACAAGAAGACTTCTTATTGGACAAATATTTTTCATCATTAATCTCAAAGGAAAGAAAACAGAAAAGCACACACATAATTAAACATTATAGATTTCAGCTTTTATGATTGAGTCTTATGCACATTATGTTTAAATTTTTATTTAACACCTCTGTAAAAATTCCGCTGTCAGAGACATACATATCCAAATCAGCAAGAAATATTTCAGTGTGCTCACCACATCACTTCAAACAAACACTCTCACTAAAACCACATTTTTAGTTTAAGAGTATCAATGCTTCTGATTTGAAAATTCCCTCAATGAAGAGAGATCAGTGGCAGCACACCATACCATTGTTGTATTATCCTACCTTACAGGTCATAACGTAACATGGTCATTAACAATGAAGCTTAAAAAATTAACTAATTACTATGCAAGACTGTTGAACAAGGAATCAAACATGAATCCTATATATTACGTGATAATACTACTATCCATCACACAGCTACTATCCATCACACTAACTGAAAGTACTGCCTATCCTGCCTTCGTACGCCTGAGTAACAGACCATCCACCAGCTCCTGTGGATGATCCTGAAAACGTGTCAGCTCTGAGCTACTTCCTTAATTCTCCAGCATGAATTATATCTGAAACAGCACTGATATTTCCTAATGTACTACATGTGTTTCACTTCTACCTTTCAAAGTTACTTAGCAATGCCTTCATTACTTAGATATGAAGCTTACAAAGGCTTTGAAGCTGCTGATAGGCAGCATGTATGGGTCCACAGTGCCAGCAAAGCCTGTTTCAGAGAGCTGAAAAAGGCAAAACCTGAAATGCTGAGACAGAAGCACAGAACATGAGAGGGTACAGTCCATCTTGTCTCACAGGCTGTCAAACAGGAAGCTGAAAAGAAGCCAAAAAACCCACCCTCTGCTTCTGATATTCTCTTCCCTGTTGGTGCTTAGGTGACAACTGACAGAAGAAATGCTACAAGTCAGACTCACAGCACCTGTGGGTATCAGAGGGTTCTTTGGGTCAGGAGGAAGCTTACAGATCACTTTGCACCGGTCCCCCAGCCATGGGCAGGGACGTCTTTTTCCACTAGACCGGATTGATCAGAACTCCAGGGATGGGGCATCTACAACTTTTCTGGGCAACCTGTTCCAGTACCTCAGCACCCTCTAAGTAAATAATTTATTTCTAATATCTAATCTAAGCCTACTCTCTTTCAGTTTAAATCCTTTACCCCTTTTCCTATCACCTAACTAACTTGTTAGCTCAGTCTGCAACTGTCGTTTAAATTTGCAGTTAGGATTTTAGGAGTAGGCTGTCTTTAAATCTTATAATCAAGAAAACTTCAGTTTTGACAGCAAGCCTATTAGACACTTACAATTTTTATTTTTTGGCCCATTGGGCAGTCACAAACTACTGGCCTAGCACCAGTCTAGCCCAGACACCCTGTCAACTTACAGGGCTTAACCAGCAAGTCAGGCTTGTCATTAGCCATTGTTCTCAAAGGAGTTACACAATACCCCACTGAATACAAGGACAAAGAGGTAATAGGAAAGCAAAATATAAAAACCTGCAGTTGCACATTATGTGTTGCTTTCTTCCATTTTCAGGAGTGAGCAATTTAAAGACATACATGGTGTGGTGTTATGTCCTACAAACTGTCTACCCAAAGTAACGTAAAGGTTTGCAGGGACTGAGTTCATTCTTCATAAAGTATCATGCTGAGTGTCAAAGTAGTGTACTTGCATTGTAAGTGCAATTCTACTGATACATGGTTTTCGGCGGATGGAGGTAATTGTATCAGTTCCAAATACTGAAAAATAAAATTGCTTTTATCCACCACTTTTCTATCCTACTTAACTAAAATTTCAGAAGAAGCAGAAGCAGGCTTTCATGTGGTGAAGTGTCCACTACAGTGTTTAAATGAATAATTTACTATCCAAATTGACTGCACCGATCATCTAAATTTAGAGATATCAGACTTTTAACAGATGGTACACTACAGACAGTAACTCTTGGTCAAAAGTGCTTCTAGAATATGCAATTTGCTATGGTAAACTGGTCCATCAAATCAATCTGGCATTTTGCCTCTGGGGAAGGGTAGTATTAAATCCTCTATAGAAAGATAAACTTCTCCTATAATACACTTGGTCACCTGTGCAATGCTATACATTCTTGGCTGGAAATAAGGAAAAAATCGGTGTGCTTTCAGGAAAGTAGAATTTGTTATGGTATCAGCTGGAAGGTAGCCAATATCCAAATAAATTATATTTTATATGAAGGGTATGACCTTAAGATCCCCTAATCTTATTGACATAAGTGGAAGCTCTCTACACACACAGTATTTTCAGGAGCAGACAACAAATTGGCATGTAGTTTAACAGCTAAGATATAGAAAGGAAATGAAAAGAAATGGAAAGGGTTCATGCTTTCTATTTTAGGTTAATGCACTTCTAAAGACAGGAAATATTGTGGTTATTTGACTTCCTGTATATTATAGATACTATACTTCAATTATTTCTGCTTTAAATTCAATATTTTTGCTTGACATAGACTATATCTTTAAAGAAAGAAAATGAATAAAGGTCATATTTTTATTTCCAGTGACAGAAAATCTATCAATTGCATCAGAAAATAGTTTCCAGGATTAGTTAAAATATCCACCTTATTTTTAGTTTAATTTGGTCTATATTCTGCTTTCAGCCATTACACATCAACATTTTCCTGCCTACAGACTTAATAGACCAGCATTAACAAATTCTTGTTCTCGGTATAGGTATTTATAGCTTCTAATCAAATATCTAACTCTACTATTCTTTTCTTTCTTTAGACTAAGCTCAGTTTTTCATTGCAAAGCACGTGTTCCAGTCCTTTCAATCATTACTTCGTGCTTCTTTGACATTTTCTGTTTTGTTTTCCTTACTGATGGCACCAGAATAGGACACAATATTCATGAAATAGTCATGCTAATGCCAAGAGCTGGGACAATATAATCTGCGAAGTCTTACCCAATATTTGCATAGTTACATCTTTAAAAACCTTTCATTTTTGTGAGCTCACATTCCTATGTTTATCCAGTATTACTCTCTGCAAAATTTCTTCACTTTGTAAAAGTGACTGCCTTCCTGAAGTAGTAGTTTTCTGTTTGTAAATACGGTCCAACTTCCCAGGATTTTACAGCACTCACAGTGGAATTCACATCAGTTTACCAAGTTTGATCAGAATTAGCTGATTATGTTCTTGTTACCAACCACTTACCAAATTACGCGGCACCAGAAAACTGAACCATTACTGATACAAAAAGCATTATGACTTAATTCTTCAACATGCAAAGTAACAAAGAAACAAGAACCAATTTCCCTCATATAGCACAAATGCTCTCTATGTTAATTTTCTTCAAGTTGGAAAGTTTACTTTGTGCTTTATTTTTATATTCAAATATGAAGGCATTTGGTCATGCTATTCACACTTGATGCTGGGGAAAGTGCTACAAGGTCAGAAAAATCAATAAAAGAAATTAAATAACTGATATCACATTACTTTTTATCTCCAGTAAGTTATTACATCAGTAATGTAGTAATGTTACAAAGAGCTCAACAAGATCATCTATAATGATATTAAGCCCTGCTTGATGCCAAGCAAAAATATAGTTAAATAAGACCTGATGCTCCTTAATCAGCTTAGTGGATTTGCAAACTCCCTATAAACATTCCAGGTACTATATGTACCATTAAATCAAAATAAAATACTCAACAGTTTGCAAACCTGAACTATGCTGTCCCAAAATTTCCATTTAGCTGCAGTGATAGCAGGAGTCTGCTATACATTTTTAACTTGTCCTTTTCTGGACAGTTTAGTAAAAGAGCATCCCCCTTTGCTTGTTCACTTTCACAGTCTATTCTTAACAGGAGGAAAATACAAAGAATTGCTGGGATAGACCTAACTTTGATTTGCTTCCAGCTTTGTAAGATTTCTTCCCCACCTTTACCCAGATTGAGTGCCTACAGTTTACCTCTCTTGTAATGAACACCTGGCAGCAATAGTTGATAACAAATCCTACTAGCACTGTATTTTGACATTTGAAAACAGTAGTAAAAGCTTTGCTACTCTATGCTAGTTTGAAACAAAATTAATGTAATTTTAATCTGTAGCATAAAAACAAAACAAGCCAGACAAAACAATCAAAAAACCGCAAAAACACAAAAAAACCCCAAACAAACAAAAAAACCAACAACCAAACAAACACACAGAAAAACCATTATTAACAAGGTGACCACAGAAATTTAACAAGGTGACCATAGAAATCATACCAGAGATGCAGCAGACTGGATGCTGCATTCTTTACCACCTATGTTAAAATATCACATCCTGTCAATACACATTGGTAAGAGCTGCCACTCTCTACTTGAGAGACATCTGAGTTTCTTCCTGACATAAAATGGCCTCACAAATAATACAGGATAGATTGATTTGGTTTATAAAGCATACTAAGTTCTCATGACAGCTAGGTGCTCAGAAAACTGGCCATGGTTTATACATCCTGAGCCACCTAAGCAAATCAAGCAACCCGTTGTAGTTTCTGGAAATAAAGCAGACTAAATCAAATTTATGGCAACAATAAAGCGATAAAAGGGGGAGAAATATTTGCATTTAATAGGAAGGGTTGATATAAGAGCAGAATCTGAATATTCTAATTCTTATTGTTCATATAGCATGTTATTAAGGCATCTTAAAATATAATGTTTGAAAATGAACAGCAATTTTTAAATTCACTATCATTGAAACCAAGGGGAATTATTTCCAGAAAAAATAGATCTCCTTACAATATACAAAACTTACAACTACACAAAGACTTGTGGAAGACTTTCAGATCAGAAGAATATGTAGAAGCAATTTCTTCTTCTTGTGAATTCCTCACATCTTATTTGGGATTTCCAAGACTGTATAATACAATTCTTGATGCTTTCACAAAGAGACAATGACAAAAATAATTCCAAGTGAGTGGAGTTTTGAATAGAGGAGGCTTCCTTTTAGGTGAAACGGAAGTATACTGAGCAGTGTTGCTCCTTTCTGAGCGCACTCTTACATGGCCTTGTAACACAGAAAATTAAAAGAATAAACTCTTAATGAATAATTACATTTCTGTGTTATAATATGCTATCATAATTTAGCATTTGGAAACATATCTTTAGCAAGTAGCTATCTGGCTGCTGATATAAACCCTACATTGGGTCTTACACTAAATCAACCTGGAAACATTCCTGTTATAGGAAGGTGCTATTCTGCTTGATATGCTTTGTATCCCTTTATGAGCATTTGACATCTGCTCTCCAAATCTGCTCTGGCTGCCTGTTGTTTTTCAAGTGGAGTTTGAAGTGCTGTTTTTGACCTATAAAGCCCAAAATGACTTGAAGCTTGCTTTTTTGAGAGACTGAGTCACTCCCCATGAGTTAAGATTACAGACACCACTGATGCACCTTCAAGTGAAAGACAGGGGAATAATGACAAGGTATATGAGTGCTCTTTCACTGTAGAATTCACTTCCACACCTATCTGAAGTGATCTAAATTTGTTAATCTTTAAAACATACCAAAGTCCCACCCATCTATACAGACATGTAGGAGCAATTGCTGTTGTGAGGACTGAAAAGGGGAAGGGAAGGCTTTCTGTGTACTGTGGTCTGTGGCCAGGGAATGACTGCTGCCTACTGACTAATGTTCCTGTCCATTGTGAATGGCATTTTAATTTGTCAAGAGCACCAATAGGTCAAAAAAGATATCTGAGGGTGTTCTAAAGAAAACATACAGCCTTTTAACACCTTATATACAGAGATGGAAGAATTTGAAATAGCTCCATGCATGAAGTGAACCTAACAATCCACCTCCACCCCACAAAAACAAAACACCCCAATAAACAAACAACAAATTAAAAAACCAAAACACAAACCTACATTGACTTGCTATTAATTAAAGTATGAGATAAAGTAAGGAAGAGACAAATGTCATGCTGAATGATTCTACGGAGTGATGACAATTCCTACATTATTAAATGTCAGGATGTATAAATATATTCACTTATTGATTAACTCCTTTCATTCTTATAATTGAAGACATTTAAAACCAATGCTGGTTGAAACCTGCTTAGCATGTTCAGTCATACTGTCTGCCCTGTCCAAGTACCTCCATTTCCAGTACCACTTTCATTCCCCAGGAAAAAACAAAAACAAAAACAAAAAGAAACCAACTGATACCAAAAACCCCTGTCACCTGTAGGTGACTAGAAAAGACTTCTACAGCCCTCTAGTGTTGCCAGACTACAGACCCTGGGTATAAATGCTAATTTTTGATCAATACTCTGAAGGAAACCCTTCAGACTTCGCCACTGCTGGACATACCCATTACACCACTGAAATCCTACTGCTGGCAGAGTTACACTGTTCTCACAGTCATGTCACAAAAGGGACACGGTACCAAAAGCATAGGAATAGCCTGTGCAAATAAAAGCCTATTTGAAGAAAGAAATAGGGAGAAAAAAATTAATATCATACATCCAGGTTAATTTGCTGTGTACATATTTAAAGAGCCGACTGGAGAGTTTGCTCTGCCTGCTTGCAGGCCCTCAGCAGCAGTGACGCCTCGTTTCTCCTTTTGCTCCCTCCCTGCTTCTTTCCCAGTGAGTTCCGTTGACAGAGCCTACGGCTATACTCTCAGAAATCATATAAAACCTGACAGCGCCAAAATTTCAACCGCAAAAAGGTGTTTTAAGGTGTTGCCTTTCAAACCTAATTTTCCCAGACAGCTGTGTTGTGCTGGCAGCGCGGCTGCCGGCTGCCCACGGGCTGCAGATGGAGCTGTTGACAAAACAGTTCAGCGCGGCGCGCAGAGCGGGGCTGCGCGGGGCGCAAGGAGCCGCTGCTCGCTCCCGCAGCTGCCCGCTCCGGCGGGACCGCGCTGCTCTCCCTAATACCGCTGCGGCATTTGCTTCTCTGCACAGCTGGAAGAGTGTTGCACCAAACCTCCTAACCTCAGAAAGCCAGCGCGAGGCTCCCTAGCTAACCTTCAAGACGTCCTTAAGCGATGAAGGCAAAAGCATGTTAACAACTCTGGACTAAGATTATTTTTAAGGGGCTGAAAACTCAAATCAGAAATACGTGACATACACAGAGAGAGCTATAAACATAAGCCTCAGTGCTTCTGTTATCAGCACTAACTTCTCTTGGAAAAGAACTTTTGTGTTCAAAAAACGCCATAGTTGGTTTCTACATAACGATGTGCTACACACTCCCATAAAAATTGTATTTAGGAAGTAAATGTGCATCAGAACATGAAATGTGCGAGTGGTATTGATAGGAAAGGTGTAACAAGATCAAATTCACACTGTTTAACTGTATATTGCCACTTATTACAGCTGCACACATAGCACTGTGAAGACTGACTGCTATAGCACAACAGTTTATTTTGCACTTGAAATTTCTGATAAATATTGCCTGGAGAGCTCTGCAGGGAATTAACAGAATCCCAGCTGTTATATTTACTGGCAAGGAAGTTAATTCAACCTTCCTTTGGACAATTCAAATTAAAGCACTGGGTCATAATTATGCATCAAGCAGGAATGATGACACAGATGATCTTTGTGTGCTCATGCAATTGAAAAAGGCTATGTTGTAATTAGCGTTGCAAGCATGATAAAGTGTTGCTGCAGCTTTCAAACTCCTCATACTTTAGTTTGAGCAGATAAGTGCAAAGAATAAGTAATTGCCTAATCTGAATCAAAGGTTTGAATTAAAATTCACAAATCTGGAGATTAAACTGGATTTTCTTATTTAGTTAGCTACAATGCTGAAAATATGCAGTCAAATTCGAGTCCCCTTTACTGTAAGGTTTTTTCAGTATATGCAAGAAAGTGTGGTCTATTAAAATTCCTGTCTACTACTTCATTAAAATCTTATGAAACCAAATTTCAAACTCATTCTGCTGCAAGACACGTATGTCAGAGTGGCACTGCCCCTTTATGATTGTTTTTTAAATTACACTCAAGTATATGATACACATCCTTCTAACAGTCTGAGCATAAGCACCATCCCCAAAAGCTAAAATTATATCACACACTGCATGTGACTCAGTGAGTCAGTACAGAAAAATGTACAAAAAGGATGAATTTCTAGAAACTATTTTACTAGAAAATATAGGAGAGTTAGTGTCCAATAGTAAACATAGTAATAATTTATTCCTGTCTTTCTTGCATTTATTCTGTAGCACCTAAATTATATTACTGTACTGGCTTGTTTTCTCGCTTGTAGTTTTGGTTGGGTTTTTTATTGTTTTGGTTTTTTTTGGTTTTTTTGTGGTTTTTTTTTGTTTTGTTTTGTTTTGTTTTGTTTTGTTTTTTTTAACTGGATGAAAAATGTTAGTCTTCACATAGCATTAGCATTTAAATAGCCCTTTAACTATTTGGCCTTCAGACCACAATAATCTCCTTAAGATTCCAGTTTACCAAAGTACATTATAAGCCTCTAATATGTTGACATAATATTTAATTCCTTCATGCCTATAAAAGTTTTGAATTCATAGAATTACAGAACGGGCTGGGTAAAAAGAGACCTTAAAGTTCCTCTTGTTCCAACCCTTCCACCATGGTCAGGGACACCTTCCACTAGACAGATTGCTCAGAGCTCCATCCAGGCTGGTCTTGAACATCGTCAGCATCCACAGCTTCTCTGGGCAACCTGTTCCAGTACCTCACCACCCCCACAGTAAAGAATTTCTTCCTAATATCTTTATGAGAGGCATGCAACTTACAGGAGGCATTGTATAATACTATGCTGCATTCCAGAATTTCTATACAGGATAAAAAAATGTGAAGTTATGGAAAGTTCTGGAATATAACATAACATAGCTTAAAAAGAAAAATCCTGCAAAGTACCCTACACATGCCTTGCAGGATTTTACAAGAAACCTTCAAAACAGTCACCATTCAATGTCTCATTCTTGAAAAATCCAAAGCCAGTGGTTCTCCGAGAGAAATCTGCTGTGGAAAGGACTACACTTCCAAGTGTTGACTTAGCCTCTGGACCATGATCAGTCTCTAAAATTTTTTAAAATGCAGTTTGATAAGATCTAGACACTGGAGAAGATGTGAATATGTTTTCAAAAGATTTCATATAAAAGTTGAGTAAAAACTTTGGAGTCAATATTACTGTTGTCAAATAATACTTGACAAGGGTAGCCTAATTTTAAAATGTGAACATTCTTCTGTTGAATGTCTGCTCTCCTTTCTACGTTATATTCCTACTCATCCCTAATTTCTGATCTCAACTTGTCTACACATGTATGTTAAGACTATTGTGTTTAACACAGGGGGCTACAATGAATTCAGCTGTGAAGGTATAGTCATATTTTCTTAGTTTCATTAGGTAAAATTTTGACCTGGGTATATTAAAATAAATTACTTGACTGCCAGCAATGTACAGGTATATTTTGTGAGATCTTAGCCCTGCTGGACTTGACATTTGTCTCTGTATTTTCGTTTATTTTATTAAAATTGCAAGATTTTTTTTTAATATAATGCAAATACTAGTTTTGACATACACTCCATGTGATGATCCATAATTAGAAAGTAAATTTTTTAAAACTCGAAGAATCTAAGATAAACCAGGAATTATTATAAGACATTACTAACAGGCATAGGATATATTTGTTATATAAGTAATGAATATTTCAATGATTACTGCTATAGTTTCCTGATAATTACACTAAATACCACTAAATAATAGCACACCATATAGCTAAGAGAAAGACCCACCAATTTTTGCATAATTCAGACTTAATTCCAAAAGAACGTGTATCAAATTGAACACGGAAAAGTAATTTGAGGTGTAAATGATACCTATTAACATGCAATGCTGGTTAAACGTGAGATGAGGATTGACAGAGTTCATAATAAGAATCCAAGGGAAATGAAGTAGCTGAGTAAGAAGCAGGTGTTCTCTGAGCCAGTAACTCAAACACACAGGTGTTTGAGAAACATCACACACCTTTCAGTGATCTCAAGGGCCTCACCTTTATGTGCCATTCAGAATAGCAAAATTCCTACAATTTTCCCATTGTACCCCCCCACACCTTTTTTTTTTTTTTTAATACTACTATCTATAGTACATATAGTGCTTTGCAAAATTATTTACAAAAGGATGTCACACTGGCTATCTTGAGTGTTTTCCTGCTCTAGTGTGTGCGAAGTGGAAAAAACGAGTTTTAAATGTTTTTCTAGCAAATGGGAGAACACACAAAAGAAATGAGAAAGTTTCAATAAGAAGTCAGTGAGAAGTCTAGTGTGTGTGAAGTGAATCCTGTTGAACTTGGCATGAATGAAGATTACTAAATTTTTTAAGGAATTAGAGCTAATTATCCTGTGTTCCCATTTACTGATCCAAGCCTGTATTTATGTAACCATCCTCAACTGACAGAAAGTATGCTATTTATAAATGAATCTTTAAGCAATGAAAAAGAGCATTGGCTTAATAACAGAACCCTTTCAATAAGTCAAATCTTCAAGTACATGAGCAGTGAAGAGCGACTATAATGTTGAAACTATAACTTAATTTGTGAGAAGAACCATTCAATCTTGCCTTGGGGGCAGGGAGAAGGGAGAAATCTGATCTGAATTTTAAATAAAATTCTACAATGGCAAACTACCTATTCACACTAATTTTGTTTCTATTTCTCATCTACCCTTTTTCCTCCTGTTTATGAGAATAACAACAGAAAAATGAAACAAAACAAGATGGCAAATTTCGTAGCTGTTCTAACCCTATCAATTTTAAGCTCATTTAAGCTCTGGTAAAGCCATGTATCAGCTCCTACTGTGCAATGGCTTTTTTTTATACAGTTTGACTATGTGATGAAAGAAACTAGTTGACATGCACTTACCGTATTAAGCCCTGGCACCTGCATTGCAGACACTAATCAAAGTGCTCCTTCAGAGGGGTGAAAGAATCGCCATTTGTAACGCAATAATTAGGCTGGGTAGAAGGGCCTGAAAAGTAAATCAATCTCGTCTGCTCTCTAAATCTGACACCATTCTCTAGGCAGATTGTTAACATAATGAGACAGAAGCCTACAAGAGGTCCCATAAAAGACCTATGTCTTTTTTCTTTTTCCTTCTTTTTTTATACTTCCAATGTTACTAAGAGCATAATTACACACAAACTTACCCTAAGTCACTGGCATAAAAGCAGCTATTTCTAAGAAGCTCATCAAAAATAAGTTGGCAGAACAGACGGGCTATATAACACAGCAGCAGGCTGACTCAATTTGCCCAACTGGATGAAGATTATTTTAACCTATTCCCTACTAAAATTATCATGATTATGTCTGACAGGAAAAGTAATAAGTTCCTATAATATTGAAAGAAAATAATTTTGGTGAATTAATCTGATTCTTTGTTCATACCGGGCAAATGAAGAATAATTCCACTGAAATCAATACTATTATCAAAATTGTAGGAGGAAAGAATTACATCCAGTGTGATCACTGTGATTTTTAAAAAAGGAAACAATAACAAAATAGAAACATTAGTGGTAAAGTTTTTAAAAAGACAATTTTCATGTATAGCCTCTCAAATTTCAAGAGTGAAATCTTATTTAATAGACAAAAAATAAGAAATTCCATTTTCCTTAGTAAAAAAGTTTCACCATAGTTGATGCTTTGTAGTACCAAAAGCTTAGGAACCTTTGTTACAGATAACCTGTTATGGTTGTTGTAAATAGCTATGTAAAAATCATATAAAATATATAACATGAAAATAAAAATTCACTGTGCTACAAGTGGTGGAATGCAGTAAGCAGATATTTGTGTAAAACAAAAAAATGAACAGGATGAATCTCTCTTCTTTCATAGTCAAACACATATTAGTAATTATTTTTACTCATATACCATGATTTAATTTAATCACTCCCTTTTAGAGACTCTAACTGTGTAGCCTGGTAATGCAGTATTTTCTGAGATAAACAGGTGTAAGCTCTGTACTAAATCTACAAAACCTCTCAACTGGGGCTTGTCAGGTGTGCTTTTTCTGAGCTTTCGTGGACCTGAAGCTCTGTTTTACTTGCTTGATCTGTGACAACAACGCCTCTAACTGGACAGGCGGCTATTGCTAACCTTTGTTACTTTTGTGTGTCTTTGTCTGGTGGAACCATATTTTTGCATAGATAGCAGTAACGAGCAATTATTCTACATGTAATGAGATATTTATGACTTTACCACCATGATGATTTAGAGAATTATTGTCCTAGAATGGCAACAGCAGCCTTGAGAATTGTGGATGAGATAGTGGCACTGAGGACTTCTAAATTTAACTTATACAATATATTCAATTAAACAACATGCTTTCCTGTGATTTTGGGGTTTTTTTCCTAGATGTACATAATGTTCATACTTTAAAATACCCTCAAAATTCAGGATACTCATGTGGCCCACAAAGACTAATAAAGACCACTCAGTAGTTACTAAATTCTTGAAATACAAATTTCGTACGTACTTCATAAGTACCTAAATTCTCAATTAAAAAAAAAAAATTGTAGACTTTTATTTAAATGTCTAGAAGTTGTATTTCAATGCAAGCTAGCCAGTTTGTCTTCTTTCACAGTTATGCCAGGAGCATGACTTCTGTGTTTTGCCTGAGTGACCTCAAAATGAGATGAATTGTGGTTGGTAGGCACCTACTTCTTCACATGGATTGGGTCATTTGGTTCACATCTGAATGTCCAAACTCAGGTAAGGAAACTTAAAAAGAAAGTAATAAAGAAGCAGTGTAAGGGTAACAAATTGTCTGCAACCTTTTAATAGAGTCATAACTTCTTGGAAAGTTTATTTATACACAGGATGCATAAAACTTAAACATTGCAATCAAAATTTCACACCAATTGTCTGCTCTGTCTGAATCCATTGTTCAAAGAAGGTTTTCAAAACAATTTCTTACTCTGCTTCCGCTTCCTTTACAATATTATACTTTCCCATTCTAAACTGTTTTGTTGTCATTTATTTTGTTTTGTTGTGTTGGGGTCTTTTAGTTCAGAAATTCTGCCTTGCAAGGGAGGAAAAAATCTATTCCTGAAATGGCTGCCCAGCACATGAAAGCTATTAACAGAACACAGAAGCTGTATGGAGTCATTCAATATGACAGGGAAAATTGAATTGAAAACTGACTTCAGTCTGAACCCTGCATAAGTACTGCTTGGCTGGGACAATGCAAATTCAGTGCAGTAAAACAACTGATTTGACTATGTTAGATTAAGTTTTTAGAACTACATTTTGCAGAAAAGACAAAGTTTCTCCATTACAACACCATTACAAATGTTCATCATTTTTTTAACCAGAAAAGCAACACATTCAGAATTGTTTTTATACTATTTATAAGATTTAACAGAACACACTGTTATAGTTAAGTAACAGCAGATTTGACAGTCTAAGATTTTTCTTTTTCCTTACTGGTCAAAATGGAAATCATGTAGGGGGTTTTTCCATGAAGCATAAAGGACTTTTTCCTAAGAAGTAAAATTTTGCAATGGACATTGAACATTTTTAGAAGGTAATATCTGTATCATGTAATGTTACACAGTACTTAAAATTGCATTCTAAAACTTGCATTTTGCAGAACATGCATGTTTTATGGAATACTTCAAACGAATGCAAGGTTGCAAGTTGTGCTGATCTTGTTTTCATATGACAATATGCAGAAAATAAGGCCCAAGTTCTGTATGAACAAAGTTTTGACTTTACAAGAGCTCTTAACTGACTTACCATGGGAAAAAAAAAAAATCAAGTTTATTTTTAAGAAAGAAAATGAAAACCATTTTAATGAAAACCCATGAACATAAAAAGTCTACAAAGCAACCATGACTTGCATCCTAGCACAGTGCATATCTCTCCTGTCTGGATGGTTGTTATGTAAGACGCTAGGCACGTCAGGAGCAGTCAAAATCCCTTTAGAATTAAAAACCTCATAATTAAGGTAAAAATCTCCTTCTCAATACCACTGAAAACCTCTTATCTGCAGGGCTGATCTTTACTGCATTTTTTGAGCTCTTTGGTATACCGCCTGAAGGCCGGCTATGCCATGGATGCAAAACATGAGAGATCTCCCAACTATTTCCATGACTTAACATTGACCAGCAGCAATGAACATTGGCATCTAACCAGAGCAACCTCAACAATTCTCAATATATCAGATGAAATTTAATTTTTACTGCCCTAAGTATGACAAACATTTTGCTCAACCTGCAGCAGGGGCAAATCTGTAAAAAAGAGAAAAGAAAACCAGCTCTGGTTTGCTGCCACCATTAACAGTGAGGGAAGTGAAAACTGCTGGTAGGTGAAGACTGATATCCAGCACAAACACCCCCGCTCTGCTGTGCACAAAAGTCTTTTGGGAGCTACAGCCAGGCTGCTTTTCAAAGTCACACAGCTTCAAAAATAGTACAGCTACAGATATTTTGCTGTTCCTCTCCTTTCACACCTACAGTTTCACAGAGCAACAGGAGCAGGAGTTGTTTACAGTATTTTAATTTTTTTTTTTTTTACTTTTTGTCCCTAGCTGCCATTCTGAGGGGGGTTCAGATAAAGATTTAAGAAAAGAACCCAACTGTGTGTATTCTAACAGATTAAGAGAAAATTGCACATCTTTGTGACAATCCTGATTCAGTATCTTTGTTTTTTCCCAGATAAACTGAGAGAACTGATGCTATATCAATTGACTAAAAACATTAATGAGCTGTGTCCATTTTAATTGTTTCAGACTAACAATTTCCCCAGTAGTTTGAAGGTCTTTGAGAGTGAAAAAAAATCCGGTTGGAGGCCAAGTTCTGTCCCTTGACTTCAGGCAGTTAATATAGAATAACAACTCTGACAGTAGCCCAGCTATTAATGATTTACATTTATGTAACTGAAGATATGGATGTTGACAATTTCTTTCAATTAAGCTGAAGAAAATTTTTTAAAAAGTCCCATCCAATACAATACAAGGCTAAGTTAATTCAAATTTTTTTGTTTGTTTGTTTTGTTTGTTTTTAGGGGTTTTGGGGCTTTTTTGGTAATTTTTGAGTTTATGTTTTTTTGTAGTTTTTCAAATGAAAACAATCCCTGAAGAAATAAGGACCCTGGAAAACATTACCCTGAATACAGATGTGTCTTATTTTGGGGTTGTGCTTTGAATAGTAGTTTTTGGTTACTCAGAAGCCAAGTGACTCTGTAGTTAGTCGAACAAGCTACAATGAGATTGTTTTCAATAGCATTTTGAGATTCAGATATGTGTCAGAAGTGCATTGGAGCCTATCAAAAATTGCAAGGCATAATAGTTTAAAGACCTAAAACATTCTGGATACCTTAGGCTGAATACTACATTTACGAATTTTGTGCAGGTATTAGATATAATCCATCCAAAAGTTTTGTGTGACAGTCTAAGCTGCTGATTTTGACAACAGGAGTAGAAAGGGTTGTGTTGAAAACTCCTGTTCCTACTGACTCTTACTGACATATTTTTAATGTCTCATTTGTAAATTTTCTAGAGAGACAATCTAGTTTGAAAGGTGTGGCAATCTGAGAAATAATAGTAAGACAAGAGCTGTGTACTATCACAGATATATTTTTACCGGATAAAAAGCAGACCTTCAGAAATCCACTCAATACAGCTGGTAGTTGCCATCACAAAACAGGACTGACAGAGTTTAAAGGAGCAAGTAGCACCAAGATGTCCAGAGCTTTATGCCAGCAGTCTCTCTAAGGCAGCAGGCCATGAGCAGTGCTGCAGTAACCAGCAGAGGCCCAGTTATCACTGACTTTTGTTGAAGCTACAGGACTTCATTAAATTAGTCACCTTGGAGATGAATCTCTCACTTTTACATGCTAATGTGCTCCCTTAGGTGCTCCCTGTGCTCTGTTCTGGGTTTCCGGGAAAACCTTTTATCAGAGCCATTGTTTTTAACAGATAAAATAAAGAGATAATCAAGGCAAAAACTGACCTTCAAAAGAAATTAAATTAAAAGAGAAGCAGCTAAAAAATTGGAAAACTTTCTAATTGCAAATTAACCCCTGACTCACCCATCTGATTATCATCTTAGCTTTTTCTTAGCTTTCCTACCACTTAATTCTCTGCACATTTGTAAAGAGGAAATAGCCATCACTCTTCCTAGCCAGCATTTGTTTCCATCTCAGAGTACAACAGGAGAATATGGGTCCAGTTACTAAACAGTGATAATAAACCCACCTTAATTGCTTCAATTAGATCATCCACAGGGAATCACTTTACGCAACCTATAGGGATTAACAGGCTCTTCATGAAACACTAGGAACAATTACACAGGGATGAGTAACCATCAAGAGCTGGCAGAGGAACAAAGTTGCTATCTATAAGCACTTGTCTCAGTTACTGTCTGTACTCATCTATGGGGAGGAATTATTATTCACCCAAGTACAAATACCTAACCAGGACAAGTCAGAGGCAGATTTCTGTAAAGACATCCCTGAGGATCATGCTAATGTTAAGCCCAAAAGCAAATGTAGTCTCATCATACAGGATGTGTCACAAGAGTATTTAGTATTTTGAGATCATCTTTGCTCAGCCTGTGTGCCTTGCCCTTTTCAAACTGTGTTCACCTTGTCTTTTTTGAGAGGTGTTTACTTGGCATAGCAAGAGAGTCAGTGTAAGGACAGGAAATCAAAGGGATTAATGTTCATAGAAAGTAAATACAGTGTAAGTATTTCTTTTAATGGACAAATATTTAAACTGGTTTTGACTTTATTTGAGCATTTTTAAGAACATAGTACTTTAAAGCTACATCTATTAGTAATGAGAAGACAAGAAAGAAAAGAGTAAACAGTGCTTCCCAAGTGGTAATTTCTATATGTAGCTAGGTACATGTGTATGAATGTACTTATTGAAGACTATACATGCACACAGAAGGATGGTATGAAAAAATGTGTGATAAAATTTCAAAAACCCTCAGGATAACAAACTGATACTAGAATTATTTTCTGGGCATCACATTCAAGTGGGAAGGATGCAATGTCCCGAATACAGAAAACTCTGCCTTACAGCTAAAACTCTGGTATCTGCCTACTCTAGTGAGACAATGCAGGACTCCATATGCTTCAGTGAAACTAAGCTTGTTGACTGAAACTTGCCCCCCAACTAAATTTATGGTGGTTGGGTTGAGAAGTCAATTATAATTCCACAAAATGACAAAGTAGAAGCAGTCTTGTCAGAACTTAAGAGGTCACAGTACATTCTGGGATGTGATCAAAAGTGAGACAGAATATTTTAGCCATAAGAAAATCCCCAGGGCTTTTTAATTTTGCCATAAGCCTAGATGAGCTGGTTGATTATAGCATTTGACAGTTTATATACCATTTCAGGAAAAGAAGGCTTGCACTAAAGCCATGGATTGGTGACAAAAACCTTCTAAGAAGTTCTGGTTGCAAATGATACAATTGCTCTTTAAATGCATCTCTGTCACAAGCATTTGACTTCGCATGTAAAATAGCTTTGGGATCTTTTCTGTCCACGTTTTTCTGCTACTTGAGACCCTTCCAACATGTCATTTACACTGGACTTCTCTGACAAGCTGAAGCTGCGAACAAACAGTATCTTCTTCAACAATATTTAATGAAGTAAGAAAATACCATAAAATGTCTTTCTGATAACATGCCCCTCTTACTACAGGCTGGGAACAAAGACACCTAGGGTGTAAAATAACATGCAACTGAAATATCTTGCATGGCCAGTTGACAAAGACATTTTCCCAAAAGGCAAACACTACCTTTTCAGATATCAGTACGAAAGGAAATGGGCCAAATGAATGAACACCTGCACTCAGTCCTTGCATCAATATACTTGAAAAACCCAAATTATCTGCTAGCTCTCCAGAGACACACAGAAAAGTTCTAAAAGTGTTCTGCTGGGTTGGGTTGGCAGCAAGAAATGCTTCTGATCATTTCCAAATGATGAGTGACATCCTAAAGAAGAGGAGAAAGTAGAAGATGATTGCTTGAGAAAAGCAGAATAAAACCAGCATCTGCTTTATAGTCAGACAGACTTTAGAAAGGACAGATAATGCTTCTAAGACTAATAACATTCCTAGCACTCAAACTGGGGAGAAAGAGAGTTTTATCTACAACATGAGCAGGCTTACTAGGATGTATCTTTTGCCCTTCCAGACAAGTCGTCACTCCCTCTGTCGTACCACACTATTTAATTTGCAGCTATTGCCAAGCCAGTGTTTAATCTAAGCAAAGTTGGCAGAATTTGTATAGGAGTATAATGTTCACAAAAATTGCAGCAAAAATCATGACGGTTCACCCTATTCCACAGTGCGACTGTGATGAATCTGATGCTGGTTTTTGAATCCTTGTTCTCTGGAGGGTGATATGGAGAAGTAGGAAATGTTTTGAACTTAAGAACTATTCCTTTCAATGGCAGTGACTCTGTGGTCTACATTCTGTAAATTCTGGTTGAAGATACCTCATTGCTCTATTTCAGATTTTTATTCTTCAAGTTTGTTTCTAATGCCAAGAGAATTGGGAAAGAAAATTCTCAATACTTTAGAAGAAATATGCTACAAGTAGGAGGCTCCTAACAGATCAGCTACAAAATAAGATCTAATACTTAAGAAAATATTACATATTATTTATTGTATTTTATTTAAAGAAAAGACTTTTCCTCTTGCACAGCAGTATTCAGTTTTCTCAGAAGTGTTTTCCAATTATTGTGGGTTTTTTGTTAGGATCTGGGTTTTTGGGGTTTTTTATTCATTATTGTTAAACAATAGTTATGGAGATTTCATTATTATTTTTGGGAATATAACAAAATCAGATTCACTGCATTAACTTGATTCTCTGAAGAATGTCTGATCTTTTTTCAACTTAAAAAAAAAAAAAACTAAAAGAAAGAAGACCAAACATGAGCCAACATGACAAGAACACATTCTTTGCCTTGTATGAAATTCCTCCTTCAGACATGCATTGTCCATATGCAGACAACTGCCTTTGCCATTTCCTTCTGTACGTAAAGGTTTGACAGAGCTATATCTACTGCTTGTGTGTATGGTCTTCAACTGCATGCTAGATTAAAACAAATAAAATTTGTATATTTAAATGGTAACATACTATCATCAAAGAGAAAATGTTACTAAGGAAATGGTAAAATACACCTTTCCATTAAAAAAATTGCATAAAATACAGAAGGAATAGTAGTTTAAGTAAGTAACTTCAGCTAGGGTTTCTTAGAGCTAGAAGTATGACTGAATTAATTACTAATTCAAAACTACCAGAAAGAGAAGCATATTCATGCTCCTCCAAAAATAAAAAAAGTCTAACTTTTTTTTGAAAGAAATGTTGCAATATTTTTTTGGTAGGAAAAACCTGTTCAGAAATATTGAGGATGGGTATCAAACATTATTGGTTAAAAACTAACTCTGCAATGGTTATGTGCAGACCTACAGCAGCATGTGGTACCTGCCACAAACTGCTTATGGGATGTGACATTTGCTGAGCCTTTACACAGAGGAATAATGGAGCATAAGGTGAGGTTGCCTTCATGCTGAGACCACTGCCCATTATACTGACCAGTACTGTCTCTGGCTCTCTTCTGATCCCCCATGGCCTGGACATATTTATTATCTCTTGTCTTAGACTGTGCAGAGACATTTTAAATGAGTCACAGTGGCAGGTGGCCCTTATTAATACCTCTTAGGATGTGAGAGCTGCTGGAAATCCTAATCAGAAGGTGGGACAGGGAAAGGTCCTATGAGGAAACACATGAAAACAGCTATATTTGGAAGATTATTATATTTTGGTAATTTGAGTCAACAATAATGGTATAGTCCAAAAAAAGGAAATTCTGTGTAGTAATGCCTTAATATATCATGTTTGGAGCAGACTAGGGACTAATATTTTGTACTAGTCTTGTAAAAAGGTAACAAAAACCACAGATTACTTTATTGTAACAGAAAAGAAAGTTATTATAAGGAAAGTTAAACGTACGGGCCACAACAAGTTCCATCTGATAAACACATCGGGAGTAAAATAATTCTAAACATTAACATTTAGTGAAATCCAAAAACTTTATTAGTTCTGATGTTGAAAAATACTTTTCAACAGAGGTAAATTTGTGTTTTCCAATGCAAGCTTAGACTCCCGTAACAAAATAACCACAGAACACAAAGGAAATGTTCTCTTTTCTATTCTAGCTTACAGGAAGTGAGGATCTGTGGCATTATCATCCTTTCCTTGAAAGGAACTACAGAGAACAGGAACAGACATGCCAGTGGGAGAGGTGCATAAAGTCTACGTAGAATTTAAAATCATTAAAGCAAAAGGAGTTGAGAAATTGTTATGGAAATGCAACTTGATGTAGTAAGTAGAAATAACAGGTAAATACTACTGAAGAAAAATAGCACCCAGAAATGAATCACTGACATTAATTTGTTTCTGGAACAATTTTGCAAGATTAGGGTAAGAAATTAACAAAGCATCTGAACACACACAATAAGTCTCAGCAGGAGGGGGTGTAAGTAATACACTTGGATTTTGTAAATGTCTGATTTCTCTGATTTACCACACATTATCCTGTATTAAACACATCAAATTTTAGTGGCGTTGTTTTGGACTTTTGTTTGTTTGTTTGTTTATTTGAGGGTCTTTTTTTTTTTGCTGGTCGGTTGGTTGGTTTTTTTAATTTTGTTGTGCTTTTGTTTGTTTGTTTGTTTATTTGAGGGTCGTTTGGTTTGGTTTTTGTTTTTTTTTTTTTTTTTTTTTTGTTTTTTTGTTTTTTTTTTTTGTTTTTGTTTTTTTTTTTTTTGTTTGTTTGTTTTTTTTTTGTGTTTGTTTGGGGTTTTTTTTTTTGTTTTTTTTGTTTTTTTGGGGGGTGGGGGTGGTTCCAAAAAAACAAACAAAAACCAAAAACAACCCACACTGGTTAAATAGGGGCACTCTTAGAGTGCTTAAATTAACCAGTCAACAAAATAAGTTTTGTTTTGAAGTAAAGAAAAGGAAAAGGAAAGTATACCATTTTGGTGTTTGACCATTCTACAAATGATCATGTACTCTCAACCTTTTTTCACTGACTAAATTAAAAATCTACTCATATATAAAAATATAAATATAAACATCTAAAAATATAAATGTGCACATGCATGTATATATACTCTTTTGTACCCATGAAAATGGAATATCTTGACATCAGAGGGAAATGTGTTTTGGATTTCATTTCCAAAGAATAGAACATCATAAAAACTTTTTTTTTTTTTTAAAGTGTCTAAAAATTCGCAAAGTGCTACAGTGAATCAGTGATTTGAGGTGATCTAATTAAAATTAACTTATTTTAATCACAGGAGTAGTGACTTACACCATCCAGAAACACTTAAGTTTATGGACAGTTTTACTGCACAAAAAATTGGCTGGTTGCCAATTGCTGCTACTGTGAGATATACAGAGGTATACAAAGAAATACTTTTGATGTATTTATAAAATAAATAAATATATACGGAGAAAGAATGAATGAGATATAGAATTTGGCTTTTGTTATTGAAGTACTTATTAAAAAGGCTTTTGGAGTATGTTTACATTTCCTTTTATATTAATAGGTACATCACCTTTACATGAGCAAGGCAGCGTTGCTGCAAAAGAGAGGATGAAGTACTCGGCCCACAGAAACCAATTAGTGTTCCACTACAACAACAAGGAAATGAAAACCAATTGAAAGCACAGCTAATCCTCATCTTTGAAGGAATGCAGCACCAAAATACTTGTCATACACTGACTTTTTAATGCTTCTCACTCCTCAAACTGTCCCACCAGGCCTCCTCTGTCTTTAACTCTTACACTGTCCTACATACGTCTTTTGGGAGAAAAAAGAATTAAATATCACACTAAGTCTTGAATTAGAGTTCTGTTGTGTACCACTTTGGGTTAACATACATTAAAATAGGGAAGTCAGAGAGTATTTGCCATGCTGTTACCTTCTGTAGAGAAAGCAGGTCTTCTCATGCTTTCAGCTCTAAAAAATTCATTCAAATAAGGAGTAAAATATGAGAAAGTAAGAATCTGTAGTCCTGAACACAGCATTCCTGGTGATAGAAACCAAATGAGCTGAACCATAAAAATGCAATAATAATTTGTGGGAGTTCTGTAAAATCCAAATAGGATTCCATGGAAAATTTAAAAATTCTTGGAATTTTTAAGAGAAAATTTATCCACAGACCTCAAGTATTAATCCAAATATAATACTGTCATATTCAAAACTTTTATTTCAAGTAAAGGTAGTGTTCAAATGAAGCATACAAGTGCCTTCTACTGTCAGCAGTTATAGTAACCTGGACACAAAAATAATGAAAACCATAATCAATTTTTCTATTTTGCTTTCAATGTGTTTAAAAATCTTTAGAGTTCTCTTATGTGTCCTCCTGGTCTGAAATGCCTAAAGTTATTACAGAAAGTTGACTGCAATATTTGTTATTATTGATTATTTCAGGAGTTGGAATAGGCACTTAAGTTCTGCTCATGGGCAGCTAGATATGTGTGAGTTTGATCCAAAGTACCAAAGCAACAGCTTTGTTATATCTTTATATCTGTTTCTTATCACCTACTTTTCATGATCCCTTTCCACTCATGAAACAATTTTTTTTTTCTTTCTTTTTTTTTTTTTTTTCATTAGAATCCCCTTCATGGGTTACAGAAAAGGAGCCATGGTAAAAAAACCTCTTATTCATGAATGGGAATTTTATCATTTAACCAATTTTAGTTCTGAAATATTAAAGGAGGAATGAAACTTGAGCTGTCCTAAGTGGAAATCCACAACTAATTTTAACTTCAGACTGTTCTGACCTTTCTTATTTCTCAGAGTCTTATTTTCATTCCCTATTTCATGTTTATCCTCCAAAAGCAATTACTGTGCTTTTAGATTGTTAATGAAATATTAAAGAAAATGTTATCATGCTGATTAGATAGATTAATGTTGGCTTGCTTCAATTTAAAAGATGGTTTCGATCTGGGGTTCAGATCCCAATAACTCCTGGAAAAAGGCTGGCATGCAGATTAGAAAAAAGTAGGCATCTGCTCATCCATAGTTTAAATTAATACCTTTTTCCATGTAGAAATCATTTGCTTCATTCTTCCTGAGGTTAGTTTCTGTCTTTCTTTAAATCACTGCTGGAGCAGATCTGCCAAATAACCTACACTTGCCAAACCAGTCATGCATTCCTACAGAAAGGAGAAAGTGTACCACAGGCTGTCTTTCCCTTCTCCAAACCCACCATTCTTTGGCAGGCTCTTGTGAGCCAACATATGCATTTTCTGATCTTCATCCACCCAGGTCCCGTATTGATCTTAACCAATGATATTATTTTAGCAACAGAAATGTTACATATGAGACTGCTAAAAGAAATGCAGATAAAAATCTGCTTGTAATTTATCAAATGCAAGCATTATCCAGTTTTCTAAACCCTGTTGTTTTTATTTTTATAAATGCAATGCATCACATTTTATTGTAATGCTCACTTGTGTACTACTAGCACTTTTTCTGTCATTTAGTTTAAACTACGAGGTTTATCAGACTGCTGTTGACTCCACACTAATGAGCATTAACCTTTCACTAAAGTGGTTTTAGAGACACAGCTCTCAGGCTTGCTTGCTTCCTTGAGATAACTCAAACACAGTTATTGTTAGCTTTGTTTTTACGTTGACAATTTCACATGATTAGGGGGAAAGAAAAATCATTGTTCATCCTATTCCTGTCACTTTTGTTAGCAAAAGCCAAAAGACACTGGAATAAAAAGCATCTAAGAGGAGCCTTTAAAAATGCCCAGTGTTCCTCAAGAGTCAGCTATGACAAGTAGGGATCTCAGTAAGTCAATTTAGATTTCTGTTAGACTCCACTAGAACTTGGCACATCTGCACTTGTGTTTCACCTGTCTCGGTTAAGTGCCTCGTATTAAGGGGCATGAATTTGGGCCCCAAGTGTCCTCTTTCTGTTTTGCAAGTGGACTAACTCACACCTTCTTAAAACACTGTGCATGTGTATGGATTACTTACTTAGCCATAACACTTATTCAGGAGATAATATACTAGCTACTTGCAAGAAGAAATGAAAGATTCCCACAGAGAATTCTTCTATGCACAATGTTATTTAAAATCTATTGTTGCTTCTTGTACATCAAGGGAAATATTTTCTCAGTATTAATAGAAGAGAACACTTTTCATGATTTTAGAAAGGTTAGCTAGGAAAGGGAAAATACCTTGATTGTTTTCCATGTCTCACTCTATTGTTTTTTCAATTCATCTGGTTGTCCATCTGAAATAACTTGCACAAAGGATGAATTTAAAAAAGCAGCCCACAAAACTTGGAGAACAGTCTGCATTCAAATACAATTTATACTTTACAAGGACTGTGCTTTGTTAGTGCCTTAAATTACACAGTCTTGCAACGCGGAGATATTTTAAGAACAAAGGTTTCTTATACCATTGACAATTAATTCATTTCTAAGATGATACCACTGTTGAGTTAATACCAGGTCTAATCATGCTGTTACTTTCATTATAATCTTGACCAAGCCAGTTTGGAAAAGGTGAGTGTTTTCAAGATATACTATTATAAATGTCAACTGTGTACAAGTCACTGGCTTTAAATACATGATCAGGATAGCCTTCCTTTCATAGGCACAGTCAAGGCCAAGGACAAGTATTTTCTTTTGTCTTTGAAACAAATAACAGATACTGACTTCTTCTTTCACTATTAGATTCATAAACAATCCCTTTTATATAGGATCTTTTTTACAGTTTTTCATGAAGCATAAAAGAAAGGGAAAATTGTATAATGTAATTGAGTAACAAAATGTTATGAAATGCTCAATTTCAAAATTTCTTTCTGTAAAAGATAACAGCTAAAAGGACTACAATTGTCAAAGCCCAGTCAGGTCAATGAATGAAAGTTATGCCATTATCCTTTTTTTTTTTAATTGTCATAATATTATTGGGATTTTTTTAATGTTTTTTTTTAGGGGTGGTTGGGGGAGGGATTGAGCAGGGATGGATATATTCCATGTGGCAGAGACTTTACAGAGACTTTAAAGAGAATGCAGCTCTCTAAAATTTCTTAAAAATATGATCAGGCATATTTTGTTCTATATATTGGTTAATATATGGTTCTATGTAGTTGTTGCAGAAATTGCAATTACAAATACTCATTGACTATTACTGAAACTGCAATTACGTCAACATTTTTTCCAGCAATGGACTGAAAAATTACTTACAGGGATCAGAGACTTCCATTCTTTGCATACACAGAGATAACTATCTAAACCAGAAAAAAAGCCCCACATATGATTAATGAAAGTTATGCCATTATCCTTTTTTTTTTTAATTGTCATAATATTATTGGGATTTTTTTAATGTTTTTTTTTAGGGGTGGTTGGGGGAGGGATTGAGCAGGGATGGATATATTCCATGTGGCAGAGACTTTACAGAGACTTTAAAGAGAATGCAGCTCTCTAAAATTTCTTAAAAATATGATCAGGCAAATATGGATATTGTTCTATATATTCGTTAATATATGGTTCTATGTAGTTGTTGCAGAGATTGCAATTACAAATACTCATTGACTATTACTGAAACTGCAATTACGTCAACATTTTTTCCAGCAATGGACTGAAAAATTACTTACAGGGATCAGAGACTTCCATTCTTTGCATACACAGAGATAACTATCTAAACCAGAAAAAAAGCCCCACATATGATTGCAAAACTTGCCTTCTCTCCCTTATAAATTTACAACTTTGATTAACCAGTAATTTGTTAGCCTGAGAATTCAACAGGACTGAATGCTCAATTCATACTCCAAATGCTCTGGGAAACACACTGTCTTTGTTTCCACCTCATCTTCAAATCTTTTTTCATGCCAGGAAGAGTCCAATCTCTCCAAAGAGATTTCATGGAAATACTCAGTCAGAACTTTCTCAATGCTTAGGCTAGTTATGCATGGCATTATTTTTTTCCTATGGACAGTTGGGTCTAAATGGCAAGGTTTTGGTAGCAGGGAGCTAAATCCTTTCAGACAAATCCAGTTCCAGGTGCCTCCAAGTGGAACCACCACAGGACACAGCTGAGCTGTGCTTGGGGGAGGTATGTTCATGAAAGAGCAAAACGCTGCACAATAGAGTAGTGAGAGGGGGAAAGAGTTTGAAAATTGCATGAATACCAAGGTGAGAAAAAAAGGAAGTGGGGGGAGATGGTCCAGGCAATAGAGTAGACATTGCTCTTCAGCCAGCAGAAATGCCTAAAAAGCTACAGGTTTATCCTAAAGGAACTGCAGCCCCTGAGAAGGACCCTTGCTGGAAGAGAGGAGAACTGTGAAGAGGAAGGAGCGGCAGAGAGGAGCCATAGGAACTGACCAGAACCCCCAATTTCCCATTCTCCTGTGCTGTTTGTGGGGTGATGGTAAGGAAGGCACAGGACCCAAGAGTGAAGCTGGGTGTAAAGAGGAAGAAAAGTGTTTGTTTAATACTTGGATTTTGTTCCTTACTACCTGAATATACTTTAATTTGCAAGAAAATTAATATTCCCCATGACAGTAACCCTATCTTTATTTCAGCCTACTATTCTCATGATTTTCTCACCCACTCCCACAGGAGGAATAGTGACTGAGTGGCAGGGGGGGAATTTATTTCCTAGGCAAGGCTATCCCACCACAGCACCAAAGTTAAATGTAGGTGTATCACTCATATGACACTATAGCTAATCTTCTAAAAGAAAGAATGACTCAGTCCCTTGGCAATGCCTTTCATTGTGCTCTAAGTTTCAAATCTGCCGACTAAATCTATTCTGCAAAATTTGTTTACATTTGGCATTAAAACACACCTAAAGCTGTATGAGCAGAGATAATTGAAAACAAAATTAACTCCAGAAGGTTTAAGTATTGTACTTCAAGTTAATTGTTTTCACAAATAGCTGCACTGACTGGTACTGTATATAATAGTATTAAGAAGACACCTGTGCTGTTCCTTTCTACCAACTGTAACACTCAATACTACAAACAAAATGCAACTCAACCTCTTATTGCTCTTAATTAACTAACAGTATGTAACACTATACTGTTAGTGTTAGTGTATATCACCTATGGAGTTTGTGTTCTAAGATTTACTGCACCTTCAAACTGGTGGGATTTTTCAAGTTTTCCTTAGCAAAAATTTTGAATATTTTCTACAGTGCTAAACATTTTTAATCATGGCAGCATTCAAAGTTCTGGGTGGCAAAGGCTTTTGAAGGAATTATTTATACTTCACAAAGTGGAAAACTGATGTAAAAGATCTGAACACTTTTGCAACCAAATCAATCACAAAACAGATATTCCCAATCTAAGAATATGATTTCTAAGAACACTGGGTACATATAAAACAGACAGCAACAACAAAAGCCCAAAGAGCTAACAACCCAAGAAAACCCCAAAAATAACACCCAAAACTGATAAGGAAAAGAGGAGAAAACTAAATTTTCTTTAAAATTGCTGAACATGAGCTAAGGTGGTGAACTCCTTACAGATACTTTAGGACAGGAATAAAAATACTGCATGGCCCCTCCTCTAGGTATTCTTAAATATTTTTGTGAATTACTCCTGTAACTGAATTGGGAAATGATGCTGACTTCTAGTACATAGCACTTGATAAATACCTTAAGCATGAAAAATTGTATATGCAGCAAGGGATGTATTAACACTAATTGCCAACAAAGAACTTCAGCCTTCCCCATCTAAAATTAGTCAGCCATGTATAATACTCATATAGCCTCCCTTTTTATCCAGCCCAAAGCCTTCTTCCAGACAATTCCCACTGCTCTCAGGCACCTCTTTTTGAAATGTATTAATTACTTGGTGTCAATGTCTTTCCACTGACCACAGGAGTAGCTAAATGTCTAGTCTATAACTTGACAATTCTTAGACAACTGAGTTGGGTGAGATAGTTCCTACCCAGGCTAATTAGAGGCAAACTTCTAGCAAAATAGTATCTCCTCTTTGCCAGAGAGAAACTAATACAAGGTCAACTTTGTAATGTATAGGGATTGGTTAGGTCTCTTTTTCCTTGCTTTTTTTTGTCTTTGTTTTCCTTTTACAATATCTTTTTTGCTTTTAAAAATTTTGATTTAAACCACCTCACAAAACTCATTCCACAGCCCTCCAAAGTAAAAACCACAAACTAAGCACCAACACCAACTTTGGAAGGTTTACTAGAATTTTAAATGCTAACCTTTTTGTGAAATTGTTAGGCTGCAGGCAGTGGTACAAACTCCAAGACAAGGAGCTTTGCAGTTTACCTTATTTGACTTCCATTTTTTTAGTTTGTTTTGGACCTTTAGAAGGGATCTTCTACATTCTGAGACAGCTGGTTAGAATTCTTCATTGCTTAATCATGTTACCACCAGAGGGAATGCACATGATCAGAGTGTCATAAGTGGTGAAATGGTGACATCCATTCATTTCTTTTGTGGCAGAGTATAAATAAGATTGTTTTTAAATGTAAAGACCATAAACACTGAATTAAAAATTTTAAACTTGGAGAAAAGGTCTCCCATTTAACAGACAATTACATATTTCCCCATTTCATAGGAGTAAGGAAAATTTCATAGTCCACCAAAGAAAAAAGGAATTGCAGTGAAAATTATCAATAAAACACTGGAGTGTTAAGCTGTAGTGAAAATTACCCTAAAGAAATTTTCACCTTGTATCTTTGACAACCCAGGAATTAGTTTTAATTAATACAAATCAAGTAATGAGGAGAAAAGTATACCTTTTGGAAAAGATACCGGACTGTGAATATTATTTTTGCTGTTTGTTGCAGATTTTTATTATGTGTGACTGTGAAAAAAGTTGTCTGTAAAAGAGTAACTCTTAAAGACCCCGATTTTGAAAGCATGAACACTGAAAAGACATTTGATTACACATTAAATTCTACGATTTGTATCAGAAGCATCTATCTAATCCACATAGCAAATCTGACTTAAATATAGTTCATAAATGATACAGAGAATTTGATAGCTAGAGTTATTTGTCTTTTCAGAAGAAAGAAAAAAGTATGAGTCACTTAATATTTATTTACTTTTCAAACTAAAGTATAAATAATTTAGTGGTGATAAGACTTCATTTAAACAACATGCAATTTGATAATGTGTTCCTAAGTAAACACTGTGTATTATGCTAAGACAGGTCTTTTGTGAACTATATTTGTCATAATTTCTTTTTTTACCTCTCTGAGTTTCTTCTTACACTAGTAAAGCTTTCAACAATTCAAATATGGTTTTGGGTCGAATTTTGTAGGGGATTTACAATAACAAGAAAATCTCTTTTTCATCTTCCTGAAACTCCACCAAGTAATTTAGTCATGAATAAATTATGTCAAAATAAGAAAATGTAATAAAGACAGCTATAGATAGTGTCTAGATCAATATAAACATTACAGTGTACTTTCACAATCTTTTTAACTCAGAGGAAACCCTTGCCATTCACACATTGAAATGCCATTCAAAATCATTGAACTTCCACTCCATCAACATCTTCTTATTAAGAAATTGTCACACAATGTGATGAGAAGAATTTTTTTCAGAACTTCAAAGGAAAATCATACAGAGTCATTCTGTCATGCTCATACATCTTAAGACAACATTTTTTCACTTTAAAAACAAAATGAGGCTTTAAATGCCATTATGCAGAAGATGCAAAGGGGAAAACACAACAGAAGAAAATATTTTTCTGCACCTCTTTTGAGGGAAATTAAATAATTATTTAGGATTGTTTAAAAAAAATCCAAAAAACAACAAACCAAAAACAACTGGCTGTTACTCTACATCAAACCACCTACTTTCTTTTAAAATACTTTAAAAAAAATCCAAAAAACAACAAACCAAAAACAACTGGCTGTTTGTTACTCTACATCAAGCCACCTACTTTCTTTTAAAATATTTTCAGTCCACGATAATGAAGTCTCCTAAAATTGTTGTGAAAAAGCCTTCTCCAATATCTAGAAAAAAAGACCTAGTTGTTTTTTATTTATCCCTGGAGTAAGTTAATTTTTACCTCTTTAATGCTCTCAGTAATGTATTTTCACTCAGCTTTTAAAATTATATGTTTCTGTTTTCAATATATATTGGATCCTTACAGGATGTGGAAGCTCACTAGTTCAGCAAAGGAAATCACCATGCTTACAACTATCTATTTCAGTTACATACAAGACACTTAGACAATTCACTTACATCAAATATAAAAGATGAAAACTTTCTAGTCTTCCCCAGGCTTTGGATAATTATTTGTATTTATTTGTATTTCTACAATTGCTTTGCATAAGTAACATTTCAAGACATGACTTTGAGCTTTTTAGATTCCACAAAGGAGCCAACACCACCAAATAACATTCAACTAAATACCCAGGCAAACCAAAAATCAACCAGACAATAAAATAAAATGAAATAGAAGTAGATAGTTCTTTTTCATAAAGATGAAAGTTCTCTGAATTACAAGACAGTAAAAAAACCTATTAAGTACATTAAATATGGAGTAGAGATTTTATTGTCCACGGTTTTGAAACAAAACAACTCAGAAATGTAATCTACCAGGAAAATAACCTGAAAAGTAAAAATAGGTGTGATGAGACGAGAACAAATCCCTCTTAAAAGTCAGCCACCTAAGCCTGATCTGTCAACAGCAGACAGATTCATACCAACCTCCCTGCATTTCTAGGACTCTTTTTTTTTTTTTTTTTTTTATTTTGCCAGGTTCTACATCAAGCACTCAAGCTGCTTTAAGGCATGCCTTAGCATGGAAAAGCCTCGAATCTCATAGTTCCTCCGACAGTGGGAGGCTGAGGGGAACAAACAAAGTGTAAGAGTTCCCTCTAAAAAAAGTTAGGAGATTAAGAACCAAAGTTTTGAGTTACTATGTTTCCTCATGGTTCCATGAGCATTTATCTGGAATGTTCCTAAAGTTGTAAAATAAAAGAAATGCTGAATAAAAGAAATGCTGACAGCAGAGGTAAATGGCAAATAGCTTCCATGTAAAAGTTAAGCCATCTGCTCATATTTTGTACAGAAATACATAATCTCTACCACAGAGCATCCTTAATGAAAATATTTGTTGATTAATATGAATCAATTCCTCACTTACATTGCCAAAATTATAATTTGCTCCTCTCAGCCACTGAAAGGACTAAGGACTATAATTGTTTAGGTGCACTGGATTCTTAAAACAGTAAAAACTGATTTTATTTCAAGAATTCTTTGCAGCTAAATCACCACAGATTTTGATGTTCACATGTATTATTTTTTCTTTTTATTTTGTGTTTGTCTGTGTTCTTTAGTATACTCTTATAATCCTGATCATTTGTGTCCAGCAGGAGGGTGAGGAAAAATCCCAAACACTTTTGACACAGAGAAGAAATTACACTTACAATCTTTGATTGTAGTAAAATACAAATATGGCTTAGTAAATATCTTTAGCTTCTAAGGAAAAGAAAAAAAAAAAAAAAAAACCAAAAAAAAAAAAAAAAAAAAAAAAAAAAAAAAAAAAAAAAAAAAACCCAACCTTTTCTAGCAGGCCGCAGCAGATATTGAAGTGTTTTAAAATTTGGCAGAACAGGGCTCCAATTTTTAATGTGGAGAAGTAGGGAGGCAAGAGAACCTCACTAAAATAGCCCTAGTTTTTAATTTCATGTCAGATGATTTGGAATTAAGTGTTTTGGAGGATTTTTTTAATATTTGCAAGTGACAAATACTAATGATGCATTTATTGTAACTGTTGATTCCTGTAATAATGAATTCATATCATATCTCCACTGCAAATAATATGTTCAGGTATTTTGACAGAGCAAGATTATTTCTCATCGTCAGGAAGAAAGTAGAGAATTTTCACAGAGATCACAGGGGTTTTATTCACAAGGACAGTATCTGTATAAATTGCAAAAGTCACACCTTTGTGCGTCCTATATTTTTTACTTAGGTCAAGACTGCCTAACTCATCTCAAAAAAAATCAACACTATTTACACTTTGGAGTCTCACACATATCAGAAACCACAGAGCTTCTAACCTTGCATAAAGATTAGTCAGTAGAAAGGTGAACACTGCAGAGTAGTAAAGCTCCTGCTAACCTTGTGTTGGTGCACTTGTCAAAGCAATACTGTATCAAAGGCACGACTTTTGTTTTGATTCCCTAAGCCTTTACAAGGCACTCTCAGGTGACAGATTTTTTGCTGTTCATAATTGAAGTTAAACTCCACAAAATATCTGTAATAGAATGAGGATGTTCATGATGTCTACTTCAGTTGGTACTTCTGTTAGGGGCAGCATCCCCATTTGATGAAAAAATGAAGAAGTTTGTATCTGACAAATTGAATCAGCATTAGTGTATCTTCCCTTACAATTTCCAGCTTCCTTTATGGACTTTATTTTCCTGCCAAAACCATGAATGTTTTATTGCCAAGTACTCAGATTTTTCCAATACTGGAATTTTAGTTAGGCTAACCAAATTCTTTGTTAAAAAATAATAGAACATCTTATTTTCTTTTCTCCTATTGTCTCAAATATTTTAAGTAGTCTCCTCCCTTAGTTCCTGGTCACCTGCAGAAAAGTTTTTGATCCCATTTCAAAATCATCTCTAGGCTCTTCTATTTCTCCATGTACTACTAAAAGAACTAATTTTTATCCATCATACATTGGACAGACATTATTATATAGGACTTAAGAAGCTCAATATTAATTTATCAGCATTTCCTTGTGTAAGCTATATGACAGTTTCCATGAGCATGTTTACAAATTTTATATAAACATTTACCAGATAGCCACAGGCCTTTAACTTAATGGTCTGTCAATAGTGGCAAGGTGGGGATGAAGCAAAAATAGGATGAATGTTTTTTGAGGAGACATAATTTCTTAATGTTTAAAAGATACTCTAAGTTCACGAGAAAACAAAGATTTGTTTTTACTTGTATCTCTGTTCTAAAAATACTTTTTTTTTGTTTAAAATAAATTTAAAAATCATTAATTGCAAGTTGTTTAGAGGCATTTTATTTTCCATCCTCCATTATTTTTATTTTCCATCCTCCCTATGTTAGAATCAGAAAGGGTGTGGAGATTTCTGCAAAAAGACCACAAACAATCTGAAAGTGGCTGCACAAATTTACTTTCCTTTAAAAACTGCAAAAAACAGATGCATGTACAAATCCAATTCTGTGGTATAAAAAAATGAATATTCAGAGTCTGCTGAGTGCAAAAATAAATCACTCAATAAGGTTAAAAGAACAGTGAATTCTGGGAAACTGATAGAATACAAGCTACAGCACAGATAATCATTAGGCAATGAGAAAGATCTGGCAAGATTTCTGTAACAAAATTAACGCTGATAACTCTGCATCATCAGTTTACGAGTACAAGTGGGATTCAGGATAAAAAAAGAACCATGTCCTGTTTAAGTACTGACAGAATATAATCCCATATGTTGAAAAGGACACTATTAATAGGCCAATCTTTTCTGTGAGAGGGAGAAATACAGTCTCACTTACATAAATTGCAAAGATATTAAATTTGGAGGTTAAAATTTTTTACACTGTAAAAGCATTAGAAAAATTTGACTTAATTATATGTAAGGAAGAAATGCTTAAGTTAAAACATAATTCCTTAAAACCAGTCATCAAATAAAAACTCCATGAGTTGGTCAAAATTAACTTTCACACAATCTCATTACTTTTGTAGGGTTTGTTCTCTGTGATCACCCACCTACATGGGACAGTTTTTCTTCCATGTCTTGACAAATCTCCTTCATCTATTTTCTTGCTATTCAGACATAATCTACCTCTCTGAAAATAAAAAATAATAATTAAAAAAAAAAAGTACAAGCTACATTTGGATGGCTTGAGGTTTTTTTTTTCCTGTATCTGCAACTGTACAGCTTTATACCTCTATCAACCAACTAAACGAAATAGGCATTTATATTATTTGCTAATCACTTACAAACTTGTATACAGCACAGCAGCAATTTCACTGCTTGATTTAAAACCCTAGAATAGCTCCCTTAAAACCAAATCAAAACAGACATGCCATATTAATGTAAAATATTATTTGACTGGGAAAAATGTAATCAGTAAAAGGATGTCTGCATAACATAAAATCCCATTAAAAAATCAGTAAGTTATAAGTTCCAAAATTTGTAACCTGCATACGACTGTCAGTCCATTGCCAAACCAATATTTACAGTCTTTACTTCAATTTCCAGCCCTTTAACCTCCCAATATCCAAGCCAGGTCCTAAGAATGCCCTCCTTGCCTCCCTATTTAAACTCATTCTTTCTGATTCAGCTGAAGGCTGAACTAATGTCCACTATATATGAATCACATTTCTTCATGCAGTATTTTGCCTTCCTGCTGCTAGTTCATGTTTCTCAACTTAGATGTACCATAAAATTCAAGTCCCACTGAACTGTCCACACTATTAGGTCTCTGTCCATGAGAAATTTCCTGGGAATTCTGCTGCTAATCATCACTATTTTCATGTTTCCTTTTTCAAGGTTCGGATAAAATTTCAATTGCATGATCAAATTGTTTTTGTAGCTACTCATTTCAAAAACCCAAACATTTATCTTCATGTATACATAACTATCATGTGCTCAGGGAGAAAAATAGAAATACATTAAACCACATCTAAATATGTCTGCCCTACCTCTGAGAAAAAACCCAGCATTTAAAAGATATAAGAAGGCACAATACTAGTACCTGCCTGTTGGGATTTTTTTTAAAAATTCGAATTTTCTTACAACAGAAAACAATAGTTTATACACTTGCCCAAAACAATTCTTAAAAGTAGTAATTTTCACAAGATTTTTTTTTTTTTAATACAAAACCCATTTTTCTCTAGCAAAGAACTCCCTATATATATTAGTTAATTCAGAGAACTGAAAGCAGTCCTGTGGAGATGCAGAGGATATAATCATGGACAAAAAGGCTATTACAAAGATCAACAGATCATATTTTCTGTCCCTTTTTCCCTCACAGAAAGACCTACACTTGTTTCTATCCCAGCTGATATCAGTCTAATTTCAAAACCTCTTATCAGTGAAGTTTTCAAAACCTTCCTCAAACCTCTAACCCAGTCCTTAGGCATCCTTACTGTCGCAAGATATTTCCTAACGTCTAACCTAAATCTCCCTTGCTGATTTTAGTCTTTAGTTTGTTATGCCCACACAAGTTTGGTATTGTCTAGTTTGAACAACCACTGTTCTTTACAAATTTCCTCATGGATTATATTTTCTTTAGACAACTGATCATTCTCATAGCTCACCTGTAGTGAACGCTTTTCAACTGGCCCACATCTTCCTGCTCTGGATTGTCACGAATTGAGCTTCATCCTTTCAATTATCTAGTAGCAGAAATCAAATGTGTTCTGTCAACCCAATCATTGTACAGAAAACCTACAATGGGCAGCATTTCCCTCAAAGGCTATATTAGAAAAAGAAAATGCACTTCCATGTGTACCACAGTCTGGGTTATTATTGCAGATTGACACAAAGGACAGGTCACAAGGGCTCAGGTCTTGATCACGCTAAGTATGGTGTAGCAGCAACACTTATTTACTGAAGTGTAACTATCAGTAAGAGGCTCCAATACAGGCTTTTTTTCACAAAGAAGAAAATACTTTATGTTTCTCAAAATTAACTTATAGAGAAACCCTGGCACACAGATGCTTGTATATATATATATATATGTGTGTGTGTGTGTCTGTATACATATCTTTATATACACTTATTTAATCTAAATCGTGCTTTAATGTTAGGCTAATGTAAGACTAGGATACAATTTTCCATTAGGAAAGGGCAGAATATATAGGAAAAAATAAATCAAAATCTCTGATGCTTTATGGCACCTTGTTAGTGTATATGTGTTCACATGTACTGCACAGGTGCAGTCTGGGGGAGATGCGTAGGTTGCTTTTCAACCAAAGGTGTCATTGCACTTTGTATGTGCTCTACGCATGAGACTGAACACACACTGCAGGTCTACTTTCCTAATTATATCTAGCAGACTGTGGTGTTGTGGTGACAGGGAATCAAGAACAAACAAGTATTTTGTAAGATTATGTAGGTCTTATCCCACACACTACTGAGGGAGTGAATTGCAGGTTCAGTTGAGTATGTGAACAGGAGTCATCCCTTTGACTGCGGTTCTGACACACCAGTAAAGAGATGAATAATTCTAGGGATTAATTATCAGGTCTGGGAGGTGCAGCTCCACATATGAAAATTGTTCATTTAAATATATTAATCAGTCCTCCCCAAGAGTTAAATTAGCTAAATACAGATAAAATGTAGCTCTTGCTGGATATGTAAATACAGCAAACTTAGAAGCAGAGGTACATTGGAGAGTCTGTTGTGTTCACAGTTTCTTTCAGTCCAACAAAGTAATGGAATGTTGACATTGATGTTTATTCCAAATTTGTTTCTGTGTCTTATTTTAGAAGAAATCTTTGCAGTTTACCCAGTCTCTGGAATTCTACCAAATTGTCAATATTTTTGCAGATACATTTCCCAATCTCAACAGTCAGCCCACTGGACTGGAAATATGCGCTTCATTTATATGATTTCCCATTCTTTATGCTCCAGTATTTTCCTGTATTTTAATTATAGCAGACATTTCTACATAGTTTTACAGCTGTAAAAGTTTTTTAGTTTGAAAGCCTTTGCCTGTATAGCAATAAAAGATGAAGCAGGATCTCAACACATTTTCTCCACATCATGTGAAGAACTCTTGCCTGTGAGATACTGAATTACTTCAAAGTCTCCTTATGACTATAAAAAGTGATAAATTTTCTGTGTAGATGTGTGGGTGCACAAGTGTGTTTAAAGTACGACTTTCTGAAGACGTCAGCCTTAATGATCTTGAGCAAGATATATACACATAGCTATATATATATGTGTGCATATATTTATTCACATCTATAGATATACATACACATATATAGATGGATGTGTATACTTATGCACTCACACATCCCACAATAAAAGCCCAACAATTCAAAACCACAGAATGTTGAAATACACTGCAGCATATCTCACAATAAAGATTGTTGCTATAAGGGTACAATGCTTCTTATTTAGGGGCGTTACTTTTCAGTAGAGTGTTTTGGTTTGGATCTTTTGGTTTTTTTGGGTTTGTTTTTTGACTACCTGACAGTTCTGCCATGCTATTTTACAGTAGGCAGAGTGATATTGAAGTTTAGGAAAAAATAGTAAAGAACCCCTACAGAATTATATTTCACAAACAGCCATATACATAATAAATATATATGTGTGCTTGTTCCAAAAATCAAAGAATAACTCTTGATAGTCATTGATAACTCAATAATCTGTTATTTTTGTTTTCAGAACATCACAGTATTTTACAGACATCAGAACCTTCACACAGATCCAAACTTACAATGGAGAGAGAGATATCAGGAGTTAAAACAATTTTTCTCCACAGGATTTTGTTCTATTTTTTTTTCCTGCCTTCACAGCTAGAAGAAAGCTTGGAACCATCATCTTGATTAAAATGCAGAGAACATAAGTACCTATTTTATTTTCTTGTTTCAGTTTTCTCCATAGCAATAGGTCATTTACAGCATATTTTTTTGTCATTATTTCTAGCTGCATACTGTGACAGAAAGAATCCTGCTCCCGGTCCCCATGATGCCTTTCTAAAGTGCCTATATGCACCTCACTTGGCCTTTCCTAAACTTCCTCCTTTTAAATGAGCTTGGGAAAAGTTGTTTCTGAAAGAGCAATTCAGCTAATTTTCTGAGCCTAGAGGAATACAGTTAACTGATTTATTGCCCTGTGGAAGTTGTAATTGTTGCAAAACACGATGTATTCCCAGAACAGTGATATAAGTATGTCACTTGGAAAATATGCCTCCCAGCATTCCACTGAAATTAATGAAGCATCATTAAATAGTTGCAGTTCTTAAGCATGTTGCACATCCCAGCATGCAAAGAGTTATTGACAAACTTTGAGATGTCAAGAGATAATATTTGTAGAATCATAAGCTAAATAGAGTAATAGTTGCTGAAGGAATGCTTTAATAATATACCAAGTTTCAGTTCTTTAACATACACTGCAACTTTGAGAGCCTGTAACAGAAAATGATAAATTGTTGGGCTGCCTGCAAGCATGCAAGTAACTTCAGCTATTACAAATTATCAGGAAAAAATTACCCTCTTCACCCCCCAACTCCTTAAAAAAAAAAAAAAAAAATTAGGAATACTTGCACAACTAAGGATACTGTTTCCAAAAGGTTCACTTGCTAACAAACAAGGAAAAAAAAGAAAAAACCAAAACAACCAAATCCTTCTCTAATACCCATTTGAAATATTTTGTCAGAATATATAAAGTCAACTAGGAACAAGTTTTTCTATTAGCACTGGTAATCTATCAAATTAAATTTAAAAATAGGACAAAATTTTCAAGACCATGCAAAAATTTTCAGTACTCTCTAAAATTCAGATTTAGATGATTACATAAAACACCAAGTTTAAAATATAATGAATAGCTCTCATTTGAGGTTGATTTTGAAAATTAAGCCACAAAAAAACCACATTTTCAAAAGATGATATAGTTGAATGAATTGACAAGTACACTCAAATTTGGAATGTTAACTTTTATCATATGTTAAGTATTATACTGTAATCTTTCATGAAGACTAAAGCCACATTTCAGCGAAAGCTCATCAGTTGTCCAAGTTCCACTTACTATTCTGTAATGTGGCTTGACTATGATAAGTCAGCAGAATCTTAAAGGAAAATCAGAATCAGGGATATTCACAGCATCGTGAACTTGATCACACACTGACAGAATTAGAAAGTAGAGCAAGCTTACTTTCACAAAGGAAATCTAACTTTGTAATCATGAAAATGTATCCTGGACATCTAATTTTGACTTAGCCATCTGAATTATGCATCTCTTCTAAGCACAGCTACAATATGCACGTTATAACGTAGGCTTTATGAAAACAGGTTGGTTTGGCAACTATTATTTGCCCATTTTATATGAAAAATTCTTTCAATGGTCCGTTGATGCTGTGAGTAATACAAGTAATCCAGAAATAAACAATATTTATAATCTCCATTTTCTGAATCAGTTTATTTATGCAGTGCATAAATGGAGCATACTCTAGTTTTCATGCCAACAGACCAACATTCCATTATGTGTCACATTTTTGTCTAAAAGGTACTTACTACTCTCCATCTGGCTGTATTCTAAGAAATATTGGAATCCTAATAGTCTGTCTTTACTTATGCCAGACAAATGGCTGAGAACTTATTGATTTAGACTTTATTTCATATAATGAACTGTCAATCAAAGTGCAAGCAGATATTCTATTATGGTTACTAAGTACTTAATTATCATTTCATATTATTTACTGTTCTTAAAGTAGCAGAACAGCACAGAAAACACCTGAAATGGCTATAGAAACAGAAAAAAATTGGCATGAGATATGTGAGAAATGCTAGCAATGAGCAAGTGCTGCTGGCAAGTAAATATTGGAGGCAGATCACATATACACATAAAACATGAGAGACATGGTACTAAGTGCTTGTAATCACTTTTCTATTAAGTGTTTTCAGGATAGCTGGAATTCTTTGGTTTCTCTTCAAAGAATGTAAAAAACTATTTACATTTCTAGAACATTTTCAACATACTAATTTTCTGCAAAGTTCACTTCCTGCCACACTTTAAGAAGGAGGAAAAATAATAAAAAGCTGCCTTTCAATCAGCCTTCAGATAACTACTCAAACAGACACCATCCACCTGAAACAGGCAAAATTTTATGGATTTCGTATTGATCAGATCACTAATACCTCACAAAGTTTAATAGCAATTCATGAACTGAAATGATAGACAAAAAACATAAATATCTGCATAACCAAATATTCCCAGTCTTACAAACTATCAAAAGCAGAAGACAGAACTCTTTGTTTCACGTATCCTGATCATATCCCCTGAAACTGTGAACAGAACACTCATTTCACCAGGATTCTACAGAAAGTAAAGAGCACAGATACCACCTATATAATAACTTAAATTAGCATCTATTTAAGGAAAACAACACCAACAAGAAGTAACAGAAGAAGAAGAACTAATAGAAGAAGAAAAGAAGAACAAGAAAAAAGAAAAGAAGAAGAAGAAGAACAACAAGGTAAAAAAAAAAAAAATATAATAATAATAAGCCACGACTTTACAGCTTCTAATTATTTAGGAAACAAGGTGTGAGTTTCCAAGTTATACGAAATCATGTCATAATAGCAATAAAAAAATTTACCAATTTGAGAAATATATCTTTTGGTCTTAAGTAATCTTTGCACAAATTATTTTAAAACCTCTACAATGAAATAAAACAAAAATAAATTTAAAATCCTAACAGCTAACATCATCACAATTTTGTCCCAATTTTGAATAGTGACATTCAGCTTATAACGGTAAGTATGAATCCAAAATACCAACTGAAAACTAAGTGGATATGAAGAAGAATTCAGAACTCAGAACAATTTAGCAATTATAAATCTTAAGGATTTTTGTGCTATGAAATTCCACTCATTCTGAGAAAATTCCACAGAGCAATTTTCTGAGAAAGTGTTTCACTATACAAACCTACTTAATACTGAAAATTTGTATTTTAGTAATTTGGATGAGGGGAAAGCAAATCATTCCACAAAAAATAAAAACCTTTTGTGAGCCTGATGGGGTTATTAATTATCTCAAACAAGAAGAGTGCTATTGTTCAATTACACCCTCTCTATTGCCATTTATTTCATTTAGAAGGCACTCATATACCAGGGTGATGGATGGCAACCTACAGTAAATAGATTTGGAATAGATTTAATGCTTACCTTCCCAGTCAAAATTCTAAGACTTTGTGAAATGGAAAGGGGTTTGGTCCTTTATTCGACTCCTTTCAATTGGCTATTCATTGGTTAGCTGACAGCAAAAGGAAGTAACTATCCATCATCTTCAATAGAGAGCCAAGGCAAGCAAAAGAAAATCTTAATAATGCTCTGCCAAAAACAGTAGGGAAAAAGCATTGTAATTTTTAGATGCAAGAATGATACTCAGATCCATGATTTTTATCACACAGAGTATCATCATAGAGAGCTATTCACATCTGTTATAAAGGAGAACTACACACTTTTTAATTTACTCTTCAGTCTTGCTAGTTTGAATGCCTCCTGCATCACTTTCCAAGGTAAAATGAAGGCATTGAACTCTGACCAGGACAAAACCATTTATGTAATAAAACTTTATTGACTGAGAGCATATGAATCTTATTAATTTGACTTTAGAATTCAGAAAAGAAAGAATAACAGGTGTCCAGCACCTCAGCACAATGATAATGATTTCTTGCATTGAATTAATAGCAATGAAACAAGCCTGATTTCAGCAGCTGTTGGAAGCAGCAGAGTTGCTTCTTTCAGAATAAAGAGAGACTCCCACCTCCCCTGATAAATGCATTCAAATCAAACAGTGCATACCAACAGTCGGCAGTGCCCTGCTCTAGTGTTAACAGTGATTAATCATATCCCTGATTGGTTCTCAACTATCTTCACTTCCAGCCTCGCTGTGGACAAGATCACCAAGCAGCTCATTAAAAGAGCTGTACATGAGCTGCAGGAGGGAAGGATGGCGATCCCCGAAGAATTGTTATAATCAGTATGAGGCCTTTCAGCACTTTATATAAGCTTAACTGAGGTCAGGTGTCAGTGATTGCCCACACCTCTCCTGAGGCCGATACCACTTTGTACCCTGCTACTGAGAATACCATCCAAGTAGCACAATTCCATTTTATTGGTGGAACATTTGTGGGAACTGCAGCATGGGGAAAAAAAGACCATTGACTCTATGCACTTAATAAGTGGTCTGCAAGTACTGGAGTTTAGGAATACAGAAAATGGATAGAATATGGGCAGATAGTTATCCAGCTGTACCAACTGGGTAATTTGTTACAGGTGCATTATTATTTAACCCATCTTTTGCAGTCTGTTATTTTAGCCTTCTACTAGCTAGATATCAATTTTAAATTACTCATGCCATCCATCTTTATAGACAATAGAGAAAGATCCTTCAGCAAATAATTCAAATACTGGAAAATAGACCCCTAGGAAACATGATTCACTCCCTTGAGATTTTTATTTTTTTCCACTGACCATAGACAGCCCTGGATTATTAGTTTTGATCTAGCACCTAACTTTTAGATGGGCAACTTATGTGAGTGATAACAAATTTCTCTGTAATTGAATTATGATTTTAGTGACTAGCAAATTAAAGTTGTTGGCCCACCTATTTCTATTGTTGGTTCTCAGCCCATAGGTTTTGGTCAGGTTGTCAGAAATATTTGCAATGCCACTGGACATTAGACCAACTGACCACATATGTCCAGTGGGACATTGGCCTTAAAAAGGCCTTCAAGGATCACTGGTGTCTCCTCTCAGAGTAATTTATATTAGGCATTGTAAAGACCCTGTATTTATTTAATTAATGCATTATTAAGCATTCCTCAAAACCACATTCTTCCCTCCTTTCTGCTCTCTGACCTCACACAGATGTTGGTATCTCTTAAAAGCTCTCTCTGAGCTCATCCACTGCTGTAAGGAACCAGTCTTTTGAAAATTGAAAAAAAACTTAATCTGTGTACAAAATACTGTGGAGGTCACCTCATTAAAGTTTTCCTCTAAGTTACTGAAAGTAACAAACCAAAGAGTTTTAAAGGCATCTGTTACTTAGCCACACATCCTTGTGGATTTTGGTCTCTCTAACTCCTGACAGCTGCTTAAGTCATTACCATATCCTCATCAACGTAATCAGTACCCTAAGGCTGCCCTACCTCTCAAATTCACAATCTGCAATGCTGCTCACTTCAGTGCTTTCGGGTATATTAGCAACCCAAGCTTTTTCTGCTTTGATGTGCATGTTCTATACCACTGACCCCAAAATATGCAGGTCTAATGAATTAGCTTTAATAGTTTTTTTACCCACTTAAATGTTTTTAATTGGCTATACTACTATGTGTCTTGAACTACACTGAAAAGTTCACAGCATAGATGCTAATGGTGCCTTTCTAATTACTGCATAATGAACAAAGGTCTGTCTGAGCAATTTCAGAGGTTAGACTTCATAATTAAGAACCCCATTTTAATAAAAATCAACTCAAAAATTTCACACACTTAATCGAAATAATATACACCATAAAACAATATTTTTAAAATATCTGGGGATTTAAACATATTTTTATAAGTTCTTTTAGTTACAAAAAAATTAATATTTTCTTCATTTCCTTTTAATCTACCTGCCAACAGCCAAAACCTCAGCTTTATCACATTGTCCCTGAAGTGCACTTAACTTGCATGGATCACTGCTCTGGGGCTGGACTTGATTTTTCTTTTCACTTACTTAAGGGAGCACTGATAACTGAGGGGCAGAGTCCCGCCAGCTACAGGCAAATTTTACATCATTGTCTGTATGTGCAAGAAGCAAATTATTTGTCTCAGAAAACTACAACGTTATTTCAAGCTAAATTCTATTATTTCTCCAAGACTTCCAGTTGCAGGGGTATCAGTAAAGATATTATTTCTAAAGCGGACAGAAAATGTAGCAGCTGGTTCTATTTCATCCCCTGTGCCAAACTGCTTTGTGCATCAACGGCATTTGTTAAAACAGCTTTGCATCACTGCTAGTCTGCTAGACCTGAGATCATGGCAGGAAGATTAAAGTTTAGGAGTAGGGTAGATGAAAAGGATGGAAAGTCCTGTTGTAATGTCTAAACACTGTGGATTAGATATGAACAAGTTCCAGTATCAGTTATTTCCATCAAAACACCAGTTTTCTTCTCCTTTTATGTTATTAGGTTAGAAAAATATTCATACACCAGTGTTGCACACATTAGCTATCATTTAGACCTGATGTTAGGATATCTAATATGGTTGAATGAACAGCTACAACAATATGTGAAGTTCAATCACAAAAAGCGTTGGGCATTTCACTACCATTTCAATTTAAATATGTAGGTACAAATTCACAGCAAGGGTATGTTATATCTCACTTGAATTCCTAAAAGCTAGTTGCAATCACATTCAGTTTCCTGACACATTTCCATCTGGCCCTAAGCATTTTGGTTTTTTTGTTTGTTTGTGTTTATTAAATATTTCCTTTAGAAACTAAAACATTAGTTGCAGAGTTTGCAACTAAATACACGTTAGCAGGAAAATCAGATAACATACAGCTTCTGATAAAATTAACAATGTGGTACCAATAGTCCAGGCACACTAAATTTTTTTTGACTGCCAGAAGTCTACGTTATATTCAGATCAGTTAAAACCTGCATATATCTAGGGCTTCACCTCCATGAACATTTTTGTTTGAATCAGGAGCGAGTTTTAGAAATGAAGATACATCTGGTGTTCACTGACTGAGACTGAGCTCACAATGTGTAGAGGCTTGAAACTGCAGGAACTGCTTCACACAAACTGATTCTGGTGAATGGTAGAGGGAGTTCCTGCATTCCAGGACATTCAGCACAGGACAAGACAAGAGCCAGACTCAGAAAAATTCTAAAAATTCATCAGGTTTAAACGTCAGGACCTCAGCATCAGTTGCTTCACTCTAAGGTGGTGGTGGAAGACAAGTCACACGTGTCTCTTGTCTGCTCATCACACTTGCAAGAGGAAGAAGAAAAACATCAGGCGTTTTTTTTTACTTAAGAGGTAAGTTCTTAGACTGCAAATTCCAATTTTTTTCTGCCCATACTGTTCTACAGCAAAAGATATGAATGGCTTAGGGTTAAAAAACCTTGGTCACAGCCCTACACAAAAGTTGAAGAGTTGAAACAATCCTTCAGACTTCCACTTTTTAACCAATATTCAGAGGTCAGGAAGAAGACAATGTATATTCCTTGACACTTCCTTGCTGTTCTCTTTAGAATCCTAAACACTACCACCTTCTCTTTATGAACAACATCTGACAAAGCACCTCTGCAAAGTCTGAGGTCTAAAGGGATACCATGAAACTTGAGGGAATTTTAAAATATTTTAATAGTTAGCAGCCAGACATGTCTTAACCAGTATTTTTATATATTTTTCCTCACAAACCACAAAATTATGACTACATCACCACTACACCACACCACTACACCACCAATTACTGTACAAAATACATCACAGCCTCATCTCTATACAATTATTATCCATTCTCATTTATGTAGCCTGTGTAATTTCATTAAAAAACATGTTTGTGAAGATGAGTGGTTATTACTTTTATTCCTGTCTTAATGAATACTGCTTTCTTCCATGAACTTTACTATATATGCATAAAAATTTCTAACTGATTATTGAGTAATTCTTTAAAGGTATGGTGAATTCTGAACTGACATTCATTTCACTACCTGCAAAATTAATGCAGAAATAAGCAGCTAAGTGATGCAGATTTTAAAACAGAATTGCATATAACAGAGAGAAAGTATTTTGGTCACTGAAACTGTATAATACCTATTGAATAGAATTTCATTGATTGGTTAAATTCCAGTTCGGAAGAACACATGTGATCACTTTTTTTCCTAGAAGTGAATCACCATTCTTGTGAGTAAAATGATTTTTTGATGGAATATAGCAAGGGAGTATCACTGGGGCACAGCAGGGGAAAGGACACTGTCAGATAAACCAATAGAGCTTTCTATCATGCAGAGTTGACAAAGGAGTGGAGGGGTAAGTGAAATTCCCAACAGTCTTCAGATAGTATTCCATTTACTGGGTGGGTTTTGTGACGACTTAATGCAGCTTCTATTCCTGCCTGTAAATTCCTATTATATGAAAAGATTTTTTTCACAGGTGAAAGTAAGAAGGAAAATAAGAATTTATGTCCAACTTCCTCATACATGCATCTTCTTAAATATACCCATTGCTGAAATAAATAAAACAAAAAAATAAAACAAACAAAAAAACACTATAAACTCAGCAAAAGTCTATTTCATAATGTGCTTAGGATTACCTCAATTTCAATTTTGTGAGATTGGAGCAAAGATAATTATGTCTTGACATGAAAAAAACAATGGCTTTAGAACAAAGGAACTCTTCACTCTCTCACTTGGTACATATTTACATTTAATTTTCATGCTTAAAGGACTTGTATTTCAATCTCCAAAATGAACTTTAATGCAAACTGAGGGTAAAGATCATCATCTTCATTAAGCATCAACCAGCAATCAAACAAATAAGAACATTTCAAAGAAGATTTCCCACCCTGCAGGGTTCCAGTGAAGGAACTAATAAAGTGAAATATGAAAAATAAAACTGTTCTTCAAGAAGAACAGATCTAATTAAAAGGAAGACCTAACAACTTCATGGATTAATTGGGAACCAACTGAGATAATTAGACCTCTGGGAATAAGATTACACCCATCATAAACTGCTTTTTTCACAACTACAGGTTAAGTGCTTAAAGCTTTAATTGGGGGCAGCACTAAGAGGAAAATGGAACTTGCACAGAAGAATTAATATTTGGGGAAGCAATATCCTGAAGTACTTTGGCATCGTTAAAAACCACACTATTATTTTTTCCCCAAGTGCATGGGATTCTGGAGCCAAGTGGACAACTGTGGTTAGTATTTGTACCAATCAAAAAATGCTCACACCATTATACTTTGACCTGTAAACTACATGTAGCTACTCTGTACATTAGTAGTTCAAATACAGTCTCACGCTCTGAGATTAGTTCAAACGAGGTGTTATTTTAACATACAGGTTCTGCAGTCAAACCATGTCTTTCAAGAGAAATATACCCTGAGAACACAACAATAAATTAGAAAGAAAAAAAGAGAAAAAAAAGAGAACCTAAAGACTGGGTAAACTGCTTCAAAGAAGAACTGCTTCTCAGAATTGCTCCAAGCACTAATTTCAATTAAACCATTTGATACTGAAACAGTTTAATACCATAATACAAAAGTAATGGAAACTTTGGCATCCATCTGACAAATTGTGTGACCATTAAACATCTTGAAAAGCACAGTGGGAAAGTTTAATAACACAACACAAAAAGTGGTCAGAGTCTCTGCTTTAATCCCCCTTTAAGGGTTGGAAGACACCTGCAGAAGAAAAAAATTCTGTATTTTCTAAAATCTCCATATGTTCCTTCCCAAATCTTAATATTCAATATAAAGCCAAATTCTTTTCAATTAGTAATTTTATTTGCTTGCAAAACAACATACTTCAGCACTAACTCACCGTCTTTTTTTTTTTTTTTTTTTTTTTTTTTTTTTTTTTTTTTAAGATCAATATAAACTGATGGGAAGTTTGAATTCTTCAACTGTTTTAAAACACCATGGAGTACACATGGGATTGAATTTACTGGGACATAATTTTGATGTGAAACAAGTTATATGACCCAAAAAAATCCAGAAAGTTAGCAGTGTGCTTAATCACTGATAGAAACCTAATCTAAAAAATTTTGAAGAATGTTTTTTGATTTTGATTTCTGCTTCAGTGGGTTTTAAATATGTTGCAAGGTGCTTCTCTGAATATGTATGGTATAGTCCATGGCTATTTTTCCAATGCACTCATATTTTTTCAGAAGGTCTCAAACCATTCACATTCACTTCTCTTTTGCAGCCTTTGTCAATCTGTCCAGCTCCTGCTGTTGGGCTCTACCTGCATATTCAAACTGTAGTTATTAATTTAAGGGTGACGAGCTTTTTGATGACTAAGAACTACCCTACAAGCCTGGTACAGTTACCTCAGATAATAGGTATCTCAGGGAATTTCACCCATTACTGTCTGTCTGAGACAGTGCTTAGATGTGCATTGGTTCTTGTCTGTTTTACCCTACCTCTGTTGCTGCTACAGCTCAGGATCCTCCCTTTTCTCCATTTTAAACTCCACCAAGTAATACGAATCTATGAGGCAGATGATCAGGGGATGAAGAAACTGTCCAGACCAACAACATTCCAACGTCATATCCTACAGATGGGCAGATTCTTCGTTGCCCTAGTTCTTTGATGAATCTTTTGGTGTTTGACCATGTCTACTTGTTGCTCTTTGGGCTGGTACACTTTGCATCTTTTCTTGTTTAAGATTTTTTCCTAGTTCCAAGAAAACCCTCTCACTTCATCTTACTCAAACTATACCATGGAGTGATATGTTAATTGTCATAACTACAGATGTCAGTTTTAGTCAATGAAATTGTGTGATAAGTTTAGTGTAGCACCACGACTTTGTAAGATCACAATAAACACATTGTTGGTAAGTGTCAACTAATTTGCAACTTGGTGTGAGAAAAAACCATACAATAATAAAGTAAATCTCCTAGCAACCTTATCAAGTACCATATAACCCTGATCACTCAAAATACAGGCACAAATCTCTTAAAAATAAAATATTTCTAAGTGCTATGCATTCAAAGCCAAGATTGTCAGTTGTTTCTAACTATTTCTATATGCCTTCTGGATTCAGGCACTAATGAACCAATAGCTATCAGCATGACTTTTGCTGAAATACTGCTACATTAATGAGTTTGGATCAGCTGTTCAAACAGTTTGGCTGAAAAAGATGTCTGGTCAGGAAATATATCGGGGGAGGCAAATATAAATGTTAAGATCTAGTCCCATAAATTTGTTGATTGCAAACACAACGCCCAAAACCTTTTACAACATTCAGCTTGATTTGATACTATACTGCATAAATAAGACTGTATATAAAAATGCCTTGTTTATGTTTTGTGCAAAAATAATGAGAGAAGCTCTTCTCTTTATTATTCAATTTATAACCCAAATGACATCCTATGTTACACCAGTGTAAACCACTGGTGAATTTGTCACTATCATATTGAAGTCAGCATTATTCAAATCTAAAAGTTATTCCCTCAGTTGTGCTATGCCTCTGCATTATCCTGCCTGAGACTGACACAAACTCCAGTGGGTTCATATCCCTAGAATTAACATTCTGGTGTGAAAAGGCAACAGGGATTTACATATGACATTGCTTAAATTAATTCTTTCTGTTGTCTTCAGTACAGTACTTCCCTGGAGCACCTTTAGTCATTCAATCCACATGGAATGAGAAAGCTTTTGCTGTTAGCCTATTAAAGAAACCAGAGTATGAGTCACCAGGCATGTACCTTGAATTTAAGGAAAATCTCCTCAAATAATGGTAATTATTAGATTATACCTGAATGAATTGCCCTTTGCACCTGTGAGAATGGAAAGAGGATAAACTCAAAGCCGATGGCTCAGCACTGTATAGACCAAAAATGTGTTTGGAAAAGGAGAGGAAAACCAAGTCTATCATCTTTTCACCAGCACATTATTAAACCACGACTTGGGTGGGGGGTGGAAAAAAAAAGTGCATTCAAGCCAATTTAACTGGATTATCTGAAACCGAATTTTCAAACACAGTATTTTAAAAATATTTTAGTGACACTTGTCCTGTATAGGAAGCAGCTGCATTTCTCTAGTCAGACACCAGCATGTGGGATTTATTCAGCTCCTGGGTTGTATCATAAATTCCTTGAGGGAATTCACAATTCACAAAATGACGTATTGTTATTATCATCGAAAGTGAACCGTATTCAACAAAACAGTACGCAGCGGGCAGCAATTCTGCAGTGTATAATTATAGTTGTCATTTCCCATCCCAAGATTACACATGTTTTCACTTTTCAACTTCTACAGCAACAACAAAAAAACCCACCCCTCTCCACCTAAGAAGAAACACCTTAGGAAAGACCTAAGGAGATCAGTTTTAATATTTAAACAATTATTTATCTTGGTTGTTTGAATAAACCCCACTTATAGTATTCTTTCACTGGAACATCTGGATTATTCTTCCTTTCTAGTATAACTCTGGGACCTGCGGTTTTGCTTTTTTATTTGGTTGGGTTTTGTTTGTTGTGGTTTGGTTTTGTTTTTGAATATATGATACTGGTACCAAATATAATTATCAGCTGCATCTACATTATAATTAAGGTCTTGTTTCTCTGTTAATTACTGTAACTACCTTGAGAAAAGAAAAATAAAAGCCTCTACTCCTCCTTTCTTTTTTATTTTCTTTTCAGCAGTATAAAACAGTGTGCAGATCTAGTTTATGATTTATGGCATTTGATGCAGTATTGTTGGCATGTTTAGCTAGCTAAAATCCTCCATATTTCTCTCCTAAAAACCTAAGGTTCGTGTTCTATTTTAAGTTGCTTGTGTTTCAGATGAAAGTGTCTCACTTTACAGACTTTGAAAGTCCTTGCAGACAGCTAGAATGTAGTCCTACACTTATGCCAGAATGAAGGGCAACAGACCTAACTCATAGCTAAGGAAGTTTGGATGCGTTTTCATATACGATACAACATGAAATTCTTTAGTGGTGTGACAGGGTTAGAGGGTCTCACAGGAGACACTGAACATGAAGTGATGAATCCTATTTTATTGCTATATTATACCTCCTGTAATTTAGAAATCATTGAAGATCATGCCCATACAACACCAATGAACACACTGTACATCCTTGAGAAAGCATTGTCTTACATACCCTTGGAATAATCTGCAGCCTAGACACATTTATGCAGTGCTGGGGAAATAGGTGCTTGGCATTGCACCAGTAAAATGTGACCTAGTACATTTTTGTGGCGCGGTGCCATCTGATTTATTTGCTTGCATTAATATCAGCTCACAGATCCATAAATCAGAACCGATTTCATTATTTTATTTATATAACAGCTCAGTGTGGAAGGAATTCCACTACATCTCTCATGATAGCAAAAAGTAGATGTGCATTTCTGTGCTAGAGGAGGGTGTGTGATAACAATTGTCCTGAGGATACAAAAAAAACCACAAGACAAAGATTCCCATTCTGTCTCTTAAATTCTTCATTACCCATGAGATTTGTGAGAGGATGATTCACTCCCTGTTCATGTCTTCTCATGTGAAATTTTAAGCAACCTACTAGGCTGGGTGGGGTTTTGTTTTTTTTTGTTTTCTAAAGAAGAGATGTTCCTTAAAACCTTTTGAAGGTACAGTTTTGTGCCTATAAAACTTTTAGCAGTGGCGGTCTCTGACTACAAAATATGGATGCAAATCAAGCAGTCAGATGTAATTATCCCACTGACCTAGTTTGTAGGTAAGGAACTCTACATCTGTTCCTCTACCTTTCTAATAACATGCAACTGAAAACTGAGTACCATAGCAATGAAAAACATATACATGCACTCTCAGAATAAATTTGCTTGTTTGTAGAAGAGTAAGAAGAGAACATGAAGTTGCTATTTGCTTCGATTCACCTTGTGTGAACACATACTTGAAATTACAGTAATTCTAGAGTTCTTTCCTGCATCTAATGCAGATTTGAACTCTGCAGCATTTCTAATTGGTCTTGCTTGTCACACTTAATTTGTTCTGATTTTATTTTAAACAATTATTAAATACAAATGAAAACACTAAAAGCTATTTTGCTCCATTAGCCTTGTGCATTCCACTCTGGTATTCAGACCCTACATCAACAACTGCTGCAGCAATACTGCTTCTTTCAGGATAAAGACAAAACATGGCCTATATCCAACTTTTAATCAGCTGTACAGATGGGTTTATTTCACAAATGCACTAGGCTGCACAGATGGAAGTTCCTGACAAGGTGTTAAAATGGTTACTGAGACTACAAAGGAAGAAAAAAAAGCAGCACTGGAAATTATAATTAGTAGGGACTTTATCTCTTAAGGGCTTATTAGTTCAGAACTTAAATTTTGTCCTTCGTGTGTGTGGGAAATGGTTTACTGAAGGGAACACTTACCAGATTAGCTATGATAACCGTTTTCTATCTCTTGAGAATACACAGTCTTACAAATATAACCTAACTGTTATACCTGATATAATAATCCCTGAAACCAGCCAAAAGTGTGACATAACATTTTTCACCAGCCAAAAGCAGAACAAATGGAACAGCTTTTTATGCTCAGTTACTGAGCTGCAGTTAAAAAAAAACACCCACCAAAAACAATAACAACCATCAAAAACAAACAAACAAACAAAAACAAATACTAAACCAAATGAAACAACCAAATAAAAAAAAAAAAAAAACAAAAACCAAAACCTGCAGATATCAGTGGAGGAAAATAGCTTCTTACGTGCTTAATGGTATTGTACTTTTGAGCACAGTTATTACAAACTCACAGATTTTATGCCTAAAAAAGTTAACTTAATTATCATACTTGACTGAATAGGTGAAAGCCTTCATCAACTCATGGAATACTATGCCACTTTACTGTCATGATACCAATTTTTTTAAGCTGTTTTGGAAATAACATAATAATAAAAAAGGTCATGAATAGCTGTGATTATTACAGAGTCCTGTGCTCTTGTTCACAAGAGTGCAGGGCTGCAGAGACAATGCTATATTCATGCCAAAGCCACCAATATTTTTTCCATCTTTAATGTGGGCCATTGAGGGAAGAAATAGGTACTTCTCAATATCTTCATATAAACTGAGTTGGGAACAGTTGTGTATGGATGAATCAGGAACAGACTGTCCTAATGCACTGGAAGCTGCACTGTAATTTTATGCAGAGCTTTGTGCTGAATATTTTATTCATAATATGCTCTTGGGAAGATCTCTGATCTTTCAGTACTGTGAATAAGAAATGTTTATTGTCCCAAGTTCTAGTTTGTCTTCCATGCTAAAAACTTAGTTCAGTGATGAGCAGAGCACATAAACATGCAAATGTGACACTACAGACAGATAGACAACCTTTCAATGGATCAGACTCAGACAATGAAAACATTGAGCTGGGGACAGTTGTGTATGCATTTTGCTAGATCCCAAAGTATGTGTTTTGCTAGATCCCAAAACATATAATGACCAAGAAATGCATCAGTGCTCATTTTAAAATGGAGCTTAGAATAGAAAACAGCATTTTGAAGCAGACATTAAATTCAAAAGAATCATGGTGTGAACTAGTATAGTGAAATAAACCTAAAACAAATTAAATAGGTGACACAGAGAAAAAAATATTTCATTGTTTGGAGAAGATACAGAAAGCTGCAGAAGCCAACTTCATTCTAATTGTAAGCAAAATAATACTGTAGGAATTTCATCTGTAGGAATTTATACAAAAAAATAAGACAGACGTGACTAGGAAGAAAATAATATAGATTCATGGAAATCAAGTTCTAACAAAATAATATTATTCTTTTTGACAAAATTTCTTTACGCAGAACAGTACATAAATAAATAAATAGTAGTTATTGACATTAAATAAAAAAATAAAAATGGCTAATTAGAAATCATTAAAATGTAAAGGTAAACGCAGATTTGTTATTAAGCAAATTTCATTCTGCTTGTATTCATCAGGTCACAAATCCTGGTACTGGGATTTTGGATTGTTACGAATGGGGAAAAAAAGAAAGAAGGGATGAAGGATGAAATAAGTATTAGTGGAAGGTGAATAAACAAACAAAGTGACTGATTAGAAGGAATTCTGAATAATTTTTTGCAATCTGGTATCAATCAAACTATGTATGTTTACATGACCAGATGTAAAAAAAAAACCAAAACAAGACAAACGGTGGATAGGAGTGACGGTGCTTAATGAACTAACAGAAACCCTTGCACAGCATGTTTATACAGCTGGGGAAATAGTAAAATCCAGGAGGATTAGAGGACTGTTACAGAAAATCAGCTGAACATGAGCTCCAAATACAAGACTGTGTGTTGGTTTTGGCTGGTGTAGAATTCACTTTCTCCACAGTAGCCAGTACAGGGCTATGAAGAAATGGTGTTGCAAATTTAGGGCAGGCTAGAGACTTAATTCCTTGTTTAGCTGTGCATGAACATGTGGCCTTGGCTTTACCTATGAGACTTTATTTTGACCCACAAGATTTTTCTCATTTCCACTCTTCATACCTGCCAGGTGGGGATGAGCAAGTGCCTGCATGGGGCTGAGTTGGTGACGGGGGTTAAACTATGACAGACAGCAAACAACACTTAGGTTATAGTCAAAATACCTATACAGTCATTGCAGATTTCCCTACTGAACTTGAAACATACATTAGGTTTTTTTATTACATGTAATGTTGACCATTACTATAACATGATGCTTGTCTCTACATCACAAAGAAAATTATTAGAGAGAGGTAGTTAAGAGAATAATAGAAGACAGCTTCAAGGTTCAAGAACTGTAGCTCTGAGAATCTCAAAACCCCCAAACAATAACCTTTGATTGTATTAAGAATTTTCTAATAGGAGATGCTTTAGTCTGGCAGATACAAGTACACTAAGATTAAATGACTACAAAATTCAACATATCAAAATAAAAGCCATTAACATTATTTAAACAGCACATTTAATTATTAAAATAAATTTTTAAATGTTCTGAGAGATTCACTTTAATTGATTATTTTTAAAGTAAAAATATTTTCTACTAAAGAGAGATTTAAATTAAGGGGGAATCAATAAGAGGAAACCCTCCAGCCTTTGCAATGGAGAATTCCATGTTAGACTATTACGTGATCTGTCCTGTCTTTATAAAAAAGAAAAAAACATGAAATAATATCATTGATATGTTAGCAATTCTATTTGGTGAAATACTGAACTAGATGAAACCTACATAATGTCTGTGCACACAGCAGGATCCGCATTCCTTAAGAGGTAATATTGAGGCACAGGTGTCATTCCATTGTTTAAACAAATTGAAGTTAACATTTTTGTCAATATATGTAATGGCTTAATACTATTCTACAGAGTAATCTAATGAAATGTAATTAGAGTATTTGTTTTTGAGGTTGATTTCAACATAAACTTGTGTAAATAAGTAATACTCTGTAAAGAATATTAAATTATTAAATAATTTTAAAGAAATGCATGACTTCATTAAAGAGTACAAATAGTAGATTAAGCTTTATCACCAAGAGATTCAAGATACAGCATTTCAAGAGAATATATTTTATCTACATGGGGAATCAGATGTAAAATTACACACCACAGAGATCAGCAAATACTGGGATGGAAGACTGTCAAAGGAAATATCAGCAATCCAGGAGGTTGTGTTATATTTCATCAGTATCTGCCTCTATATTTAAAAGAAAATCATAAGGTGATGATGTGCTTGGTAAGGAATAGTGATAGAGAGTGGAGTGTAATGCTAATGTGCCATCACACAAATAAGAAAGAAAATCAAGATTTAAATCATTGGGAATTCCTTATAATTTCATTAAATCTTTCCCCATGTAAAAAATACTATCCATTAGACTTTGAAAACTTCATTTTGAGTAATTAAATTTTGTCCAAGTCAGACATCCCCAAACTTAGATTTGTCTGACAGGATTAGTCTATAGACTAATTCCAAGTAGCTGGGAATTATTTTTTTAAATAATAGTATTAATAATTTCTATAAAATTCCCACCCTTAATGTAACATTTCTGCTTCTTACAGCAACATTACAAAGGGTGGTTCAATGTCTTTAGAATTTAGAATAACAGAAGTCAGTGAAATGGAATTCAATTCAAACATAGTTTTGATTTAATATAATTTTAGATGTCACATCTTAAGTAACCTAGTGTAAACTACCAAAATCTCATTAGCTGCTAGCCTTTGGAAAAAACTCACACATTTCCAGACGTAAACCAGCACCTAACCTTTCAGAATTCATCCTCAGATCCACCTGTATCACTACTCTGACTACAGAGGAGGCTTAAATGACCGTGTATGATATGAATCTAAGACTCGGTTCTCCAGCTTCACATTCTGTGATGTGAGATGGCTGCCTTGGTGAAAAAAAGGGGTGACATCAAGGAAACAGGTCAGAGAGAATTTTATACTTTAAAGTTAATGCACTTTGCCGAAGTCTTAGAACTAAGTCCTATAGACAATATGACTTTTCACATAGTGAAGGACTTTACGTCACCAGAAGTCTGGATGCACAGGGAACAAGTACATTCACTGAAAGCTGCATCTAGCAAACGAAACTGGGTGAAACACAGAAGACAGATGGAGAAGCAGTCCAGTGCTCTTTCAGGTTAAATTAAAAACTCACATCTTCCAATGCTGAATTTCCCTCTAGATAGTCATGAATGATATGGATTAAAGTCTGCAATTTCTGAAAGAGAACTATCATCACAGAACACTTCAAATTTGACATTTATCCAAAAGACATCCATCACAGTATTAAAGAGATGATGTCTGAGAAACAAGTCCATTGTTCCATGTTGTTGTTAGCAAAAATTATAAGACATAAAATGTAAATTACTTTTTCATGAGCAATACTATATTTCTGACACATTAGCTATTAGCTAGATAAACTATTAAAACATAAATTAACTATCTGAGGATTAGAAGAAGAGTCATCTATCAAACATATCAACATATTATGCAGCTCATGAAGAAACAAGTAAGCAAGTCCAAACTAAAAGAACAATTCTGAGAAGTGCTTCAGTAGTAAATGATGTTTAAACACAAGTGAAACAGTTTTGTGCATAAACAGCAAGGACAAATAGAAAAAAAAAAATCAAAAGTTATTGATATTGACAATTGCAGTAAAACCATGCAAGTCATCATATCTAATCTTCTGACTGTGAAAATAAACCTGCTTAATGAATAAGCGTTCACTTGAATGTCAGTAAGTGAAATCCAGTATATTATAGTCATCTCTAGAATAAATAATTTTTTTTAAAGATGGCTATCAGAAAAATAGGTGGTTATGGTGTCTGGCTTTAACACAGTAATTATATTATTATGGTAGTTACTGAAAAACCAAAAAACCTGGTCGTCCCAGTCTGTACTGAAGCCCTGATCACCAGGATAGAATATAAATATTCTCTACTCTTCCTATAGAAATATCTTGTAAAGTCAAGAATGCAGCATCCTTAGTCATGAAAATAAAGCAAATGAGGCAGCTTAACAGTACAAGCACAGACTGAGACAAGAGAAGTCTCTGTGTCCGGTACCTACACTCAAGGATGTTATCCGGCATTGTTCAAATGGAAAATGAAGAAAGAAAAAAGTCTTGAAAGGATATCTCCCTTCTATGTGACTATTCCAACAGAATACAAAGGAGCCATGTTTTCTCTGGTGCTGGCTTCTTTAGGACCCAAAAATGGGGTTTTTTTAATGTTAAATGTCACTTTCCTATCATTGACACTGAATGAGAACATAACAATAAAATAAAGTGGTCTTATTTTAATGGGCAAATGGTCATTCACTGCATGTGTTGTTCTGCACTGAAATAGCTATACCCTCTACTCACAATTTTGTTCAATTCCCCCTGCATACATTGCTAAAGTTTGCTGCAATTACACATAGTGCTGGACACATGGTTTTCACCAAGACTCTGATAACAAGTCAGCCAGCTGAAACAACTCTAAATGTGCAAGAAGACTAATTGCTAAGAAGATGAGTATGCTGCCTAAATGAAGGAGAAGAAGGGAACAGGACAAAATAGTTGGGCATTAATTCTTTTAGTACACTGTAATGGACATTGTACTTGTTGAAAACCAGAAGCAGACTACTCAATGCATAAAAGTCTTGTCACACAAATTAAAAGAAAGTTTTTAACTCATGGAGGATCCTTTCACTTCATGGGAACAAACAGAAGGCACATTTCACTGTATTTTTGAGCATTATTTTTTTCTCTTTTTTTCCTTTTTTTTTTTTTTTTTTTTCCAAGTGGGATCCACTGCATTTTATTTTGGTGAACACCTGATGCAGTTTTTATTACTGAACAGGTCCCTTCAATCCATAAACACAAATTAATGTCTTAAATTGGGAATCAGAAAAAAGCATAGAAACTTAATTTTTCTGAGAAAAAAATGTACTGGACATTTTACCATCTGGTAGTGTTTGATTATTGAAACTTTATTTTCATTAGTTATGAAAATCAATACCACTACATTCAAGAAAATAAATTAAATGCTATTAACTTCAATACCTTTTAAAAAAAAAAAAAAGCAATCTATTGAAGTGATAATAGATTTAAAAGTCAGTATTCTCATTATATTATTTTTTACATCATTGTGGCTTTCTTGTTGGCCACATGAATCTCTAAACCTGACATTCTTAATTACAATTATAATATATGGTATATGAATACTTGATTAACTTCATACTATATTTAAGGCAGACCAAAAAGCAATTGAAGAATTTTATCACCAAACTTAAAGAGAAGTCCAAAAATACTGCTTGCCATTTCATTCATTTGGAAATGAGCTGCACAAGATTTCCAGAGCAAAGTTACCATCTATTCAAGCCTTGAAAATTAAAGTTTAATTTGAAAGATGATCAGCTAATTCTACAGGCACAAGACAGGCACTAGAACTCGTCAAAAACTTATTGATGGGGAAGGTCTGAAGCTGTCGTGCTTTCACATGTATACCCCAATTTAGATTTTTAGCTACTTTTACTTGAAAAATTGGCTTCAACTCTCTACATGGCTTGAGGCATAGTTTCAATACTCCTTTTTTGTGTCAAAAACACCTGTCTTTTTACTTTAGTGCCAGAAGGGCTTAGCATCTTGTCAGTGAAGTAACACAGCCTGCACATTTATAGGTGTCACTCACTTTGCCATCTGTTTTTCAGGATAACAGTCACCACTATCAGCCAGCCCCTTCAGAGGCTCCTACAATCTTTGTGGATTAAGGCTGAGATTTACAGTAAAGAACAGCTAGGGGTATTCCACTTCTTCAACTCATTCTATGTGTCCTTTAACCATAATTCTGTGAATACCTCATCCTATATGAATTCTGTAACTATCCCTCATGCAAAATTTTTTTATCAGTAGCATCCTACCACTTTTTTTAAGTGTTACAGCAAATAGCTGTCAAACAAATGTTTGCAATCTCTGCATGCTGCAGGCATGTAAACACCAGTTATTGTATAATGTCCAAACCTACCCCACAAGCAGCTTACTTCTAATCTCAAAAGACAGCAGTAATATTTCCAATAATATTAAACTGCATTTAATTGATAAAGTTGTTAATCAGGGAATTTAACTAGAGAATTATTAATAAATACATATAGTATGAAAATCCAGGATTAATTTATCTCTTAGTGACAAAAAGGGAGTTATTTTAAAGATTTTTGGGGTTTAAATTTTCTTTCCCAGGAAGTACAATTTGTTAGTCCATAATTCTTACTGAAATAAATAAACATACAAATACGGCCATAGAGCATGCATATACCTCTGATCTACCACTGCAGCTCACAATTTTTCTATAGGCTTATAGGACCAATGTCACAAAAACAGAAATACTGATGCAGTGGTGACATCTCAATACTGGTGTGAGAAAATGTATAAGCTAATGGCTCTTAAATTGGAGAAGTACAACAAAAAGGTTTTCCCTTGGAATAGCATTTCAAGCATGTTCAAATACTTGCCTTAATCCTAAAATGTGAGACAGTTTCAATATTGCAATAAGACCAAATGGAAGAGGCAATACTAAGCAAGTACCCTTGTGTGATCTGAAAGCTATATTCTTCCATAAACTATATGACCTTGATGATTCTTTGGCACATAAACACTGTTTTATACTTCCTCTGATGTTAGGATATTAATTAAGAAGTATTTATGACACCTATAGCTTGTTCTTGGTCTGGAAGAAGCAAGTTTATGAGTTCAATAACAAGGGATGACCAAATGAATGCTACAAAAATATTTCTATGTTAAAATCTTGGCAAGGACTTTCTAATTGTAGTGTTTTGATTGTTAAAAGCTGAATGTCTTCAGACGTAAAACAGCACAATGAGAACAAATTACAAAGGTAAATTTTCTGAATTAGCTGAATATCTTCCTGACAGTTATTTAAATGTATAAACCTGTCCAAATTACCTGGAATAACACACCCTCCTCTTCTTTTTCTAACTCATGCATCATACTATACCATTCATACCTTATTAGCATCTTCATTACTTTCCTTAGAGTAGGACATGTGTAAGGGTGGACAATGATCAGTGAGACTGCCCTGAGCAGCTATAAAGTTTCGGATGATTTCTCCTCCTTTCCTTTTATGAAGCAGGCAGGGAGATGCAGCTGCTGAGCCACATTTCTCTCTAGCTGAGCTGCCTGTCTGCCAAGCCAGTTAGTTCGAGAGTTTGAAAGCAACAGTAAACATGTTCATGTTGACAAAATGAATTTCTAAGCCAGAATACAGTGTATAACTGAGAAAAAAATATTTTATTCTAAATCTGAGTGCAGACTGGAGCAATTTAACACCACCTCTTAGAAAGTCTAAAGAGATAGTTCTGCTCTCTCCCCTGTTACAATGCAGTGATTTGTTTCAGGTTTCTGAATGAAACCTGTTAATTTTTCTGATGGGAGATGGCAGATGCTGTCCAGTCTTTCCCTTCACACTGAAATCATTGGGGTGGGTTCTTCCTCTACTCTTCAAGCTAAATTTGCTCTGTTAGTTATTTATTGGTGAAGTCATGTCTCTGTCATGAAAGTAGCATATCTTAAAAAGTCATGTAAACAATCTTGTTAAGGTGGCATTACCAGGACTTGGCAATTGCTGTTGTCTGTGTGGAGATTTTTTTGGTTGTCATTAGATGTTGGTTAAGTGGCGGTGCTGGCATTGAGTTGCAGCTGGCCGGGGCTTTTCCACTAGGCCCTGTTTTCTTTCCATTTTTGAATTGAAAAATTCAAATTTGAATTTCCTCAGCCAAGTCAGCTTGTTCACTACATTATGACATTTAGGCTGTGTGGGTGGAGGAGGTTGAGAATGGTACTGCCTTGCCATCCCTGTAAAACATTTAAGTCTCTCACAGAGCAGCACAGCAGTGTCAGTGCAGTGCTCTCATTACTGTGGAAATTTTACATGTGGCCATTAGTCTTCTTCCTTCAATTAGTGACTGCCAGTTAAGCTGTGCCCTCAGCCTGCTTTAGCTGTTGGCAGCATCGCCAAGTCAAACCTGTCTCCCACTTGAAAAATAAACTGGGGAGGCCTACTGTTCATCTGGCCACACTCTTTGGATATGAAAAGGAAAACACGACAAGGTTATAGACTTGTTTGAAAATATCATGCAATTAAGTTACAGGTAAGTAAGTGGCACTGTAAGAATTCTGGAGAAGATCTTCACAGCATGTAGATGACATAGTGTTAAAATGATACAATGTCTGAAGTGCCTTTCACAGAGTTTTTCTTTATAATTTTTTCTTTTTGGTTAATTTGTTTTCAGAGGTGTGGGAGGATATATATATACAATGGGAGAGGTTTGAATTAAGGAGAATTTTTATGATAGCTATTTTTTTTCAACTGGACATACCAGAACAAATTTGAAAGGTCAGCTAAAAAAAGCAGTCTGTCTTCTGCTGGTGAAATCCAATTCAAATTGGACAAAAAAGAGAATTCTCTAGCATGAGTGATGTAAGAAATTAAAAGCTGAAGCTCCCCTGATAAATCCTGTGGGGCAAATAGTCTGCCAAAAGAAATGGACATAGCCTAACTAATGTTAAACAGAAACTCATTTTACTGATAGAGAAAAAGATTTGGATGCTATATCAGTACAAATGATCCCCTAGGCAGCTGATACTGAGATATGATCAGACAGGATCAAAGTTTTCCTATGTGTTAAATCAACATGAGACTTTCAGATGTAAAAAACTAAAAAGCTTTAGAATGTTCTAAATAATGGCTCAGAACTGTGTTTTTGCCATCTTGAACACAGAATCAAAAAGCTTGAAGCCAGATAGCAGTGAAAGCTTAATGTAATCTGTATACTTTGGCTCTGAAAACATGATTTGAATTTGTACTTGTGCTGAAATTATTTTACAGTTTTTCCACATTAAACCAAAACCTCATGGCTGTTAAACACCTTAGTCCTCATAAACTTCATCACTGCTTCCATTGTTCCTTTTCTGAAAAATTCCTATATTATTTTGATTGGTTTTCTCTAAATTAATAATAATTGGAATGTGGAAATGTATACAAGTTATTAAGATCTATATTTTGTAACAGTACAATGGATTAAATTACCTTTTCAAAATATCTTTACAAAATTAAAATAAACTACATTTCCTTACAGCTTCTAAAACAACAATCCTAGTTTGTCAAATTTGGCAATCCAGATAACTGCTCTATCATGAAATACCATTTTCAAAGAAAATTCCTTAGGTTATCCTTTCATGTGAAAATATTGTATGCAGTTTTTACTACTAAAGATCAGGTAATAGTATAGTTGAATTGAATAACAAGCAGGGATCAACATACTGGAAGTTGTCTGCTATCAAAAGACTTCTGCTAATGACAGATGGCTGGCAAGTTGCAAGGAGCCCACTAATAACACACTTCTTAAAAAAAAGGGGGGGAAAAAAAAGGAGAAAAACAAATCCCTAACCAACAGAAAGAAAATGTATGAGCAAGATCCATGTATTAACATATCCGTATTGGTCAGTCACCTGTGGGCATTTGACCTACTTCTGTGATGTCCTCCTACAGTGATACAAGCTTTTCTTCTTCTCAGCAGGTAGTAATCTTCCAGGAAGAACTGCTGAGAGCTGCAGGTGTTCCTTACTTGCTGATCTCCCAAATTGTTTTTGGTAATATCGGCATTTCTGCAGTGTATGTACCTTTTGCTCTCTCTTAATTTTCGATTTTCTCCTGACAATCTAGAAACAATAAGGGATAAGAGGAAATAGACTCAAGTTGTGCCAAGGGAAGTTTAGATTAAATATTAGGAAAAAATTTATCATGGAAAGAGTTGTCAAGCATTGGAACAGGCTGCCCCTGGAACTGGTTGAATCATCTACCCTGGATGTACTTAAAAGACAAGTAGCTGTGGCACTCAGGACATGGTTTAATGATGAACTTGGCAATGCTGTGGTAGTGTTTGGACTCAATGATCTTATTGGGTTTTTCAAGCCTAAAGGATTCTGTGATTCTATGACAAGGTCTGAAAGAAGGTCAGCAGCTGCAATGGCAAAGTTCTAGGCACCTTCAATATGCAGCACGCTCAACATTACTTTTGTATATTTTAGAATCATATATTACAGGTCAATAGAAGCTTGAGAGAAGGACACTTTTTAGCTTGATGTTTGACTTACCTTGATTATTTCCCACCCAAATACCTATGAAAAGTCAAGAAATTAATATTATTAAAAAGCTCAGGGATTGACTTGCCTACTTCCACTTTCAAAGTGTGTGAAGAAATTTAAGTCTACTATAAGCAGTTGTTCCCAGCTGTCAACATGTAACTCTACCCATTTTCAGCTGTATAGATGCATAAAAATAATTATTCTCTTATTTTAAATCAAAATAAATAGGTTTTATACAGACACTCTAATAAAGATTCCCAAAAATTAGGGATAAATGTTTCTCTGAAAATGTCCTTCTCAAAAATAACTTCATTATGTCTTTCTCTCTCTTTTCTCAAGTTTCTAACATAAATTAGATAGAAAAAAATCCTTCTGAATTTGTAACTTAGGTAATAAATAAAAAAGAAAACTAAGGTTTTATAATATAATCGAGTTTCTTCTAATTATATTTGTAGAGTCGGAAGTTAGAAAACCCATTCTCTGTCATGATAACAATTTCATATTGCACCACTGTAAGTCGAACATAAAAGAACAATATAAGTCTCAACCTCAAATACATTTTGGGACTGAGTAATACAATTATGCACAGATTTGCACTGCAAGAAATTTCCATCTAAAGTCAAAAAAGAAGTTTACAATCACTCTAGTCTCTGCACATATTAAGACTTCATTGAATATTAATGAATTACTCTTTGTGACCAATTGCTGTGCAAACAATATTTGCGTCAGAATTTATAATTACATTTAATTCAAGATAACATACACAAATAGCATTTAAAAAGTCTTTCACAATGAAATAAGTAAATCAATGTAAACATTTGTCACAGTATTACTAATCTAATTGTTTCATTACTGATTTTCTCCAACTAGGTAACACTATTTTTTTCACACTTATTTCTAATCATCACAAGAACTCAGTAATATTATAGAATTTTATCTCTATAAACTGCATTTGGATTTGGTTAAGAATAACACAATTCATATTGCATCATACATGTTTCTTCATTCTGATTTATGTTAAAAAGCCAACTGATATGGAACATTTTTGCTGCCTACATTTTATATTACCAAGTCTAAGACTGTGTAATAGTAGGTGGGAGTTTCATCATTGCTTACTTCATTTTCCCCACAATTATGAACTTTTTAAAATTGTTAATGTGATGTTTATTGAAGTATTTGGAGGTTGAAAAGCTGATGTCTTTGTACTTCCAATGCAGCCTTGGAAGAAAAGATACTGCTATAAAATCTTCTCAGTACTGAATGAACTGCACAGGTTCTAAAAGTGTCATATGAGATTTCAGTTCCCTTTGCTTGAATTACGAGATTGTTTAAATATACTCCCAAAACACAGTGTGTCAAATAACAGAAATAACAAAGTAATACTATAAATACAGTTTTTGAATGGAGTGGGGGGTGGGTGGGGCTAATAAATTTTAGACTTCTCTGTTGCTCTGTGAGGAAACCTGTACTAAATACTTGTGTTTGCCAAGCCCAGGTAAGGTAAAGAGAGAAAAATTATTTTTGTATAACTTTCTTTTTTGTGAAAATAAGCCATAATATAGGCAATTATAAGAAAGAAGAAAAAGCTAAAAACACAAAGAAAGAATTTAACCAGCAATAAAACAAATTACACCCTTTTAAAAAATTATTTATTCATACTGTAGTTGAGACTATACCAACAGAGAACTGTCAAATTTGGCAAAAGAATCATCAAGTATAGAAGCTTTTACTAATCTCATGACATACTTATGATGTCGAGGTTATTTAAGTGAATTATACAGTTTTTCATATGGGATCAATTCTGAGTCCATAGTAAAGTCAGGAGTGAATTTCACTACTATGAAGCAAATAGGTATAATTAATTATGGTGTCAACCACTCTAGAAGAGGGCAACATGCCAGCAGAAGACCAAACAACGATGTGTTGTTTTCTGCCTTCTGCCAAAATGGCAATTGTTTCTTTGTGCTCAGTTTTGCCTCTTGCTTTCAAACAGGTGTATGATCTCCAGCACAAGAAATCATTTTAAAAGTCACCAAATTCAGAAAATGTAATATATATTGCTATTGCTTTGCGCTGTTGCTGATCCAGTGGTGAGCTTCTGTGAAACACCTACCACATGGAAAAGCATTCATGAGCTGCATTAACCAAGTATCCTTGTCCGAAACAAATTTATGATAACTATCACTCTAATTTCACACCACTGCAACTTCATAATATTCTGAAATAGGAAAGCTTCATTTCTTGACCCTAGAGAGCTGAGCTATTAGCCATGCATTAGAGGAGGGACTGGAAGTCCCACCAGCAACTTAATGCAGCCACTGTAGCCAGAGCCATGCACTCAATGAAGCAATACTTTTCCTTTGGCTGTCAATCTTCAGAACCAGAGCAGCAGGGTTTTATTTTATCTTTCCTTCTTTCCCATTTCACAAGGGTATTTAAAATTTGATCACAACAATGGTTCAGTTCATATGCATATTACAAACTGCTTTGGGGACTGCTCAGTGCAAAATGGGCGGATAATGTTACAGATTAACTTGACTTTGGAGTGTGAACTGTCAGCTATATCCTTTAGCTAGGGAAAAGATTTTAAACACTACCTGGAAAATTGGGAGGCCTAATCTTTCTGCTGTGCTAGCTTGCAGTATAATCCAAATAATGTGAATGTGCTTTCCATCTGACTGAGGCAGGCATGCTGTTAAGTGATTTGAGCAATTTGCCTGGTATAATAACCAGTTTTTCTCTGTATCTCTGGATGCCAGGAACTTCCTGAAAATCTTTGCCTATGGCTTGACACAGACTGCTGAGTAGCCACAAAACTGTTTGATAAAAGCACCAGTTTTATCCAGTATAAATCAATAGAATCCCGCTGCAATAGCTGTATTTGACTACAGCACTCAGCTGTTATCAAGTAGGGGACCTGTTCTGACTATTTTAATTTCAGAGTACATATCTTTTTCCCAGCTGGTTTTCAGCCCAGCAGGGATGGCTGTGGTGTGTGCTCAGTGTTTTAGCCAAAGAACTCTCAACATTCACAGTGTTCCACTGGCCTCGAGACAAAGATTAACCGAAAATGCATTTCTATTCAGATAGCAAATTGTTTTACTAGAACAGAGAATACAAAGAGTGATTCTTCAAGTGTGAGCTCTTAAATCTGAACTGGAAAGATCTTCCAGTAATTTCGTTTGTCCTTTGTACCTGATGCAACACTAGATTTCTAAAAAAAACCCAAACCCAGCAACAAAAAGTCACATCTAACAGTAATAATGATACACGTTCTTGAAACTAGTAAAATATCTCCTACCACCAATATTCAAAACACCATTGACCTCACTTCCTCTGTGCCTTTTACTCATGAAACCAGATTTTAGATTGCAAGATAAAATATATTTTTTGGGTAGACTCCTGATACAGAAAGAATAATTGACTTTATTCTCTCTGAAACTGAAATTTCTTCTGCAGAATAATAATACACCTTTTCTAAACATCTGTATCACCTAACCTATAAAAACTCACCATGTTAGATGTTTCTTATTTTGTTAATATTGTTTTTTTATATCTTTCAATTTTTCACTTTATACATTACAATGCATGGAGATTTGTCCAAAGCACATCTGATCCCAATGTGCTGGTCTAAGGAAAGGACAGAGCATCTGGTGACAGCAAGAATTTCTTTTTCTGTAAAATTTCACTTACAAATGGGGTTGATAGTATTTCATGAATTCTTGTTTTCACTGAAGCTGATAAAATATTTGATCTCTACTTCAATACAACCAGTTCTCCAGTATGAGAAGTTGTCTATAATACAAGGATATTTCTGTATCCCTATGGCATAAATGAGCTATAAGAATAATAGTTATAAATATTTTTTAGTTTACTTAGCTACGAGACCTTAAATCTTATGTAGTTTGATGGTCAAAAAATTTAATGTTTCCCATGCAACTTGATATAATGAAGGTGACCACTATCCCTTTCCTTCCCAACTGGTCTTGAGATTATTATGAAAAAAACCCTATACATATGATTCCAAACCCTGATTGACACAGTTACTTTTCAAAATACTCCAATACTCTTCTGTATGGCCACACCAGTGTAACAATGAAATTAATTATTCAAAGCTTTCTTTTTATATATCTGCAAACTGAGGTTCATAGCTTTACAACTATTTGTAGACTGAAATAGTAAAAAAGAACCATAATAAAATCCTCCAAGGGTTTCTGTCATTTAGTTGGCTGTAAAAAACTACCTCTAAGAATGTGAGTACCTTGGATATGCTTAACTAATAATGTCACAGAAATATTCTTACAATGGGCAACAGAGTTGATCACAAATCAGGAGGTGGCTGGCAATTCAAGTTTTCTTCATATGTGAAGAGATTATCAGACTCCACTTCAGACACAAAATGTGCAGAGAAACCTCAAGTACTTTTATAAAATATTTATATTTTCTAAAGTGATTTGCAGCTGACTTCCACATTTCAGTTTGTATGATTTGAAACCAACAATTTAATTTTCCATCCTGAGCCAGGAAACTCAGGATTAACCAGACCATTAGCTGCTAACTTTGACCTGAGTTCCTGTGAGAGACCTTACAAGTTATCTACACTACCCACACTTTTTCATATAAAAAGCAAGAAGATAACACTCTACATATCTGCCATAGTCAAAGAAAGAAAAAGAGAGAGGAAAGGTAGAAGGGAGGGAAGAGGAAGAGAAATGTGCAAGGAAGTCTGCGTGCCATTGTGACAGGAAGTATTAAATCCCCAACAAATCTGCTGGACTCCTTGAACACTGCAGCTGAAAGCCTGGTTCATCAATTCTCCTTTCAGATCCTCATCTGTATCACACCTTGCCTGCAATGCTGGAGACTCTTTTTCCCTTTCACCTCTGAGGTTAGGATCCCAGAGTGCCACGAGAGGAAAGATACTATTACTGTGGTCCCAGTCAATGCCTTGAGCCACAGGGTGATTATGAGAGACTGGAAAGTTTTATGTCTCAAGACATTTTGGGGTGCATGTGTATGGGGAAAGGGGCAGGTCAGGCCTTGCTTTGTTGAGGTGACGCCATGTTCTGCACCCCCCACTCCTTAGATTCTGTATCCCAGCCCCATCAGGCGTGCCAATCATTGGCACAGCCGAGGCAATGGTTCACACCCCAACCCTGGAGCCCCAGTTGAGAACCAGAGTTGCCAAATGAGCGGAAGTCCCAGCTAGAGAAAGGGCCCAGGAAGGCCAAGGAGTACTTAAGGCCAAACATGTGGCAAATGTGTCTTAACCCTATCTCCTCTTGGAACTTCTAACAGCTGAGCACTACTGAAACCCAGGAGCTGGTAGCTGTATGTATCCTTTTCTATATCTTTTCTATCTTTCTCTCTTTCTCTTTTTTCTTCTTCTAATTCCCTCTTCCTGGAATTTTTGAGGAACTTAAAATCAAATGGGCTTAGAGTTTGTGAAGTTGAATGGTCTAAGTTAATGCTTTAGAAGTTCTCTGTGTTGATTAAATGTTGCACTGTATGTATCCTTTTCTATATCTTTTCTATCTTTCTCTCTTTCTCTTTTTTCTTCTTCTAATTCCCTCTTCCTGGAATTTTTGAGGAACTTAAAATCAAATGGGCTTAGAGTTTGTGAAGTTGAATGGTCTAAGTTAATGCTTTAGAAGTTCTCTGTGTTGATTAAATGTTGCACTAAACCTCTTGCCAAAGTTCTCTGATTTTCTAAAGTTAAGAAGTCTTATTTTGTTCTTCTGACATCTCGTTAGTATTTCTCCCATGTCTCCAATTCAGAGTACAGGAACAACCATAAGCCCTTTTAAAAGCCTCATTGAGTGAGTTTTTCAGAGCCTTACAGTGCTCAATGCTAAATTGTAAATAACAGGAAGATACAACATGCCAATATAGCCAAACACAGTAACAGCCAAAAGTGATCTGCTGCTTAGCTGCCTTGAGTGATTTGAAGTTGTCTCCTAAGCACACAAAGCTAACTTATGCACGAAGTTTCAGAAGGTTTTCAAAAATGTTACAGGAGATTCAGCATGTTCAATACCACAAGGTGCTTACGTTTAACAATATTTTCCCTCTTTCATCCAATGACAAGATCTTTCCAAATCTCTTTTTCTATTTTTCAAATAAATTACCTGTGGAGAATTATAATTCACTCATTTAGATTAATAGATATTAAGAAAAAATATGGAAAAAATGTGTCAACACAGTTTTCACAGACATATTCAGAACAGTTTTGTGATTGCCAGGATTCCTATAATGGTGATCAAGGTAAACTCATGATTTTGAGCTGTTTTAAATTCAGTGATTGCCATCTGGACTTCATGCATCAAAGTGGTGAATAAAGTTCATACTTGCCTAATTTTTCAGAACATATATCTGAGTTTTCTTCTACATAAGCAGTTCAGTTTGTGTCTGCTAAATACACCACTTAGGTTCTATTGAGACTCAAGTAACTTATTATAAGATATTCCTTTTAAACACAAATTGAATCTAACTAGAACTTGACTAGAGATTTAAACTTTTTGTGATGCATGTATGGGACCAAGTTTCAAGCTATGTTAAAACGTCCTTCCTTCCAAACATGATTTGGTTTTACTGTTGCCAAAAATGACTCATGTTGCATACAGTAATTAAATGCCTATTAAGCAAGAAAATTAGAATTTACTTTCTTGTGACAGACATAAGCACACTAAAATAACATATCCAGGTACAGTACATAAGCATACTTTCACATTGTAAAACCATTAATAACATCTTGCAGTGCAGCTCAGTTTTAATGTATAATTAATAGCCTTAATTGGCAAAGACGCAGATGGAGTTGTGATGCAGTGGCACAAACAGGGTGCATTAAAAAATGCATAGGTATTAAACTCTGCAAGATAAGAACTAAGGACGCAGAGTAGTCAAGAATGATGTCTGGTAAAACCAAAATAATACTGCAGAGAAGGCAGGCAGGGTGTCTGAAGGAACCTGAATAATCCTGCAGAATTTGCAAAACCAGAAGAAGCCCTCATCCCAAAAATAAATGTCAAGAGAAGCTGAGATCACCCAATTTTCTTTTGGGGAAGAGGCAGAGGAACACAGAACACCAATGGTGTTTTACAGCCAGGGATGAGGAGGAAAGATGGTGACAGACTCTGTTATGGCTTTCCCTCTCAAATTGTTCCCCAGACTGATGGATTATAGCTATCAGTATGAACTAAAATGGTATCACTTCAGTGCCATTGTACACTTGTAACTAATTTAAAATAAGCTTGTCAGGGATGATTGATAGTTATTAAGTGCTAACTACTAGCAATGTGTGCTGTTAACGAATTTAGTCAATACGGTCAAGAATAATTTTGAAGCTTGAAGCTGGCTGGTTTTGGAGTCTTCTCCCATTATACTCCAATCACACTGTTCTTTCAAATTTAAATATTTAGTATACAGAATATATAGTATATAGTATATATGCAACCTATATTCAGTTGCAATATTATGTTTACATTACAAATTTCCATGAGACTGAAAAAAAATTTTCTAGATATTTAAAGATGCATCACACCAAAGCAAGAATCAGCATGAAACATACAGTTTTTCCACCTAACTTCTTAGAGGGTAACGTAGCCTTTAGGATGTTTCATGGGTTTGTAGTGTTTTCCTTCTCCTTTCTACGCAAAGTGATACTAAATTCATTGCCTTGGAACGACATGAAAAAGGTAATATTAAAATAATAAAAACAGTAAAAACAAGTAAAATAATACTGCCTATTTTTCTGGTCTATATGTGTATACTACCTGTGTGTGCACATCTGTACATCTGTATGTCAGATATAAGGGCTATTAGGATTCATTTATTTATCTGGGCCTGAGATGATTTCTCAGGCCCAGATAAATAAATGTGGGATCTTGAATTCACTGTATGTGCACACACACCTTAAATTATTATCTCTTTTGTACCTACAATAATGGTTTTTCATAGTAGAGCAAGACCTCATCTCAGCCTTAGTGTTCTTGTATTTGTAGGTATCTCAGATATCATATACTTCTATGAGGCAGACCTGCAATGAATTCTTTACAGAAAAAATGCCTTAACACATAGAAAGGCATAGAAGAAGAACAAAGAAAACACACTAAACTCCCCATATTTAAGGATTTTAAAAGTTTATACTCCACTTGCTCCAGCAGCACACTTTTCAGTGTATTAAAAAAAAAAAAGAAATTAAAAAAATAATCTCTGTACTTTCTTCTTATTCATTGAAGTATTGTCTGATTTAAGTCTACAATATCAGATCAGTTTATGGAAGTAGTGATGCTAATGATGAAGTTATCTATCAGTGGGGTCATTAATTTGTAGTGGCTATTTCTCTTGACCTAATTTCTTTTCCCACTTGAAATCTGTTTGAAATTTAATCTGACTGCAATCAGGTTTATTGGGAATATTAATGACTGTGCTCTCCCCATAAGCCACCAGAAGGGTAATTGACTCAAAAGATGAGTTGTAGAGTGGAGTCTGGCTCTTTGGCCTTTGCTGCCCTCCCTTCCTTAACTTTGAATGTGATACTGACAATTAAGAATTTTCTTTTTTTTTCTTTTTTTTTTTTTTAAGACAGCCCTCTGAGGACATCATTAACAATACAGATTACACACTGTAGTTTATAATAGATGTTTGTTTATCCAAACCTGAGGAATGTCTCTTGAAACTTACTTAGTCTCTGAAAGCAATTTGGATATTGCTATAAACAAAAAAGCCCTTCCAGATATTCACGGGCGTATGATACAAATGTAATTTCTCAACATTATTTGCCAAAGCAAAACAAAATAAAACAAAACAAAACCAAAACACAAAAAACAAACAAACAAACAAAACTCAAAATCCAACAAACAAAAAACACCACAAAAATCCAAAACAAAGCAAAACAATAACAAAACCAAAAGAAAAAAAAAAAAAAAGAAAGAAAGAAAGAGAAAGAAGGAAATATCTACTGTTCTGGATAAAGAATATTCCCAACTGTTTGATGAATATTCTCCCAATGAGAAACTATTATGAGAGGGAGGAAAAAAATCATTAAAATCACGTATGTTAGCCTACTTTGAGGTCTGTCCTACTTACAAAAGTGTTTAAGCATGCCAAAACCAAGCACACAAAGAGAAAGTGAATGTAACTTGGGAACAAGAATGTGGCAAGAATCTGTGGCTTTTTCAATGCAGTGCTATGATGTTTGTGCCTCACATCTTTAACCTGATACCACTAGATATAAATAAAACCTACAATAATATTAAATTTTCTTTTTAAAAAGTCAATACAGAAATATAATAGTAAAGACATTTCAGCATTTTCTGTTATTGTGTAAAAAATAATTTAATACAAAAATAGGAGAAAATTCAAGAGAAAATATTTTGGTTTTGAAATTTTACATCTGTAAGTGGTGCAGTTTCTTCCTGTAAAATATTTTCCAATCAATTCTTACTAGTGCTTTAGTATTTACCTTCTTAATTGTTCATGCTTTCAGGATAGCACGTGGTCATGAGAATATGGGGGAAAGAGGTAGTGGAAAAGGTAATTTATTATCTGTACCAGAACTGCTTCAAATGCCTCTCTTACCATGTCCATCTTAATAGAAAAACAGAGGATGAAAGGACAAAGAACAGAGGATAAAAAAAATAAAAAAAAAGAAAAAGCTACTTTCCATGCACTGACTGAAGGAACCAGACAATTGATTAGTCAGATAAATGAAGCAAGTTAGTCTGAGGGTTATTTAGTTTTTCAGACACAGACAACAGACTAGAAAGTCAGTTCAGCACCAACATTATCATCCATAATGTCAATAAAAGTTAAACAGTTTTAACAGTCTTCTGTGATGATTTGTTCACTCCACCTCCTTCCTACCTCCTTTCGATAATTTTGATATTTTTCTCATACTGGTGTGAAAAGAGATCAAGAATTCTTTCTCCTTTCTAACTCCTGAAGTACTAACTTATCTCTTGAGTTTTTTGTTTTTCTTTTTAATCCTTTCCATTCTATCTCTGACTTAAATCTTGTTTAAAATTATTAAAATCATTAAAGTTTTTAATAGTATAAAAGTATTTATTCCCTTTGAAGACAAACACTTATGACTCAGTTACAGCAATTATTATGGCTACTGTGTTTATCCCTATAGACTTCAGCTTTTAAATTACTTCTCTCAGCTCCCTTGTACCTCTAAAACTTTAGGAAATTATTTCCACAATACTGCTTCCCCACCAAAATCAAAAAACAAAAAACAAACAACAATTCTCCTGGTCACAAGTAAAACCCTTCAGAATATCTGCACTTGGACTTAGACATTCATGAAATACAAGGATTTATTGTACTTCTGTTGACCTTAATTTCACCTTGGTCAGTATAACCTCTTGGGTTAATCACTTCTTATGCTTGCCTCCTCAGAAGTCAGTATCACAAAATGTATGTGATAGCATCTGCTTCAGCTAAAGCCGAAAAATAGTTTCCATTATAGCTACCTGTTTTCAGACTCCCTGCTTATTGCTGCCTCAATAGCATTCTCTATTACTAGAAGAACTCAAAACCCCTTCTGTGCTATCCCAATTTTTACTCCATAACACAATTTTGTTTCCTTGACCAAAGCTGGGGAGATCATGATAAAGCACCCACGTTATAGGTGGTGTCTAGAGTCCTACAAGTATCTCAGCAAGGAACAGCTTCACCCTTCCCTTCAATGATCAGCTTCATCAAGAATCAAATGCAGTGAATATCCATTTTGCTGATGGCATACTGACAGAATTTCTCTTCTCAAGTTTTTCTCATTTTTTAAGCATGCCTTTACTTGGTAAAAGGGACATAATACTGCTGTGCTGTAGTGGGTTCTTTGTGCTTATATCAGAAAATCCCACTTCCTTAACTTATTGAAAGGTTTTCAGGCTTCTAAATCTTAGGAACAACTTTTTGGTTTCTCCTCACTTTCAGATGTTTAGTGATGGCAATAATTAACAATTTAACAATTCATTCAAGATATAACAACATGGTGTAAAAGATTTTTAACTTTTAAATCTCATTTTAAGACACTAGAAGCCAGGTAACAGTGGAATAAATGCACACTCAAATAAATGCAGACTCAACACTTGAGGTCCGGCCTCCATTTTGTCAACTGATCAAAAGTCTGTACTAAAATCAAAACACGGTTCAATGTACCTATATTTTCACAGAAATTCATGTCTTCTTAATTGTGATACCATGTTCTTTCAGGGAGAAACACTTTAAAGTTTAATAAGGCTTCACCAATTACTCATAGACTAAGAGGGGATTCTTCCTTTTACCTTCCTTTTAGGAATGTGTCAATTCTTTTAAACTATAAAGTCTTTCAGATCTAGAAAACTCTAGGACATGAACAGAAATTAAAAGACATCCTTAATGGAGCTCAAAACTTTCTAAGTAATATTTTTGTTTCCCTGTTTTACTTTTTAATATCATTCCTGTTTTCCAAGAGAAAAACAGGAGAAATCTTTTTCATACTTGCTACAGCAAGTTACTATTACTCCACCACTATCACAAAACCTCAGTGGTGGAAGGAATGAAAGTTCAGGAATCTCCTTTCTAGCTTCATTTGTCTATTTTTTGGTATCTATATGATGGATCAATACAAGAGGATACTTCTCTAAAACTGAACAAAATTGAGATTTCCCTCAGCTTAAAATGCCACTGTAAAACTTCATCTGGTCTTAAACTTTTTGGTTTTTTTTTTTTAGCCTTGGAGGTCTTGTAGTGTCTCTTGAGGTGGAAATTAAACTGCACACAGAAAAATGGTACTTATGACTATTTTTGAAAGAGAAATAGAGGAATATTGAAGGAAAATTAATTACATGCAAGAAAGAGCCCATTTAAACTTTAAACTGCGATGTAAATGGCATATCTTGAAGTCTGCCCCTCCCCTTATCAACCACAGTTAGTAATATTAAACATGAATTAACAACTGTACTTCTGCTCAGTCAGATGGAAATTGTATTGAAAATAGCAGAAAAAACTGTGTGTTAATACTGACTTAAGCACAACTTTACATTTAAGTCTAAAGCTTCCAAACTTACCAGGGGGAGAAGGTAATTTTCTACTGGCACAAACATACCCTACAGACACAGCATGCCATCCATGGCAATGATAATTCTGATTTCAATTAGGACTTGCTAACTCTCCTGTGCCTCATTTTTACAAGGAAAATACAATTGAGAAAGGCATCACTGTGATTAGCTCCTACAGCCACCTTTTCTGAGTAGTCTGAAGTGACAGCCACAGGGGTAAAAATGATTGTACTAAAACGTTTGCTAATGAGGCCCCTGTAGTACTGCTCCAAGAAGGACCATTATATGCTACATTTGTCAATTTCATCTCTTTGGCTTTCTTTTTATCATCTGCAAAAATAGTGATTAGGTGAGAGTTTCTTTTTAAGGCTTTATTCTTGATTAACCTTCATAATAATGCTCATCGCCTTCCTGTAAGCTAAAATGCTCCATACTTCCTACTAACTTGTTTGAATCTCTTCAGACTAATGTGTACTCTGTGACAACAATCCACAAACTTTCTGCTGAGTTATAGAAAGGGAGGCATTAAAAATACCTGCAAATAACCTTACAAATGCAAAGGAGTAAGTTGAATGGGAAACACTAAAACTTTTTCTGTTCTTGTGGAAGATACATTAATGACAGGACTACTAATATCTGCCATTAACAAACAAAAAAGAAAAAGGAGATGGGAATTAAAAATAATAATAAATTAAAATAGAATAAAAATGTAACTAAGAAAGAAAAAGCATAAGGAAAAAAAAGGAGTCAGAGAGACAGTAGCTACTTGTGTGACTGCAGAGTAGGAAGAAGAAAAAAAAGACTGATTTGCAAAAGTGAATGAAGACAAAAACTGATAGTGGAATCTCCTACTTTCTTGCTTTCATTCTGTACTGTATAATTGAAAAATAGGTATACACAAAATAAAATTCCTACATATATATGGCTCTTAAAAAGAAATATGATAAGTATTTGTGCCCAAGGTAACTAAGAGCTGTATTCTAGGAAAAAGACAAAGTTCTCCAGGAATACGTCTTGTATTTTTTATGTCTCTAAAATTTCAATATTAAGGAGCAAGATCTTTACTTTTGCTGAACTCTAAGGTGGTGGCAAAGAGAAAACTGGAACTGAGTAAGGGATGAAATACACAACATGGACTTTTAAAAGACCCACAACACTCAAAACTGAAATTATTGTTCATGTCATAAAACAGTAAATATAAGGACAATTACTTTAGAAGATTTTTAAACCTGTAAGAGATTGTCAACATTATACCAGATTTACCAGAAGTATAATAATGTCTCCAAATGTGGACTATTAAAAAAACAAAAAAAAAAATTTCATTTGGGCATACAACTTTATATATATAGGGATCAATTGTTACTTTTTAGAGCACTCTCTAAGCTATATCAATCTTTACAGAAAATTTTTTGATGGATTATGGGTGGAAATGAGGGCACACCATTCTTGGTTAATTCTGTTGTTCTTTCAGCTTTCAAAAGATGCATCATTTTACAAACTTTCAGGTTGAAATGAGAAGCATGAAGTCCTGATAAAAATAAGAAAGAATGAATTTACTTGAAATTATAGTTTGAGAGTTGTAATACCTTAAAGATTTCTTAGGATCTGACATCAGTAATGCTGATTGAAGATTAAATGTCTTGATTTTGTTTTCCTTTGGTTTTCACACCCATTTTTTAGGCAATAACTGATTTCTTTCTAACAGAAAAAACCAAAACTTTGTAGACCTGACTGATTTTGCAGACCTATCATGTGATGATTACTTCGACCTTACATTTTATACAAATGGGTTTTCCAATTTTTTTTTTTGTTATTTTTCTAGAAAAGAAGCCATTACACATGCCAAGTGTAATTTTACAGTGCAAAGAGAATTAACCTGCCAGTGATGCCTCTTGGCTTTGTCTTACAACACAAACGTTTTAGCATTTCTATGTACCATTTCTATTTGAGAGATTTTCAAATGTTTTGCCCACTTTCTCAAAGATTATTTTATAATTTAAACGTGTATATTTGTAGACTGTATTGATGACTACTGCCCTGAAAGTGGAGATTACCTTTCATTACGAAACCATCAGACAGTTTTATCAAACCACCTTAACAGTGAATTATTCAATTTTTCTAAGATTCTAACAGCGTGTTTATCCTAGAGCACGTTATGTTTTCATGAAGGTGGGAATGAGCATGAAATATAGTCTCCAGAAACCCAATTTAAAAGAATATAATAATTTAGGATTTTAAATATTTTAAAAATATTTTGGATTCTACAGGCATATGATTAGGGTATTCTTCTTTATTAGGTGAAAGCTGCAAGAGTTTATTTCACCAGACAGTTTCAAATTATCAATACTGCAGTGATTTATTTCACCCCCAATATTAATCTGTTTCTTCTGAAAGTTTAGCCCTCTCACTAAAGTCAAAATTCCATTGTCATGGCTGAAATAAAATTCTAAATCATTAAATCAAGCTCTTTCTCTGTCTGTGTTCTTTGGCTCTGAAAATATAAAAGCAGTCACTGGAGACACAGGGTAATCCTCCTTCCATATTACATGTTTAGCTAACATTGCTTCTTTTCTACAATGTGTCATCCAAACACTCTGAATCCTGTTTGGCTCTTTGCCAAGGCAGACGCATCCAACACTATTCATTTCATCATTTTGGTCTTAGCAAGAGAAAGTAGTGCTTCCATTCACTCTCCATTTTCAGAATAGTTTGCTAGGAGTCCAACAGTTTCCATGTTGGCAGCTGTAAATGCCTCAACTGTCTGGTTCAGACATAAATCAGAAACAAAGCAGGTCATCTCTATAATCTGGGTTTGTTGGGGTTTTTTTTGTTTTTTGGTTTGTTTTTTTTTTTTTGTTTGTTTGTTTGTTTTTTTTGTTTTTTTGTTTTTTTTTAACAATCCAGTATTCCCTGTAATGAATGTACCCTACAAAAGATCTCTAATGTTTCTCTTCTGTCATTAATATTTTATTAGTTTCTGTTGGTGCTAGCATTATACTAATATTTTGGCTTCTCTGTATAATTTGCAGGAGTGCATACCAGCCAGTTTAGTCTAGTGTTACCTACAATTAATTAGCTCTACTTTATATCTTATCATAGCATATAACCCCAGAATTGAGGACTAATTTCCTTCTCACCTGTATGACTTGCACCTGCAGAACTTTTTCCTGTACTCTTGCACAGCTTAAGAAGCATTAAGTACTTTCTTCTAGACCTTTTTTTGTGCTTAATAACATAGGGACCTTCTGACTAGTAAATATTCCTCTGTCTCCACTTATGCTAAATACAATCTTATTTCTTCTAGACCTACTAGGTAATCTCTAACTTTTATAACTTTTCACACTTTGATTTTTTTTAAAATTAAGGAACTTGTTAGATGCTATTAAGCCAATTAAATCAATTGGATTCAGCAACAATAACAACAACAAAAAAAGAGGTTTTGCTAAGAGAGTTAGCAATTGATCAAAGGGAATGTAATTCAATACATTGCCATTTACACACTTACATACAGCATGCTGAATACCTGTGTCCACACCATTAGCCAAACACTGTTCCTTTTTACTGAATGATTCCTCTTTTGTCTTCATTTAGTTCACAATGTAACTGTACAATTTCCTTCAGTTTATGTAAATTGTATTCAAATACAGATGAGCTAGAATGTTTAGATGGGTAAGCTGTAATTGGAAACATTTTGGACACTATTTGAGTAATTTTGTTATGAGGTGACTGCAAACATGAAGGTGAGTACTGAACAGTAAAAAGTCCTGAGAAAGTACTGGTTAGTAAGTTACTGGTTAATAATAAGAAAGGGAGGTGAATGACAACACTGAAAACTAGATAATGATTCTGTTTCTTTCCTTTTAGAATCTTCTAATGTTTTTCTTTACCCAGGTTTGAATTTTTTTACTGTTTTTAGTAAATTGCCCTAGCAATATTACTTTCTCTCAGAATACGGTTGTGTGGATTTTATTGCTTCATACTGTTGAGTGGAAAGGATTTGCCAGCTTGGGAAAATGCCAGAATTTGCATTTTAATAAAGATATGTCAAACAATAAACTTGCTTAACATCCTGTGATGGATCTGGTGAAACTGTGTCTTGTAAGAGTTTATTATTGCACTCACTACACTTTTCTGCAGTTGTTAGAGACAAAGCTAAAAGTAAATTCATGCATTAACTTTTTTTTTGCAGCAATACCTGAAAATTTATTACTGGAGTACCACAACTCTGTTAGAACTGCAATGGTATGCAAAATCTCTCCCAAATTCTACACCTAGCCTAAAAATGATAACATTTGGAGTCAGGATGAAGACCTGAATTTCACCTGCATCACTCAGGGGAGGCCTTATCTACACTATAACTACGTGAAAGGAGGTTTCAGTGTGGGATGTGTTGATTATTTCTCGCAGGTAGCGAGTGAGAGGACAAGAGAAAATTGCCTCAAGTTGCACCAGGAGAGGTTTAGACTTGATAGTAAGAAATATTTTTTTCACCAAACAGGTTGTCAAATATGAGAATAGTCTGCCCACATAACTGGTTAAATAACCATCCCTGCAGATACTTAAAAGACAAGTAGATGTGGCACTCAAGGTCATGGTTTAGTGGTGGACTTGCAGTGCTGGGTTAACATCTGGACCTGATGATCCCAAAGGTCTCTTCCAACCTAAATGATGCTATGATTCTATGACAATATAAAGCTTTTCAAGAAGACAGCTACAATTACAAAGTGTTTAGAAAACCAAAGATCTTTCAGTGACCACAAGAAGAGAAGGTGCAATGTGTGGGTAACAGGTTATAGTTTATTGGACTTTATACTTTTATAGAACTTTTTACTTTGAAGTAATACCTTTGCTGTCTACATGCTTGTGAAAATACAATACTATACCACAGTCACTCAAAAAAAGAAACAGGCTTAAAAGCAAAAAGAAAAAAAAAAATCAACAAGTAAAAAAAATCCAAGTCACTAATTATTCTTGAAAATATTGCTCTATCAACCCTCCACATTGCTAACAATTTTATGACAACAGTGGAAATTGTCAGAAAGTGACTGAGAAACATATCATAATAATTTGACATAAACAGAACCAAGCGTCTTTTGGATACAGTATATGGAAACAGAAACACTAAGTCACTAGACTTATTACTGACTCACTAGTCTTCTGTCTTCTGTAACTTTATTCAGCTACATGTGGTAAAATAAAAGAAAATAAAAATACCTCCTGTAACTAAAAAAAAAAAAAAAAAAAAAAAAGGGATCACTACTTTTTGGATATCTTCTTTCAAAGACTGGCTCTGGAATTTAAAGCATTGCTTATAGAATTGTTATGCCACATGGAGCAAATACCCTCCACTGCTGTGGAGACCAACCAAAGCATGAAAATATATCCTACATCTCATCAACTTTTCAAATGGAGCAGAGAGGTGGTGAAGAATATTTCTTTGATCTCTGCTTCCATAGGCACAAGAAATATGACAACTTTACAAGATCCTGGTTTTCACTGAAGTGCAAAGCAGTAAGTAAGAACCTTTCCCCTATGAAAAACCCCACCCGGCCCAGCAACATGCATTTGAATACAGGACTTCATCAAAGCAGCAGTCTTCACATTTTTCTTTTTCTTGTTTGGATTTTTTTGGGGGTTTTTATGTTTTTTTTTGTTTTTTTTTTTTTTTTTGCTTGCTGGCTGATAATGAAGACAGTCGTGCAGGGATAGACCTGCTGGAGCAAAGTACTCTGTAGTCTGTCTCTGCCAACTTTCAGTCATAACTGCAGCTTTAATTTGTGCCAGCTTTAAAGTACAAGCTTTCCTCAAAATTCTGAGTCCTGTTCTCCACCCTAAACAGCAGTCCTTGCAAATGGCATGAAGAAAACTGCAATTACCTAGGTACAGTGTGCTTCATGATAAGAAAGTAGTGTAGAGAAGGTCGGTTGTAGATCCTTATTCAAATCTAGTCATAATTCAGTGCTGAAATGTCACCATCTTTAAAAAAGGAACAGCATCTGGCAATGACAGATACCTAATTACCTTCATGTAATGAGACATTTTTCGTGCAAATAGTAGCTGTAGTTTAGGTGCACCATGAGTTAAAATGTAAAAGCACCAAACCTACTTTCTACTTTTCTAAAAACCATGTCATTACATTTGATAGAGGTACTTCAAGGGGTTTTTTAATAGCTGGAAAATATATTTAAAAATAAAGAGTACATATACATTTATTTTATGGTTTTAAACTAACAAAAATTCTTCATACTAATGGGTATCAATTTGCCCAGACTTTCATTGTAATTTTTTTTTGCCTTTGAGGCATAGCCAATAATTTTCTATGGGGAATCTGATCGTGCTTATTATTATAGATTTTCCTATAATGTTACATGAGTACTAATTAATAAGAAAATCTCTCAAAAGCTGAACTTTGTTGTGGGTTTTGGGGGTTTTTTGTTCATGTTCATTACCTTAACTTTCAGATTTATTTCACTTTTGGACACTTAAAATGTTTCTTTAACTTCAGATATTAAACAGTCTTTATTTCCAGAGCCATCATCATGAAACAAAAAGTCTATTTCAAATTTTCAAATTGCAGGCACAAGTTCTTAGAATAAATCATGGTAAGCAAGAAAGAGAAGACAGAGTAGTAGCCTTGAAGCTGTCTTTTTTTTTGTACCAGCAAAATATATTTTCTATTTAGTTTCAACAATTTTACAGATTTTTTTTAAGACTTTTCTCTTTTTTTTCAGTTTGTAGAACAAGAACTGCAAGCTTCCCCTCAAAGCCTCCAACAGAGATCAGTAAGAAGTAGAGTCAGAATATTTTATAGACAGATGCTCTTGCAAACTTTAGCATGCCAGCTAAGCCTTAGTTGGCATGTTTTAAAATCTCTTGGAACATGAAACTGTCCTTTCTCTAAATACAGCACCTTCCAAGAGCTCTAGGGAGATGCAAGGGTATTAAAAAGATACAGGAGGTGCAAGGTTGGGGAAAGAGGAAGGGAGTGGGTGGTAGCCCTCTGAGCTGGCAAAGTCTACTGGAAAAGGACCAGCATGCCATCTGCCAACATAACTGCATAGAGAGGGAGCTACAGTTTGCAGCTATAGTGAGAGAACCAGACAAACATATTTACATGATCTGGTTGGTAATTAGTATGCCTGTGCAAGGTTTTCTTATAAGGTGCTGAACACACTAATGTATGGGAGTCATCCCACTTCTAGGTTCTGCAAAAGTTATTTTCTTTGTATTGTCAAGAAGCATTTTTGGAAGTCAGAACTTGAAAATTAAAGTAAATGTACCTTGTAGTACCTGAGTACTACATTCCTACCTGAGATAACAAGATATTAAATACAAGCAAACAAATGAACAAACAAATCCCTGACAAATACAAAATTATCAAATTCTTGACCTTTGTTTAATTTTACAATTATTTATTAATAGATTCAATAGATTTATATTGATGAGTTTGTAACCATTTATCAGGTCACATAATAATGCATTTATGTATCATGAAATAAACACTTTTGCTAACTAAATGCAGCCTCCAGTGGTAGGTCCCTGATCATTCACCTTGCTATATTAACTTTTGAGTCTATCCTAGACAGTTTCAACAATATCTCTTTAAGGAAATCTGGCACAAAAGGCTGTGTCAGACAGGGTTACTGACAGTGTTAACTGTTACTGACTTGAACCATGCAATGTCAGAGCTGGACAACTGATCACGACATATAGTATTTCAAATAATATTACAGGCATTACCAGTATGTTAAAAAAATACTTCTAAATTGAAAGAATACAAAAACAATTTTTTTTTTTTTTTTTTACTAAACAAAACTTCTGCTTTCCTCTGAAATCATGCAAAAATGTTATGCTCTAATTAGAAGAAAAAATTAGTTATATTGTTGTCCATCTACACGAGATTTATATGTTGGCTTCAATCTCAGGCTACACTTCAGAATATTCACAGCTTTCATGTGATAGAAAATGTGTGACTCACTTGTTAAGTGGAGGTGGTTACAAGGATTAAACTACACTTAAATCTGGACCAGTGGGAAGGGTAATTGAAATTGTTTTAATCTCTGAGGACCTTTACAGCTTAGATCTTCTCTTCTTTAGGAGGTATCCTTTTATTTTTGCCAAATGTAGCAAGAGTGATCAGAAGAACTCTTGTTAATGGGATCTTGATTCACAGCCAGAAAAGCCAGGATATATAAAGACTCTGTAGAGGTAACTTCAGAAAGTTTGTTCTCTCATGTAAGAAGTGACAGCATGACAACAGTTTCAAAAGTATAGCTACTTCTTTGAAACTTAGTCCAAACATTCCTCAAAAAATCACAGTCTGAAGAAATATTTAGACATGGTGCAAGACATGATTTTTTTTTATTACAGACATGTGAATATAAGCTACATTTAGCTAAACAACAAAAAAGAATACACATGATGACATTTACCAGTGCAAAAGTACAAAGAGATATTCAACAAATTGACATTCAGTGGCACAGACAGTTCCACAGGCAGTGGAAGCAGGAACATTTATATGGATGTTACCCAGTTGTGTAGGGAAGGGAATGGAAAAAAAAAAAACAAAAAAACTGGATCTGAACCTGGCAAGGGAGGCAAAAAATATCAAGGGCTTCTATAGGTATTTCAGCCAGGAAAAGAAGGTCAAAGGAAGCATTTATGCTACCAATGAACACAACTGGTATATTAGAAACTGTGGACAAGCAGAAGGCTGAGCTACTTGACAACCATTTTGCCACAGCCTTCCTGGTAAATTCTCTTCCCCCCGACTCAAGTGACTAGAAAGCAGGATTGGGATTGGGAAAAACAAAGACTCTGCAAGAGAAGATCAGTTTCTGGAGTAACCCAAACCCATAAAAGTCTATGGGACGTGATGAGATGCATCCCAGAGTCCTACGGGAACTGACTGATGCAGTTGCAAGGCCACTCTCCATATTAGAAATGTCATGGCAATCAGACTAAGTCCCAAGTACCTGGAAAAAGGGAAAACACTACTCCCATGTTTACAAACGTTAGAAAAGGAGAACCCTTAGAACAACCAGCCTGTCACCCTGACCTTTGTGCCTGTGAAGGTCATGGAACAGATCCTCCTAGAAGCTCTGCTAAGGCACATGGAGAACAGGGAGGTGATTCAGGACAGCCAGAGTGGCTTCACCAAGGACAGGTCCTGCCTCACAAACCTAGTGGCCTCCAGTGATGAGTGACTACATTACAAGGGAAAAGCTATGGATGTCTGCCGTGCTACTGTCCGAGTTTCTCTACTCCCCCGGGCAGGGGAGGAGGTCTCGCCGGCTGAGCTGAAGGCACGGCAGCCGACAGCCGGGGGGGGCACTCCCTAGATGCGCCGGGGCATCCCGGGAGCACCTCAGCAAGGGGCAGCAGGGAGCAGCAGGCAGGCGAAGTAGAAGAAAGAAAGGAGGGACCCTCCTCGGGGGTAAAATCCAGAGCCATTTACTAACTCCAGGACAACCAGCCGAGCAGGGGCCACGAGGCAGGAATACAGCAGCTTATAAAGGGGGTGGAAACATGACACATTAACCAATGAGGGAGAACTAGGGAGTGAACAAACTCGTGAGAAACATGCTGGCTAGCCAATAGGGAATGTGACAGGGAGGGACACTTGTTCCCGATCCAATCACCCACCGAAGAAAGGAGAACTTTCTGGAATATGGGAAGGAGACAGTGGGTGATGGACAGAACTTGGGGAGGGATTGACAGAAGGGAACCAGGGAAACAGGGGAGGAGAGAACGAATTGACACTCTCAGAGAGAGAGGTTCCAGGGGAGGGGGAGAGGGGGATCCCAGGACCGAACCATTACAGCTTTAGGGGGTAACAGAACACACCAAATGAATCCTGCACCACAACAGATGTCATCTCTCTGGACTTGTGTAAGGCCTTTGACACAGCTCCCCACAACATCTTTCTCTCTAAATTGAAGAGATATAGATTCAATGGGTCTATAGGACAACTATCTTCACAAATGACCAGCACACATAACAGAACCTCTCTCTCCTGAAGATGGCTGAACACCTCCCTGCCCACAGGAAGTGGTGGATGAATCCCTTATATTGCTTTGCTTGCATGTGCAACTTTTGCTTTATCTATTAAACTGTCTTTATCTCAACCCATGAACTTTCTCACTTTTACTCTTCTGATTATTCCCTTCCCTATCCCACCACAGGGAAAGTGAGTGAGCGACTGGGTGGTTTAGTTGCCATCTGAGGTTGAAAGGTAAACAAAGGCAGTAAAGATGAAGTCCATCTTAGTTTCCAAAATGCAGTGGGTGAGAAATTAGCCCCAGAGAAGAGTACAACACATGAAACTACAGGCAATCTTCTTCCATGCTCAGACGTTCTCCAATTTCAAATGAACTCATTTAATTGCTTTTGGTCCTAGATCAAAGGAGAGATCAAGTAAATTGAAAAGCTGTCCTTGAACTTTAGTATTTATGCATATGTCAAGCCCCAACCAAATGAATCAAACAGATTCAGCACACCTGAAATTGAATCTAAGGATGAAGGAATAATTGAGTCCCTGAATTCATTCATTTGATGTGGCAGGAGTGGCCAAAAACAAACAAAAGGACAGTAAGAGTACTACTTTGTAGGACCTAAATGGAGATCAGCTCATTTAATCTAAGCTTCCAGAAATGTCTGATGCTGAGTACTTAATTCATTACCTACCCCTACACTGAAGGGTTAAATATAATGTGGGGGTTTTTTTCTGTGATACCACCCAGGTAGCTCCTATAATTTTTTACAGATTTTATTCTTTAAGAGAGGGCAGGTTCATAGATCGGTTGTAAATTCATTCTGTACAACTAATGTGTAAGTTTAAATCCTGAACATGAAAGCTTGCGTGAATATGCGTCATTAATTCTTTGTTCAAAATCACAGATTTTCACCCAAAATTTTTACTCTCCTAAGTCATCTTCATTCATATAGCCACACACACACACAAAAACAAAACAAAAAAAAAATCTATACTTAGAAATTATGAGGAAAAAAAAAAAAAAAGAAGAGAGACTTCTGAGAAAACCTTTCCACTCTATGGACACTCATGCATAGGCTTGAAAACATAATTTCATTATTTTTCAATCTTCTGGTGGAGTTAAAAATGAAATAAAAATCAATCTTAGTGCTCTACTCCAGAATGAGATTTGACCTTGCAATTCATCTGTTCCTACTATGCTTATGAGTTACAGCTGTCCATCTTTCTTCAGGCATAATTTGACATTTCACTAAATCATGACAAAGCTTCCATGGATTTCATGCTAGCATTCTGGGGTTCAGTATCTTGTCTCAGAGAGCCCAGGCAGCAGTCTATCTTCCAACATATTTTGCCAACACTTGTAAACCTCACATCACTAATGTTTGCAATGCAGAATTCATGTCATGTGGGGTGCTGAGCTGTATTTTGGTTTCACAATAAACTAATTTATATTTTCCTCATAGAAGAATCCACAACAGAATCTTTGAGGATTATGTGTAAGTAGAATAAGGAAGGAGCTGGTTCCAAGGGAACAAATCCAGAAGTATCAGGTATGAAAAATACTTGCAGAATTGACTTGTGCACCCCAAGTCACATCAAACAAGATGTGAAAAATTGCCATTGACCTTATGAAAGTTGCATATAATCTGCAGCTAGTGATTTCAGGACTTCTAAATGTTGCAGTTGTAGCATAAAAATTTGAGGCAGGATCATGCATTTTGTAATTGTCAATCAATTCTAGGTCTCAATGCAGTCACTACAACAAAAGTATAAAAAAACCTTTATAATTATTTTTCATCTTGTCAAATTTATTTCAAAATCACTGTACTTATTGCATAAGAACTAAATGTCTGGAGTGGAGTATGTTCAGTGCAGAGATCTCACACTCTTTAATAATGATAAACAAAAATATATGTGTTTCTCATCTTTTTGTTTTGTTCAAAGTCTTCCTATGTTTCCATGTTTCCACATATTTAAGTAGCATTACAAAGAAGTCTGCAACGTGACAAATGAGAATTTGCTTTCTAAATATGCCTTAGAGCATTGTAAAGACCCCTAAAGGACATTGGGTGTTTATGTACCTGCTCTCAACACAGACTTTATGAAGAAGCTGAACACCTAAATTCTGTAATATATTGAGCTTCCTGGAAGGGAATTTGCAACTGTGTGGTGGGACAGGCAGAATGGAAGCCTTGGCATGAAGGAAAAGAACTATGGCTGGTCAATGGAACACACCCAGCAGATGTGCTTTGTTCTCCTAGACTTGATCATATTATCAATCTAGACCTAAACATCTGTGTGAAAATACCACTTAAAACTTAATTTCTCCTTTCATTTCTGAGAAAAATATATTTTTTACATTTCCTTATATTTTCCTTTTCTTTTTATACTATGTGTTCAAATTTTTGTCCTGTATTCTATACCCATGCTCAAAATCTGCTTTTGCTTTATCATCTTTGCACAAACAGTATTGGAACTGAAACCAGAAAAAATAAGTTCACACACATTGAGCACCAGATTGACTTAAAATATTCCATTGAGTCATGATTCCTTACATTTGAACTCTTTTCCTTCATCCCAACTCTTGTGTTCCCTGCCATATAGAAACTACACTAACTTCAAGGCAAGCCACTGTCTGCAATGTCAGATTATTTTCCAGTACAATCTCACTGAATAAATACAGTATGCTCAAAATGTTAATTCTCCAAGTGCAAAGTAAAAGGATGTACACAATGATCATGCTGCTCCCTGGACAGGCCCCTGGTCTGTCCCAACAGTGTTGCAAAAGCTGTGTCAGGGCCCTGTACTGCAGGTTGCTTCTTCATCTGTCCACCTCCAAGCAACAAAGGCGTTGGCTGATGCTTCACACTGCACTCAGCACAGTAAACACATGATACACACTCCTAAAAATCCACCCACTGGATGATGTATTTTCTCATGGAGATCATTCACAGGGATGTGCCCTTTGTGTCTAAACATATTTGGATATCACAGGTTTGACAGCAGAATGTGTAGTTCAGCCAATTTGGTTAGTGCCCCTGTGCATCCACATTGACAGATTAATAGAAATATTGACTTTAGCTGAAAAAGCTTAGGAACTTACAGACTCTGCGACATTGAGTCTATAAACTAATTTGGGGGTTTTGACCTTGAATTGACATCTACAACTTAGATGATAACCTGTTTAAACATCAGTCTGTGTCTGGGAATTTTCTCTCTCAAAGTTTATATTTTTCAGTGTACTTCCAGCCTTAGACAAAAGAAAAGTTCTCATTCAAAACACTTATTATTTTGATAAATATAAATAGTTTTCTGCTTACATTAATTCTACTATCATAAAAAAGTAAAAAAAAAAAATGGAAGATAATAGGATGATTTAAACAAAGAAATTGCCCCAGATAGCTGAAAACCCACCCCAAAAGAAATTGAGGAAAGAAATCCCATGAGAAACCCCATCTCAATTTGAGATTTGTTATGTTAATGAGGGAAAAAAAAAAAAAAAACAACCCCAAAAAAAACCAACCCAACTCTAAAACTCAAAGAAATACTTCTTGTTGATGCTGTACTTGATTTCAGTTGTTAACTTCTTTGGCAGCAATATGGAAAAGACATGACCAGATGTAATCACAGACAATGATGAATAATTTTAATATTAATCTAATTAACTTAACCTCTAAGGCTTTCCTTAGTTAGCCTTGGCATAATTTTTGAAACAGTAGGTCACTAGCAGTTTATAGGCCACTATGAAAATCCTTCTCTGGCCTTATGTTCTGGAATTAATATTGAGACAGTATTTAAAGTACAGTAGGAGATACAAAAAGATGATCTAATTTGCTCCTCCAGACTTTTTATTAAACTCCATCTTTACAGTGAATAACAGCATGTCAAAGCAATCTTCATTTGCCTAACAAGTGCCCAGCAAAAAAGTAAATTTAGGTTCAAAACTGTAAGCTTTCAGTTTCTGAGTTCCCATTTTACATTGAAAAGATTCTAAATATGCTGGGAGGAATTAAACGGTTTCTCTCTATGGACATTATTTGTGCCACTAAAGTCAAAACCAATTTTGTATTGACTTTATTCAGAGTAAGATCAAACACCTACTCTTCCTTCAGACCTACTTTCAGCAGGACAGATTCAAACAACTGGAATAAAATAAAAGCGTGACATAAGAGGTTCCCCAAAAGACCTTTCAATGTTAGCTATACCCTCAATGGAACAGCATTATCAAAAGCTGATTGCTTTTCTCACTTTATAACCCATGGCTGCAATGAGTAACCTCACCCAAGTAGAGAAGGACCTAAGCAGGCACCCATCTCTCTCACCTTCTCTCTGCATCATGGTCTCTATTTTTTTCCCCTCTAGTCAAGGTTTTCTGTCACTGTAAAAAGCTGTTCTGTTACACGCTGCTTGCAGTGCCTGGTTTTCAGTACCATGGACATCTGGAGGCTGGATCTGTATGGTAAAATGGCTACAGACACTATAAAGCTCACAGAAAATATCTGTTCTTTTATCAAATCTGTTGACTACTTGAGACACTTCACTTACTGTGCTAACTGACGTCAGCATAGTACCTATTACACAAGTAATATAATAGTTCACACACATGGCTATATGTAAATAACGTTATACAGAACTGTCTTTATTTAGTTTTGTTAAGGAAACATCCCAGTTTGACTATTCAGGAGGCACTGCTTCAGTCACATGCCCGCCACCCCAAACTGACCCTGCTAGGACCAAAGCCCCTTTTCAGCTACAGCGACTCAATAAGTCTCTCTTTTAACTCCCCACACAGCCCACTCACACAGCCAGACCAGGTTTCCTAACTGGTTTGGCCACAGGTTTCCCACGGCAGAGTCGCAGATGTCTTGTTCCATAAAGCCATGGATACATGGCAGAGTAACACAGAAATAGCCTGAGCCGGTGCCTCCCAGGAGGGGCCCTGAACAAAGAAACCGCTGGGCTTTTATCCCCTTGCTGATCAAGCTTGGCGAAGTCTGGAGTCTTTGGTTCCTGCTGTGTCACTGAGTGTCCAGTCACCTGGCTGTCTCCATGTCCCTGTGCCCTTCATTGTGCAAAGGGTGGGCAACTCAACGCCTCTTGCCTTGGGCTCCCACCCAGATCTCAGTCTGCAGCTCCCACTGCAGCTTCACCCCAAGCTACCTGCACTCAATGTGTTCCTCAGCAGGTTTTGGGTTTTTTTATGTTTATATAGATTCTATACGTACATTTAAATGTATATTTATGTGTTTAAATCCATTACTAAGATGGGGGAAGGAAATTCATATAATGTTATTTTATCTGTCCTAATTTCATTGCTATCATTTGGTTTAACAGCCATATTAGTTCATCAAGAACATTTTAAATATTTCAAAACACAAAAAGGGTAAAGAAATTTTGTGGAAAATGTGAACTGACCCACACTAATTCTGCATTCAGTGAGTATGAATAATATATTTTTGTATGTATCCGTTTGTGTTGTATAAATTCTTCTTAGGCCTTTTACCTTCAACCAATGCTATGATTTAATCAATAGCCTGGTTTAAATCATCAGCAGTGAAGGGCATCAGAGCAACAGGCATAGCAGCTGGAACATTGTCAGAAATTGTGTTCAAAATCTATTTCTGCTGTATATTTTCTTTCGTTTGATATTTCTGTCACTGTAAAATTGCAGTATAAAGTAACAAGCAATGCTCCGTTCAGCACACAAATTCTCCCCTACCAGTATCAAAGCTTAATAGGATAGTGCCATGTGATGTGGCAAAAGGTTGGAGAATGAGGAATAAGTAAAACAGAAAAACTAGACCTAGATGTCAGTTTGGCATGCAATCAAAGCTGTCGACTTCTAACCACTGCAGCTGCCTAGGCTTTGGTTAACTTCTCATTGATTCCCCCAAATAGGATTTCATCTAAAGCACCAAATTAAAAACTGAGGCTGAGGGATGGGTCTATAAATTGAAAAGTGTACAAATGAATTGCTAGCCAATACACCTGGCAGCTTTTATCTTTCTAAAGCCTCTGATTCTGAACTTAACAGAACTTGGTAGGGGTCAGGTTGGGTTTTGGGAAGAGGAGAAACAGAGAGAGTAAGAGACAAAATGTAATAATTTCTTTTACTATATGTTAAGTAATTATTTAGTGAGGTAGGGGTAGTTATTAGTGGATGCATTGTTTTTGACAATGGAATGGTATAGTGAAAAATAAAGCACAGAGAAGATCATCTAAGCAGAAAACAAAGAAATACAAACAAAAAGAATAAAAAACCAAAATCAACAGCCCTCTCTTGTAATAAATCCATGTGATCTACAATGCGTTGGAAAGCTGAAAAACATGCAGTAACAGCCATTTCACTTTGTGCTATTTCCTGATTGCTACATTCACGTACCCAAGCATATATACCCAATCCTCTAAAGAAAGGTCCAGGATGTGAGGTTTTACAGTGCTGCAATATATTAGAAATATGACAGCTCAAAACAGCACTGTATTAAACCCAGAAAATTGATTTCAAAGACTCAGCAATGTTAAAACATTTCAGAATAAAATACTTTCCATTTATTTCCTACAAAGATCAGTGACTGCTTATCCACTTTATCCCCATCCATAAAGCCTCATTAATCCTAACCAGAAACAATTAATCTGATACATATTGCATGAAAAAAAATAGAGAAACCTCTTTCTTTTTCATATTTTCAGTCCTCAGAGGCTGCTAAAGTCACTAAAAATGTTTTATCCCTCTCTGCTCAAATCAGGTGAATAATCACAAATGAGGAAAACTTTTTACAGGTCTTAAGTAATGTCTATGCATCTCACCCTGATGACAGGAAGAGTAACAAAGGTTTTACCCAGAACCGACTAAATTTCTAGTGATGAGAAGAATCACTGGCACCTACTTGGCCAACTTCCAGTTTAGTCACATAGAGTGTGTAAAACACAGAAGTATTATGAAGGTCAATGGCAAATGTCTGCTGACTTTAATCAGGATAAAGTTATCCTTATCTCTGCTACTTCAATCATTGACAAAGACGTTGCTGAATTAGATTTTCTGTATCACCTCTGTTTATCCTCACAAAACACTCGTGCTAGTCTATACTGACATTTCATGTCCTATTCAATTGCTGCATTTGAAAACATACAGAATTCTGTCCTCAGTGACAGCCATGTGGGCTGTTTTTTACCTGTCTTGCTGAGGACATAATCTGATGTCACATAGCACAAAAAAGATGGACAAAAACAATAGGCATACATACATCACTACAGCCTCTGTGAGCAGAGTTTTCCCAAGCTGCTTTAACAAATTCTTGGGTATGACTTGGAAAAAAGCCAACAGCAACTAAACACCCAAACCACATCAAAAAGAACCTAAATGAAAAAAAAAAGAACCAACAAGCTAATACAAACAGAATAAAAAACCCCAAACAAAACAAAACCACCATGAAATTAAAGGCTGAGTTGTAGCTCTAGTAAAGTATCTCAAAGTTATGTTATGTAGTTATGTACTTATGTAACTCAAACTTAAGTCTCCACAATGTAGGTATTTCAACTCCAGTTTCAGGCAGTGAAGTACCAATGCTTCAATCCATTGCCTAATCACAGGGTGCCCTAACATATAATACACTATAAAGCAGGTTGCATGGTCTGTAGTACAGTCAATATCTGGAAGAATTTAAGAAAAAACTTCTCAGGTGAATGTCAACAGAAAAAAAAAATTCTGGCACATAATCTTCAATCAAAGGAAATGTTCCTCCCTCCCCCCCACTAAAAGATTAAAATTGTTATTATCATGAATCACATTTGTAGTCTATTTCTATCCTACTTCACCTTTGCATTTAACACTAGGTCATAAAATCTTTGAGTTCTGGAACATAACGTTCTTTTTAATTCTCTTCTCCTCAAGGAAAAATACAACTTCAAAAAATTTTTTTCAGCATGGAAGGTTATTTTACTTTATTAGGCATGGGACAGGTGAAGAAAGCTTGTGAAGAACGGTTCTCATGAATACTTCCTCATTTCTCCCACCTACAATGATAATTATTAGTATAAGAAAACAAAATAGCATAAAGACTAGTAAAAACCCAGGAATGTCCAAGAGACTTCTCATATCAATATACTATCAAAAATACCCACTTAGATAACCTTTGTTGCGCCCCACTTACCAGAAAAGACAGACATCTTAGTAATATCAAATAATAGATATATCTTCCTTAAAATATTCAAATACATAAAAATTATCTTTATTTTTTTTTCCACCAAGAAAAGTAGTTTTTAAAGAAAATAAATCTGTGAGAGTGTGCAAAAATGCCTTTTTAATGGCAGAATTTAGTACTACATGTCAATTGTGTTTAGAATACTGCAGGCTGATGATGGTTTTTTTTAATATATAATTATAGTTCTAGAAGAAAAGAATGTGAACATTGAATCTGTTTAACTACTATGTTTTGAATCCCTATACAGGACCAGCCTTTCCTAAACATTTCAACACTTTCTTTACAAAGAAGAATAAATCATCACCATCAAATTGGCCGGGCTGTTTTCTGTCTCTCATTTCAATGATGTTCAAAAAATCAAAACCACATTGTACCATTTGAAAAATCAGATTGAAAGATAATACTGGCAGAAAGTCATGTAGGAGATAAAAATCTGAAGGCAATACACCAAATCAAAAAGATAATTATTCAGTACTTTAGGAAGTTTCTTACATTCTCTTCTTTCATCTGCTGTGCACAAATGCAGAACAATATATACAAAGTGTCTGTTCTCCTCATGAACTTTCACACAGTATTTAAGGATGGATAGATACTAAATACATGCATATATATTCTGTATGAATAGGTTAAATATATATGCCAAATAATTCTATGTCATGATGTATTTAATAAAGTGGGCCAAGACTCAGCCTCTAAAAGAGGCTTGAAGAGAAGCTTGCTAATCTGGTGAAAACATCTAGAGATGGTGAGCAAGTGATTTTAGAGGAAGGTCAGAGAAAGTGAAAACATGTCACACACAAGCATAACACAAGGATCATGCTCTGTTAACACAGCACAGCTCGGGGGCTCACCTCAGGTGCCTGTACACAAACACAGGTGGAGTTGAAAACAATCACAGGGAGTTCATACAGGCTCCACAGGACAAGTGAGGAGGAGAGGTTGCACTCTATGAGCATGGACAGTTTGAATTGACGGAGATTTGCACTGGAGCATGTGATTAACTGGCAGAGCTGATGCATCAAGATCAGGCTGGATGCAGTGATGAGTGTCTGCTAAAGACTGATCAAGAAGAGGAAATGAAACCTTAATAAAACTTGGGGAAGCCTCACAATCACAAGGGTGGTTCTCAGAGGAGACAAAAAATGAGCAAGCTCTTCTGAAAGGGCAAAATGGTGGAGCACTAAAATTTGAAGAGACTTCTGGCCACCATCAAGAATTGGCTTTATTTAAAAAAAGTGTACTGGTGGCTCATAAACTGACCAGAATACACACTGTTGAAACTATTACCAAGAAAAAAAAAAAAAAAAAAAAAAAAAAAAAAAAAAAATTACAAACCTAGACTTTGGAAAGGTAGATTTAAACTTGTTAGGGATCTGCTTGGTGGGGTCTAATGGGACTGGCCTGGAGGGTAAAGATGCTGAAGAGAGCTGACTGATCAGTGACAATTTCTTCAAAGCACAGGAAAAGTCCAGTGAGGCCCAGGAAGTCTAACAGGCACAGCATCATGTCAGTATGGATAACAGAGAAATCCTAACTGTGCTCAGCTGAATTACAAAAGCCAATACTGCCTTAGAGGACATACTACTGAGGACTCCGATGCGTAAAAAGAAAGTTATGTTACCAGCAAGAGGACAAAGAGAAATGTGGGACCATCACTCAAGCTGTAGGGAACCTTGTGGCAAAGAGCATGGAAAAACTGAGGTAATAGATGCCTTCTTTTCTTCAGTTTCTAGGGGTAATGACTGTGTCAAACCTCCCAGTTCCTCTGAGCCTGTGCCAGGGTCTGGGAGACTCAATAATTATTCCCAGTAGAAGATTGGGGCATAAATCAATTAATTGTATGGGACATCAGCCACTGTTTGTGGTCTTAAAAATGTCTGGGTCATTAGGGTAGGTTTCTAATGACAGGAATATTTGCTCACTTTTGAAAAAACAGGAGGATGATTATTGGAGAAACAGCAGGTTTCTCCAGTCAGCCTAGGCTCACTACTCAAAAAAAAATCCCTCCTGGAGACTACACCCAGGCACACAGAGTAGGAGGAGATCCTACATGTATTTACCAAAGGCAAATCTTGCTTGTCCAACTTGACTGTCTTCTGTGGTGAAGTCATTGCCTTGGTGAAAAAAGGTCTCCTTGATCCTAGTTATGTTTTTGAAAAATATTTTTTTAATCCACTCTAATAAACTGGTGAAAATGTATTTTGAGTGGGTGAATTACCAGGTGCCTGGAAAAATTGTTTGGACTTCCAGGTTCAAATGGTTCCAATAGCATCTTGTTTATAGGGATGGCTAATGGAGCTAATGATGCCTTTGTAGCTGATGCTTTCATTAATAAAACAGATCATGAGGCAGAGGGTATCCTTTGCAAGTTTGCAGATGACACCAAGCTGGTGGAAAATGCTCTGCATGCTGGAAGTCTGCACTCCTATTCAGAGTAAGCTTGACAAGCTGGATAAATTGTCAACAGGTACCTCCAGTGCAGCAATGGAAAACACAGAATCCATTCAGGATAGTGACTGATCAACCTGGAGGAAAAACTATTTGCAAGAAATAGCTAACAGCCTCATGTTGACCTTATGAAGGAAATACTGAGTCACAGAAAGTTTAAAGAATTTTTAAAAAGAGGAAAAAGTTCAGGAAATTTGGGTCAAATCCATATCGGACTCTCCTCTCTTCCCTCAGAGTGGAAATCCTTGAGTGAAGGATATATTCCGAGCACAGACTGGGAAAACACAATAAAATTTGATTGCAAGAATGTTTTTTCTAATTGTGGTTTGACATTTAAATTAACACCAACTGTTTGATTACTCAACCCTCTTCCTACTCCATGATGGATAAATATTTAATGAGAATAATCTCCACTGTGATTGCGAACGGAGTAAAGAAGTTAATTCCTCCTCTATTTTTTTCTCTGATCCCTGAGAAACCAGGTGTTATCTGAGGAGTTACAGAATAACTAGCTTTCCTCTAAATCACTTTATAAGTATTCATTAGAAAGCTAATATTTATTTAGATATACCTGAAGGAATTTTTCTACCCCAGGAGAAATCCTGCTAAACTTTACACAGAACAACATCTTTGGGGTCAGAAGCATCACAGAATAAGTATGATTTTTGACTTAAGCTAGGTCTTCAATCTTAGTTATGGATGCAATAGCTCAAAGCTTTAGTCTGCTTGAATCAGATGTGCTGATAACAGCTTGTTATCAGTAGCACTGGAAGGAACATGTGAGGCTCCTTTCAAAACCAGATATGAGGAAATCTACAGAGGCGACTATTACATTATTTCTACTAAGAAAATATGCTTCAAAATATCTTAAGAAATCCATCAGCAAACACAGTTATTATTAACCTACAACTTCTTCTTAGTTCTATATTTAATTGCAGTATGTTTTGTCACGAAGAGAAGCAACATAGGATAATGCTATTAAAACTATATATCCCTCCCAAGTGTAGAAACTAGAGTAGATCCTCAACAGAGTGGTAAAAGAAAAAAACACAAAGGAAATCCCACATATTTTAAAATATTAAGGTTTTACTTAATATAACATTCATGAGTGGCTCTATTTTTCCTTATATATGAGAGAGAGAGAGAGAAAGGGAGATATAGGATAATACTTACAAATATCTTATTATTTTATTCACTAAGAGTGGAAATATTATATGACTAAAGAGCGAAAGAAAAACAGGAATATGTTACATATTGCTGATAGACAGCAGCATCCTGCTTCCAATGGCAGATTCTTAGCAAATGTCTTCACCCAGAGACAAAAAGATGCCTTCCTTATACAAGATTATGATTTGCATTAGATGCCAAAACAAGAGTGAGAGAGAACATCTAGATTTACATTCCCTTATGAGCCATTAGACCTGTCATAACAACAGTGAGACAGAAACTAGAATATTTTTCTTTAACATCTCCAGAGAAAAGATCAGTCAAAGCAAGTATGAGTGAGTCTGGAATTATGGTTCTTCATGAGGAGTGAAAGATGTGGTCTGTTTTTATTAATACAGCTCATATACTCCAAATGTTCTACATGTGTCTCTTAACTTAATAAAATGTAGGTGAACTAGTTGATCAAAGTATTGGGATATTGTTTAACAAAACAAGAATGGATCTATCTTCACCCCAGTAGGGCACTTACTTTTCCATATGCTGCTTCATGTGCTTCTGCTGTGCATCTGTCTCATATAAAGCATTAGATTGTTAGATTTACTATCAATTACAGACTGCAACAAGTTTGATTTCAATTACAGCAGGAGAGGAAAACAGCTTGAATCCCTAAGGGGAGAGGCAGACACCAAAGGGGTGAATCAAAAATGAGAATTGTACATTGCATGTTACCAATTAGGGAAAGAAGTGAAGTCAAGATGTATATGTAGATATTTATTTTTATATAAACTTGTTTTTTATATAAACCTGATAAATTCTTTTTCACTTCATGTTTGAGACAGAAGAGCAGTGCTTCATTGACCAGCATCTATTTAGATTCATTTGGAAGCTCTGTTTCCCAAGCAATTTTAATGACAGCTCTAAGCAGCAAAGAAGCTTACTTTGCAAACAAAGACATAATAAAAACTAATTATGAAAAAGATCGCTGTTTGTCCAAAATTCTTGAATTATATCCAATTTAAGGTACTTCCTTAATTAGATATAATTAGTTAATTGGCATAAAGAGTTGTGATCAGAACAAAATAAAATCTGTGAAAACTTCTGACAAGATTAATAACTATATCTGTATACACAGACTCCAAAATTTAAAATGTACAGAACATTCAATTTCTCAGAATCCTGACTCAAATAGTTGTCGTCTAGCTTGAACAGCAGAGAAAAAGTGGTGGGGTTTTTTTTTTTTCCTTTTACAGGAGAAAAAAGTATTCCTCTACAATCTGCTGTTTGGAAATCAAGTAATTTATGTACATAATCACATGAGATATTTGAATGGTCTTGGATTTTCTCCTTTAACCTTAACCCATTTCCTAGAGTCTGTATATCTTTCCTCTCTCAAAGAAAGATTCTGTTAATTTAGGTCAAGCTCAGTCACAAGATTTGTGCTTAAAATATATCCTCCACAAACCTTCCTTCCTTCTGCTTCTGCTTTTTTTTTTTCCTCCCTCCTATACAAGCACACTCCCAGATTTGTGTATTAATGTGTTGGTGTGGGAAGCAGTACTTTCACGCCCAAGGAACAGATGTTAATGTTGTCAGTGCCAAAGTACCATTATATTCCTAGAAGGGATTGTTTTGATCGCACGACACAAGATAAGAATCTACCCAAAAGCACAGCTTAGATAAATGGAACCACGGCTACAACTGCCCATCTGCAAAAAAAAAATTAACCTTGTGTGAGACACAAGACAAAGCTGCACTAGCTGAACTCTGTGTTACATAATTGTTGCTGACTTCACACTTTGTAACAGATTTGGGCTGGGAGAACTGAATGATAATAACCTCCATGACAACTGCTAGCTGGCCTTACATATGGATGATAGCAAGGACATTGGCCTGAAGCCACATGACAATGAGGCCACAGGCTCACTGGCTTGGTTTATAGCGGCTTACACCAACAGTGTGATTTATAAATCCACAGACAGTTTACACAATAGCTCCTTCTCATGAATGAACACATCCACGGGCATCCAGCATCCCATAAAAGACTAAGCCTGAACCGTATGCACAAGAATCGGGTTGACAGCTAGGGCCAGCGAGGATGTGTAGCTGGAGTGTGTGTCCTGTAGTCCTGCATGCTGGTTTGAATTGGGCTGAAGGAAATGCAGCTTGAACTGGTGTGTGCCTGTGTGCGTGTGGGAATGTGTGGGAATGTGTCAGTTGTAGAATAGGCTGATTAAAAGACAAAGTACTATCCACATGTTCTCATCTCTCCCACATCCTTAATATATTGGATTATCTAAATATATTTTAGATTATTCATCACTGAGTTCTGTGTTTCCTTTCCTGCATCCATCGCACCCCAGCCCAGTTCCCCCACAAAATTGTGCTGTCTGTACTGCTGCTTATCATCTACATAAGACACTTACCTAAAAGCTTCAGCATCTGGTATTTAGGACCATCTACCACAAATATTAAAGGCTAAAGTGACTGAAATTGAACTTCAAGAAATAGAAAATCCATTAAGTCTGAAACTTGTTTTAAGGCTCTTTTTTTAATTCTATTAGATACAATGTTAATGGATATTTGCTTTGCCAAGAATCCTTTTGAAAGAGGCTGCTATTTAGATGTGCAAAGTACTCATAGGTAATTCAGCTGTTTAAAAAAAAAAAACAAGAATACAAGAACTTTATTCATACTCAATAATATATTGCAAAATGTGCAGTCCTCATTCACTGTAGAGATCATCAACATTACTTAGATACTTCTCAGACTGTGAACATCAATATTAAAATGATAAAAATATACTAGAACACCTAAAGTATTTTACATAAGTAACAGCCTGGAGGATTTTTTTTCAAAGCCTAACATTCAAAGGCACAGAAAAGAAAACTTAATGAAACTGATTAGATGGGCTATTGCTGTCAGCTATCAAAAATTTTTTTTAAAAAATTTAAAAATCCAAAAGTCTTCCATATTCCAATATCGGCTGGTAGAGTAAAGAAAATAACTTTCTCTATTTTTGAAAACCTAAAACAAGAATGGGAAATAAATATTTCACACATTTTAAAAAAATCTCTTGAAGTATTGAACCAAGCTGAAAAAAAATTATCTGACGAAGATCATTCTTAGGGAAAGGCTGAGAGTTACATAAATTTTTCCAGAAAATAGCTTGAAAGCTTAGAACTTTCTTCCTGTTTAGTTACTTTAGTACTTGCTTTCTGGTAATTAACATCTACCTTCCTGAAATACATTTCCCCAATATCTGTAGCTCTTAAGATACCAGCATTTACAATGTGATGTATAGAATAATATACTTTCCCTCAAAAATTGACTTGATCATGAAGCATTACATATATATTGCCCTTAGATTTAAATAAATCAGTATAGTGCAACTCTTTATTTTAAAATGAAATACAATTAAATAAAATTTTAGTCTTGACAGTTTCTGCTAAAACATGCAATTCAGGACCAATACAAAAGGAGGTATACCAAAGCTGAGCTAAAGACACATGTGCATGTTTGGTCTCACACGTTGTTCCATTGCCTGAGTCTGCCTCAGTGAGGTCCAACTGTTATTTGTTGCTGTAAAAAGAATTTATAAATAGCTATAGTCACATAGATTTCTAGTGTTGGGCACTAAATAGAATGGAATAAAATATTTCAGTTGGAAAGGACCTACAATGATCATCTAGCTCAACTGTGAATCCCATTGATTACTGTGTTCACATTAAATTACTTGGCTTCAACTGTGTCTAATGCCTTTTTTTTACTGAAAATTTCCTTCAAATTTCTTGCGGTAATCAACTAATTTATAATCACTGCATTCTCTATAATTAGAAAGGAGACAGATATCTAGGAGGTTTTAATCTAGATCAATTTTATACTACACTAATAGAGATTCAATAATGTTTATTCAGAACATTTTGCACTAAAAAAATTAAAGCAAGCCCATTATCTCTGGCATGCCTACACTGAAGCTAACATATCTTACTATTAGGGCTAAAAATTCAAACACCCAGTAGGTAGCTAGAAAATGTAAATTTAAATTTATAATCTGACACAGGAAACTCCAGTTTCCAGGAAATTTTCTTCTGATCTAGCTTAACGGAAGAGAAAAAAAGTGTGTAGTTTTGGGGAACAAGGCCTATATTACAAAGGAAATAACATTGTACTGTAAATTTATAGTTTAAATAGTTGAACAAATGCAATTTAATATGTAATAGGATGCAACTAAATTTAAATTGCATTTATTGCTTTCAAAATATTAGAAAGTTCTTAGCTTCTACATGAAGTTTTCTCGTATTAGTTTTGAAGAGACTCTCCTAAAAAATACATATAGTGGACAAATTCTACAGTCCTTTATTCCCCACAAAAATCCAGTGTGGAAACTGAGAGATGAGACTGCATTTCTGGGGGAAAAAAAAAAAAAAAAAAAAAAAAAAAAAAAAAAAAAAAAAAAGTACATATCTGAACAGACTATGGCTCTTCCTTAATGGACGGATTTAGAAATCAAAGCATTGAACTCTACTTCTTCTCTGACTCCTGACTCTGATAACGGACGGCAGACAGCATCTGCCGGACTCATTTTCTGAGATATCCACATGGTGCTCAAAAGGAGATTGTTACTTTCCCTGGCTTACTGGGTTGGACTCCAGAAGGAACTGTTAAACAAGATTTTCAAGAGGATGCCTGGAGAAGGGTACTGTTCAGTAGGTCCGGCTGTGAGCCATTAATTGCTCTGAAAGGCAGTAACTAACCACTCACTTGTCTGAGTAAAGATAAGAGAAATGGCCTTATTATAAACTTCAGCTGAAAAATTCTCTCTTCCCCCTGTCAGATGCTACCACAGAGCTTTAGTTCACTACAGGCATTACTTCAACTTTGCATCAGTGTGACAATATTGAAAAGAATGGAAACACTTGGATACATTTGCAGTACTGGACTTCTTATGAGCCCTGCAGGAGTTCAGTCCATTGAATTCGGTGACAGCAGGGCCCAAAAACACCTATCTTAAAATTAAATGCTTATTTTATTTATTGCAGTGGATCTGATATCTTACCACCCATGGTTTGTCAGGTACCCAAATCTCCCACAAGTACTTCGGCATATCTCCAAAATTCAGTGCCTAAAAAGCAATAATATTTCAATAAAAAAGATGTGTCATTCTTCCTACAGATCTTCAGATCACCCACCTCCCCAAATGGCCCAAAATTAGTACTGTAGAAAGAAAAATGTGAGTAAATTTCTATGGAAGACAGATAAATAACTTTTTATGAGGGTTCGCAAACTTCATAGCCTAGTGTTACCAAACATATGGTGGTAGCATTTAAAATGCTATATCAAACATCAGTGTGGTTTCTGAAAACTGTTTGTTGAACATTTTGTTGTACTCAGGCAACAGATTTTCAGATGAGTTTTTATTATTCTGTTTAGTGAACTACCAAGATGTCTCATAATAAGAAACTTTTCTCCTTTTTTAGTTTAATACACTATTAAGCTTTTTATTAAGATATTATTAATCAGCCTTGAGACTCAAAAAAGCAAAACCAGCAGATCTTTGAAACTGCAGTTAAAGCTGTGTTTAATGTGGGAGCATTAATTGATGTTCATTCTCTGTTACTAACTGCTGAATATAAATAGCACTATGTACTACTTCAGGTTCCCTCCTGAGTATAATAGTTACACACCCCAAAATATCATGTCTCCAAGGACTAGAGTCATAAAGACTGTGTGTATATGACTGTAAGAGAATAGTGCAGGGAAAGTTCAGTAGGTTAGTAAGTTTACAGGACCTTCAAATTTGCCTATTCTAAGAGGAACTGATGTTCTTATTTAACCCAACTATAGAAAACTACCACGATAGTTCTGAGCTATCTAAGCCAAAACAGCACATGCATTTGGAAGGACAGTCAGAAAGTCAGCTACCAGCAGAGAACCAGGCCTTTGCGCTGTTCTATTTTATTTGAGAAAAGAAAGCTTCCCAGAGGGAGAACATTACATTAAGAGTAATGTTTTCAGAAAGTTGGACAATTTCAAATCCTTTCTCTATAGAGTAATATGCCCAAATTGCAAACAAGCACTCTGTGCCCCATATTCAGAAAGAACATTAGTATTCTGCACAGAATGGTTTATTCACTCCTTTACCACTCTATAGTGAGAAAAATCCTCAGAACACTTTACATCAAATAGTACTTTTACTTGCAATGGAAAACACATGTCTCTTCCAAAGTACTCCCAACAGGTACCTTGGATATCTCACAAAAGTTCTGTGTTCTTTGAGAATTGTATCACAGTTCTGAAAGCTTTTTCAAGAACTCCCCTTGAAAGCAGAAAGGCATCTTAAGGACTTTATCTACCAAAAGTATTCTTCTCTCATATCTGAAGTCACAATTCCAGCTAAATTTAGGAAGTCCCTTTTTGTCATTTAAAATTTTAACTGGGGGGAAAACAAAAAACAGAAAAGAACCCAACCCAAAAAAAACCCCCCAAAACTAAAATGCTTTACACAACCAGAAATGTTATTTGCTCTTACACAAGAAGAAATGTTACTCAGTCTTACACTCTGCATGAAAAGGCACTTATGTAATCCATGGAGATTAATAAAGAGAGTTTAACAATAAGGCAAGGCCACAGGGAATGCCTCATTCTAAAATCTGCCTGTACCTTTTGTGATGTTTTACATATGACTGTTTTCCTCATTTACAGGAGTACAAACGAAGAGCAATTCACCCAAAGGCAATGGAATTAAACTGGTTAAAAGGCAAAGAAGGCGCCCCTGTGGACCAAGCTCTCTCTTAGAATGCATATTGATGAGTTTGATCCACTTTGATAAAGTAATGAGTTTTTGAAAGCATACTCCATATTACCTAATACCTCCCTACTTTTTAGAAAGTCTCCTTTACAGAACTGTCACCTTTGCAGAAATAATAGGTAGTTTCCTGAAAATAATTGGAAAGGAATTACAAGACAAATTTCTATCACAAATAATGAATGTCTCTCCTACAGCCTTAGCTAGTTGAAAGTTTAGGGAGGCCATCAAAATAAAACAGAAATGAGAAGGATTAAATTCTCATTCACATAACAATTTGCAGATTGAAAAGACAAATTCATGGCATCATAAAGTACAATGTCTTTTTTCTACAAAAAAAAGCAGACTACAGCTACATCAGAAGTGAAATATGTCTCTCTCACTTTCCCATGCTTTTGGGAATGGTTAAGATCATTACATGTTGCAGAAAAGAGAACCAGAGAAGCAACAGATTCATAGTACCCCCATCCATTTTACAACTTCTCTATGTGAACCACCACCTCATAGAAAGCTGTACAGAAAGCAATCCCTGTACAAAAAGCGATCCCCTGCTCTCAGTCTTCCAGTGGCAATTTCAATCACAATTAAACTTGGACCACACTCTTCAAACAAATAAATTACAGCTTGAGGCTGAACGAAAAAAAGGTTTTGATACAGAGGAGAGGAAAAAAAGTAGTTGTAAAAAAAGAGTAAAATAAATCTTATTTTTGAGTATCACAAAGAATGAAGTTCTAACAGGAGATTAATCTCTTGTCCCTGAGGTCATGTAGTGCAATGATTCATGACTCACATACATGTAAAATATAGGGTTAGGTTCACAAGGTCTTGAGAATATATGGCTTCCCTAATGATGCCTTGTGAAGGCTGACCTGGAACAGAGGCTAGATGGAGTTAAAGAATAAAGTAGGTATTTATTAAAAGGCCTCAGTGGATCAGTACAAGAGCCCAGCTAAGGCTACATCCAAGATGAACCCAAAACGTTTGCAAAATGGATGATTGGTCATAAGGTCTCTCACTTTTATAAGTTCTGGTCCATTAGCATATTGGAGCTAATTGCCCAGTTATAGCTTCAGGTTATGTGGTCCCATCCTTCTTGTTTTTCTCTCTTCAGACCACGTTGTTTGTGCTCTTGGGCCTTGGATTGGTTGTCCTTGGTCCCAAGCTAGGAAAGGAATTGATTTGCCTACCTACTCTGTGAAGAGAGCTTACCATCCCCTAATATGAAGCTCAGAACTACACTCTAAAGCAGTACAGAATCTGAAAAATATAAAAGCTAAAACCTAAGGCATCACTAAATGGTGTTCAAAAGTCAACATAAATTAAGGTATTATAAAACATGCAAGATTTGTTTCTGTAAAACTTAGTACAGTTTTATCTTTTTCTTTCTAACTGTTTCTCTATTTCATGAGCTGATATCAGCAAAATCTTTCAACAAAAATGCACACTTGCTTTTTATTTCATTTATCATCCCACCTTTACAAACAAAAATGTTATGGGAATACCTTGAGCTAAACAGTTTGGATGGAAGAGGGAAATGACAAAGTCAGCATCAAAGATGAGATTGCAATCCAACAGCAAGGAAGATAACAGAAAAAAACTTGCCAATTGCTTTTTCCCAATAAAATGAACAGATAGAAGCAGAGACCTCTAAGAGTAATGAAAACAACCTACTGTGTCATCATTTTATGCAAGAAAGAGAGAGAGAAGATTAGCCTAAAACTCCCACAATAATATGGATTTTTTCAGCTGACAAAAGCAGTACTATATAAAATCTTTTCTGTGCTTTATTTCTAATTACCTTCTATCCTTTAATGAACAAGAAAGCACTTGATCTTGAAAGTCCTTGTGCAGTCAAAACTCCCACTAAAATTAATGGGACATTTTTTCCAGCCTAAGAGCTCTGAGATCAGTCCTCATACTTAGCTCTTTCTAAGCTACTTCCATTAATCAAACTTCTTAGGCTTTTTCCTCTCCTTTTCCACTAGGATCATATATTAAAACATACAGACACTAGAAATCATAACCTTGCCTCAGGAAGAAAGCCTGCTGCACTTTGTTATCCTCAAAAATTAGCTCAATTTCACAAGTAAATCCCCGATTCTGAAGAACCTTGAATACCTGGACACCTAATACTTAATTTTGGCCTGTTTCAACAGTTCTGACAGATGTTGTGACAGTGCCTTAGGAAGTTAAGCTGTCTAAATTACACAATTGCCTTTGGAAGTCAAGCTGTCAGAATTACACAACTGAAATGCACATACACAAACTTTATAATCAGACAAACCTCACTGAACACAATAGAAAAAAAGAAAACAAAACATAAGGGACTCTAAACAGTCCTGTGTCTCACCCCCAGCAAAACTGGAGTTTAGAGACTATGGCTCAATGCCTGTTTCTCCTATTGAGGCTCATGCAACCTGCAACATATATCTGATATATCTAAGAGGAATAAAATTAAATCTTTACTTGTATGCCTCAATAAACCACTTCATTTGGCAGACTTCATTTTGCAACAAAATCTAGCAAAAAAATCTTCATTCAGAGGAATTTACTGTTATTATGCTTTGATACAGCAGCATCGATAGCCCACCCCTCTGTTTTCTCCCACTGAAATAGAATAGGAGGCTCCTGCATGAAAATAAAAATAAGATACACTGTAATCTGTCTAATGATGTGGTACTAACATTGTTCTAAGAAAAATTATGACACTTATTTATGGCTGATCATTAATAGGTCTTAGCAAGGATAATCTTCTTTGTTGTTTTTTTTTTTTTTTTCCTTTTCAATGGCACAGTAATGTGTACATAAATGAGAAAACTATCAAGACACCATGGCATTTAATTGCTCATTTAGGGAGCCTCAGAGTGACTGTACTGCACCAGCATACAGTCTAGGAATGATTCAATTCTGTATGGATTCTTACATGGAATTCCATCTTCCTGAGAGGATGCTGCAGTGTCTGTGAAGATTCTGTAACATTGCCTTCATTTATGGGAAATTTAAGCATAACGAACTTCTGATCTTTTAATTATATTAAAGAAATAAAAGATCCAGTAGACAACAGAAAGAAGGAGAAATTTTCCAAGGATGATAAAGTGATTTGCACTTTTATTAATACATACACATAAAGTACCTTCACAGTAAACACTTTGTTGAAGAAGCAGCACCAGATTAAATCACGGAGTTCTCTTCTTTGCCAGCTGGCCAGGCTTAAATTTACTTCAGTGTTCTTTTGCCTGCAGCTCATCTTTATGTTTAAATGCTGTAATTTACAGTACTTGAAAACACAGAAAAATATTATATAAGTTATACCTACTGGTGATGGTTTATGCTTATCATGGAAGAGAAAAAAAGCAACAGAAAGAAAAAGCAGCAACTACATAATTTACAAAGATAAGAAATTTTGCATATTTTCAAAAATGAAACCAACAAAAAAAACCTACACAGGAGCAGTCACTTCCTAAGTGATTAAAACCTTAAAAGGCAATTTTTTTTTTTTTTTTAAAGAATGAAGAATAATTAAAGTAAGAATATGCCAGTGTTAGAACTAAAAGGTTCACAAGATGTGCAATTATTTTCCTGTGTGAGCAATTAAGTATGTTTTTAGAAAGACAAATGAACAATTTGTCAGATAAAGAATTGAAGTACATTTTTCACTGCCTTTTTCCTTTTTTTTCTTTTAAACCCAGTCTAGAAACTACCTATGCTGGTTTTAGCAATGAATACAGTACACAGAAAATCTAGTAGCACAAATGTTTTGGAGATGACAGAGAAATTCTACCTCATCAGAAGAAAGCAAAAAGAGGTTTCATAATTCAGTTTTGATTCCCAAAGCATGTGCATTCCCCCACACATTTCAGTATTTTCAATGCTTTATACTATCAAAAATTTTACTGAGAAGAATCACATCTCTTAATCACAATTGCCTCACAGACCTATATCCCCAGCCTTTATCCCAGATTCCTTTTAAAAATCAAGTGTGATACTTGACTAGTGATGGTTAAAATGAGATGTAAGGAAGAATTAACACTGCAAAGACAGTGCAAACATAAGATCAAGTTCACCTTTCATATTTTACAGTCAATTCATTGCTCTCTTCTACTTATTGTCTATGTAATGTCTAATTAATGCTGATCTCCTGATGTGAGACCACTTGACAGACGTAAAACTTTATCACATGTAAGGTAGTGAATATATAATTTCTGCAGAAGCCTTCTTTTATTTTGAGCAGACATCTAGATGCAATCCATGCATAAGGACAACACAATCCAATTAATAACTAAATACCTCTTGGTATTTCTAGTACAGTGCTAGTCTTTATGGCTGAAGTGTATCTGGACTGACTGTTAATGATGAGAGTTTATAACTGGTTTCAGCCATAAAAGATTATATTATCATCCTACAAATATCAAATTATTGTGGTTGTTTGCTTCTCCAGTGTTGCCTAAATTATCATCTGTGAAGCCTTCCACCCTCATCTCAAGGTCAAAGGAAAGACAGGGTAAATAAGATAAAGAATAATGTGTGGTTCTTGAGAAACAGATGACCACTATTTAGCCTTATGTGAATTACCTCTACATGAAACAAATTTGTGGTTTAAATTTAGCTCAATGTACATGTGATTTATCAATGAAGAAATGCAAGTCAACTACTTACTGATAACTCTACGGTCAAAAAGATCTGAGATCCAAACCACTACCTGACCAACAGTGATTGACTCTTTGCACTGCTGTTCATTGCACTGCACCTGTTCTGTGGATACAATTTGGAAAAAGTTTACGATAAGGGCCTATGTATCACCTCTCACGGCTGTGAAACTTTCTTCAGGTGAAAGAAAGTGCGGTAAGATCAGTTGTATGAACACACCCCCAGCAACATTCAGGGGACAGATTGGTTCAGGAGCTGCAGCATTAAGTTAGCAAACTATATGTGATGGGGGGAAAAAAAAGAAAAAATAAAAAAAAGAGTAGACTTTTTGCACTCTCCAGAGATTTCTAAATGCTATGTGACAGTATGCTGAAAACATAAATGGGAAAACCAACCAACCAACCAACCAAAAAAAAAAAAAAAAGTCTTGCTTTAAAAGTGGAAATGCCCCTTCCTCTTTTTTCCTCAGAAGCAGTTTATTGTGATGCAAAGGACAACCCTTTACATCTCAGAAGAAGACTCTAGTATGGTGGAAAGAATCATAGTAGAGAAAAGCTACATTTTACTGAAATCCCAAAAGTGGATGTGCTTCCACTTTGAAATTGGCACTATATTTCTATATACTCTTTTTTTTCCCTGCAATTTAATGCTTTGACTCCAATCCTATGAAATCCATGCTGGGAATAAACATATACATTGGGACTGTCTGGTAAAGATTTGCACAGGCAACACATCAATTCTCTTCTATGAAGAAGGGAGCAGCAGCCCTCTCATTGAGGAATACGGGTAATTACTGCTGCCATTCAAAAGTATAACCTTCTGACAATAGAAAGAAGGAAATCAGAAAGAGATTAACATGATCAGTTTATTTTTATCACTATACAGAATAGTGATAAAGTAGTCCTAATGAAGACCACCATGATATTAAAGAACAAAGCAATGCTTGAAACTTCAGAAGCTACCTGATTACAATGCCTAGGATACACCGACTGAGCTCACTGTTATTAGCTTTCCCTCCCACATGCTGTAAAAATGAAGTTTGTCAAGATTTAAATAAAGAACCTACATTGTTACAGACATTCCTACAAATTTCTTCATATACCTTGTTTCTATAAAGACTAATCTTAATTTTCTATTCTATCTGAATGACCCAGATATTATCCCAGTTCTTATACTGATGTTAGTACTGGAGGGAGAGGAAGGGGTTATGTTGAGGTTTAACCCATTTCATATATAATAATACAATTAACAGATTTGCTTGACTAATGAGTTGAAGCCTCCTTCATACCCTAAGCTGTTTTATCTGTCATCCATTACTTCCACATAGAGAAAAAAATAAATAACCCCTTCCCTTTTGTGCTTCTTCATAAACATGACTTACCATTTTAAACAAAACATATAATCTTCAAGCTCTTTAAATTTTTTCTGATTCTACAAAAGCCAGACCTAAACTGAAAACAGAAGTCAACAAAATAATGCTGTCATTGCAGCAATTTGCATAGCAAAAATGTTTCACTCACATTAAATAAGAAGAAGAAAAACATTTTTCAACAAGATAATGCCAAACTGAACTCAAAGGTCTAAAATCTTGGCTTGTTATACCCTCCCACACTAATCCTTTCATTGCCAGCAGTTGATTTATATCAGTGACTATTACAGTATAATGTAATTAGTAATGGTAATATTACCACAAATAGTATAAACAGCTCTGCTCTACTGCCTTTAGATTATTTTTGTAACCATGTTAATAACATACCATCAAGCATCAATACAAATCCTTGACAGCTTCCTGAAAAAAGATTATGCATGTCTAAGCAATTTTCTCATACACAGGTTTTCTTTAGGAAACATGTTGTCACTATTCCATTAGCTCAAAAGGGAGGGTATGCATAAAAGAATCTCTGCTAAAGAAGTCTGACTGCTAGCCAGGAAAGCATATGTTCAATAGTCTGTATTTACTACTGGCTGGGTTAGGGTTGTAGGTAGCACAGTACCAAATGAACTTCATCTTTAAAAGATGTCTAGCAGTGCAGTGAATGAACCCTTTGAATGGCACAAACCTCACTTTAAAAGTATTTCAGTAGGGGCTGTTGGAAAGAAAACAGAGTAGATTAACAGATATGTAGAGCAGACATTTTAGGTCTGAGCCAGAGTCTCTGAAGCCCACCAGAATTTGGATGGTATCCTGAACTAGACACCTTCTTGGAGCAATTAAAAAAAAAATCTCATACATCAGCCAAAAACAAAAGCAAAAAACCAAAAAAATAAGCAAATAAACAAACAAACAAAAAAAAAAAAACCAACAAAAAAACCTCCCACCAAGAAAAATAGCACACTACCAAACCTAAGCCCAAAATTAAATTAATTCATTTTTGCTGAATGTCCTACTATAATTTAAGGATACATAACTCCCCACAGTCAAATGCTACATAAGTGGCAAAGATAGAAACAGAGCCTGTAACTCAGCATTATGTATGATCTAGGTATTATATTGATGCCGCTACTTTTGCTATAGATGTAACCTAGCATAGGCATCTATCATTTTGCTGTCAAAAGGTTCAGCAAGGATTTTATCATCATTGTACAAAGATGTTTTCCATATTGTCAGATAGTTTGCTGATTTGATTCTTTCAATTTTGTATGGAACTATTTGCTTAATAAGATATTCAGAATGCCAACAGATATCCTTATCACTATGATAAGGTACATATGAGCCTAGAGAAAAATCAGTTTTGTCAGGTTAAGTTATACAGAGATGGAAAACAGATTTTTCTTTAATGTATTTTTTTTTTCAAAACGGTATTTTAACTCATTAATGGAAGTAATTTAACTCACTGTTCTTCAAAAGTTTCTGTGTCAACAGTCAATATCTTTCATGAAATATTTCAGTCTAAATGTTTAAAGTTTGTTTACTGCAAGCAAAGATACAATGGAAATGTGGATTTATTTTAGTCTGGTTTTTTATTGGGTTTTTTTTTGAGGAGAATGATAGGTAGTTGTTGTTGTGGTTTCTGGGATTTTCTGTGAAAACATACACAATCATAAGTATGGCTATTGATGGAAATTTACTTTCATAGATATACTCACAGTTTATTTGAAGGAAAGTTGTGTTACATGATTGTATTAAATATCTTCTATGATGTTTCCACTTATCCATACCTTCATAATCATCTTACTCAAACCATAATCTTGAGGAACAAAATCCACCTCTTCTGACTTTTAAACTTTGTATTGCTTGAGAAACCAAGAAAATGGAAAAGATGCCTAAGTCAGCCTAAACAGAATCCTTCCTTTGACCCTCAAATAAAGAGAACTTACCACTATATGGTTGGGTCAATCACCTGTTTCACCTCCAGGGCTGAGTCAAAATTTTACAGCTGCTTCTCCTGTTTTGATTACACTTAACACTTTTACATTTGAAGTGGACAATGTTTAACAATTAGCATTATTATGCTAAAAAAACCAACAATTTTTATTCTTTAATCAAGAGGTCATCACAAAGTCATTCCTCCTGTTGTGAGATACTACTTAAGAGAAGAGGAAAGAGTCTTTCAAGATCCCTACCATCAAAGGATTCCTTAGGACGTAAAGAGCAAAGATCTACATCATTCACTTCTATGATAACTGACATGAAAATACAGAGACACTGCTATAAATCCTCCTTTCTAGCTGTGCCTAGAACAACCAGGACTGATCAGTAAGATAGAGTTCAGTAACTCCGTTTCAGTTTAAGTAGCCAAGATGAGCATCTTCGTTACTCCCCAGCTATTGACAAAAATAATTCACTTGATTAGTCTATATTAACTTTCAAAACCACCAGGTGTGCAAGTTCTATATTGCATTGGCATTCAGTGTCCTATTAATCTAATATTCCCCAATTATACATCTATCTATCTATCTATCTAGATATATGTGATTATACAGAATCCACTCATAACCAGCTGACAACATAGTAACATATTTGAAGTTTTAAACTCTGAAATCCAGCTTTTAAATAATTTAATAAAATTTGATATTAACCTATTATCATATCAATGATTTTAGTATCCATTTTACTCTGATAATTACTTCTGTCCGATTTTGCAAAAGTAGACAGCAGTTAGTGCTATGATGCAATTCCAATATTTAATTACACAGAATATTTTAAACCCTGAATTTAGTAAAATAAAATAATTTAAAAGCCTTCAACTTAAAGTACAAATGGGCAGCTTAGTGCCAAAAGAAAATAATTTTATGAAGCATAAAAATAACTGTGAAAACCATTGTAAGAAGTTAAATACAGGGAAGGGAAAAGCATAAATTAACTTTTTTATGTCAAAAATTTTGTTTGGTATGTTTTATTAAAAAGCATTTACTGCAGGAGTATTCCACAAAATTTTTCAATTTGTTACATGGATCCACCAACTAATTGTTTTTACTTGCCAAAAAATTCTAGTGTAATCACCTAGTGTAACAGAAATCCTTTTTTTTTTTCTCTAAACAGCTTTTATTTGAATGGGTCATCACAGCCGTTTATCCTATGTTTCCTCTCTTTTATATTCATGTCTTACTTATTTATTTGTATCTGGATAAGCAGGAGGAAAATCTAAATTCCTGGCCTATGTTTAATTGAGGATTGGAGAAAAACCTCCATAACTCAAAACAAACTACTTGAAAATTTGAAGTTCAACATTTAATTGCCTAAGACTTTAAATTCCTCTGTGAAGCTGGGATACTAAAGAGGAAGACCCTCTCACTTCCAAAATTTCTAGTGTGATTTTCAAGCCGGCACAGTGGCACTGTGTAATTTTCCGTGTGCATACTCTATATGGGACTGGTCAATCTTCTAGAGAGAAAAAATATAAAAAAAAATAGGCCATCCTTTTTTTCAGAAAACAGACTCCAAACCAAGATTTACAACAAACAATTCATGCTGGTTCTAGAAAAACCAAGAGATAAGCAAGCATCCCTTAAGCTTTCTCCCAGCTTCTGATGATTTGAAAATCAGCCTGACAGCTATTTAGAAATCCACAACTGTTCTCATTATTTCATATTTATGCAGCGTAATGCTTTAAACAACAGATAAAAGTGATCATATGAGCAAAAAGAAATTAACTAAGGCTGAACTGTCCTATACAGGAAACTGTGAGGCTTTAGAGAGTGTTTTTGCTGTTTTGTAATTCTCTCTTTAATAAAGACTAGTACCTAATGATTCAAACCACACATATTGTCAACTCTTCAGTATTATTATTAAGTATCCAATAAGAGAAAAAAAACCCCAAAATCCGCAAAAAAAAACCCAAAAATCCCCAACCAAAAAAAAACCAAAACACCCAAAAAACCCCAAACCAAAAAGAAAAAAAAAAAAAAACCCACACAAAATCCTCCAAAACCAAATCAAAACAAACAAAAAACCCCAAACTAAAACAAAAAAAACCCTCCACACACATGAGTTTGATACAAACAGCAGCAACATATTTATTTAGTATTCTGTCCATAGAGTGCTATTCTCGCTGTTACAGAGTTCAACAGAAGATGCTACAGAATGTCTTTAGCTGAAAACACTACACTTCCCACTGTGTCTCCCATGACAACCAGGCTTCTCTGAAAACAAACTGTACCACCCTAAGGCATCAAAAGTAGTAGAAACAATTTGCATTCTTTCTTCTGTTGGCTTCACCAGAAAAAAAAAATTGAGCTTCAGCACACTGAGAGCTAAAGCCAGGTCTTAGTTTTCCTTTGCAAAGTCCTACATACAAATGAATCAAGAATTGCACCAGCACACAAACATATACATATAAAGAAAAACAAACCTGGCTATCTATTTACTTGTTCTGATAGAAATCTTGATATATCAATAAAACTGAAAATGCAAATAACAGAGCAGGATACAAGGGCCAATACCAACAGAATTCAGCAGCTGCCATTTGCTAAACTCCAGAGTTTAGTAAATGTTCCCAAATCCCAGTCAAGCCTTTTCGTGGTAATTTTTTATTTCTGTAAACTTGCATCAGCATTTACACAATCTCACACTTTGCAGCTCTCACTTTCTTCTCTGTTGCTGGGCACATCCTAAGCCAGTACTTAAATAACGTAGCTCACCAGTTATGTCAGTTCCTTGAACTGACTAAAACCTAGACCTGCCTCCCCAAATTATTATTTTTCCCAGAAGAACAGAACAATCACTAGCACTGACACAAGAGAGGTGGCAAGAACAGACAGCTGGAGGCAGGGAAAAGAGCATGACTTGCCTTTTTGGCAATAGTGTGGTCAAAACTTGTGCTGATAGATCAAAGAGAAAGCTAGAATTTTATATGACAGGAGCTGTATTTCATTCCATATTCTTCTCCTGGACTGGAAAAGTATGAGATGAACATGAATTCCCATTAGAACTAGCTTTATTATACAGTCAGCTAACACCAATACTTTTTCACTATCTGGAACAACGATCTGATGATTTATGGTATTGGAAGCTAAGCTATCATTCCACAAGGGCCACACTGAGAAGGATCTTGACTTTTTAAAACTTAGGGAAACAAAGAGTCCTTTAAAAGACCAAATAGTCACAGAACTAGAACATTTGGTCAGAAGCTTCTGCCAAAGTATCTGTCACTTTACTGCTCCCTTGGGAGCCATTAAAGAAAAGGTACATCAGGCATCTACCACAATAGAACCTATAAAAGGCGCCTATGCTGCATTTAGAGAAGGAAAGAAAGCCAAAACAAAGTGCTCACAGTAAACTACAACTGCTTGCTCTTTGGATCTACCAGATGACTTGTAATTTCACATTAACAGGAAAGAAATTACAGAAAGTACAGTGCAAATATGCCTCTGTGAAGAAACAAATTTAATTTAATTATTACTAATACAGATTAAAAACACAAAAAGAAAAAAAACCCAAAATCATAGCAAAGAGACTTCAGGAGTAAAAGACAATGATTTCTAATATCAGTGGTCCACCCCTGACAATTATTGGAAGTGTACACCGGGAAAATATACTTAATTGAAACAGTGCAGATTTAAACTGTTTGTCTTGAATATTTACTGAATAGTATAAAGTAACCACTTCTTCAAATAAGTGTCTGGACTTGGAGACATAATGTAGTCTTTCTTTCCAGAAAGATCAATTTGCAATGAAACTATCTCAGAACGGAATTTTCTGAGTAAATGAGTTTCTATAAATCTTATTTCAAATTGTACCTGAAAACAGCAGTCAAAACTTCTTAGACTTTTCTTTTATTTTTTTTCTTTAATTAAAATTCATATTATACAATACTAGAGATTATTTAGGGGAAGATCTAAAAACTAATTCTTTTCCAGATATATTTCAATCTCATTGTTAGTAATTCTCCCTAATTCATGTCAGCTTTATTATATACACATAAATATTAAAATGATATCTTCATAAATGCCATAATGGCAAACTTTGAATATACCCTAGAAATATTAATCTGTACTCAATGATAAAATATTTGGAAAATAAACCATTGAAAGAATGCTTTTACATTTCAGAAATCTGTGCAGATCTTCCCTCTCAATTAAAATAAGCATTTGACTTTTCCAAAAGCATATGTGCAAATAACTTATCAAATTTAGGTCCTCTGAACAGGGATTAGAAGAGGGTAGCTGGAACATCATCAGCAGCCTGTGAAGTTAAATTCATTACCTACAAATCCATACATCAGCAGTTATGCCTAAGCATGGTGTGAACTATGTATATGTCACTCTTCTATAACTAACTTTCCACTGGAAAAGGCAATATTTTCAATCACTGATAAAGGCAGTATATAAATAGAGTACCTATTTTGTTTTAAAATGTAACATACTGCTTATCTTAAGACATTTCACAATGCAAGGTACTAAAGCATTCACTACTTACTCAGCTTTGTTTTACTGTGTGAGACCTGAGCTAAACTAAATGCCACCATTTGATGAGCTGCACCAATCTGATCTGAGAGCTTCTGCTGTACAAATGCCCAATTCCCTTGCTCTGATCCCTTCTCTTACTGAAACAGATCTAGTAATCTGTTGTACACTGAAGCTAGCCTCAAAGGAGAAATTCTTTTCTATGGCAATTCTAGGGAGACTAACACCATTGATAGACATTGCTAAGCCCTCAGATATTCAATCTCTTCCAAGTCAATGAATTTTGAAAGAGTTTCTTGCAGCATAGAGTTCACTGTTTGGTATTTTGCACTTGAATATGTGCCAACTCACATTTCAGCCCCATTGGTTGCTGAGGTAAAAACATTTGTATGGAATTTATCCATTTTTCTGAAATGGGAAGGTTATTTCTCAGAGTCTAACAACCCAGACACATTGATAGGGCTGGAGGGGTTAGCATTCTTTTCAATTAAAATACTGTGGCTTTCAAACTGAGTGAGAAATTTGATAATGTAGACAGCACATGTAAAGCCTTTAGCTTGCAAATGACTGAGAATGTGCAATCCATCATCTAAAACAAAACCCATAAGAATTGTCCTAGCATGAATGATATCTTTCCCAGAACTATTACCATTGGCATCCTGCACCATTTCACACTGCTACACCGAGAAAATATGAAGTATTCCTGAACTGTTCAGAGAATACAAACGCATTTGGTCTTTGATTAATTGCATTAAAACCACAAATGTGAAGCCTTCACACAGAGAAATGGGTGAATAGGACATTTTTTTCCCTGTTATTTTTGTCTTGTTACAAAAATGCTACTGTTTTCACTTTTAGGAAAGGTGCCAGCAAAGCTGAAATACACTGAAAATACCCAGGTGTTGGCCAGAAGGAAAGTTTTGCCTTGACTGTCAAGGGTTCCTATAAAGGATATAGGGGGTAAGAGTGGTGGTCAAGAAAGGATGAAATTGTGAGATTTTCAAGATGATTTTTTTACTTATAGTACTATGCACCGCATTTCTTCTACTAGTTTTGTTTTAACCTTTCCCATGATCAAGTATATTATAACAAGTCCCTTCCTGTCTCAGTGAAATTAAACTATTTTTTCAGGTTTTTTTCTCTTCATATTATGTTCTGTCTTTTCAGACATCTTATTGCTTATTGCACCTGTGCCAGGCAAGTTTAATCTTACTGTTTTACCTTGCAAATCAATCAATTCTATTTTGCTAACAGTTAAAACACTTACCAGAGTGAGTGACATCTACTCCAAAATCAGCACCTTGAATTTGGTCTGTGCACACTGGATTATTGAACTATAACCACTGACAAAAGGAAACTAAGATTTTAATGTCTGTGACCATTTAATTAAATTTATAAGGGTGACATTTGTGTGGCCATACCTATACTGTGGGCCATTTGCAACTGGAGAAACACTGAAGTCTGTCCATATTGTCAGTTAAAGAGAAGCAAATATCTACATAAAATAAGATGGTACAAGTCCTGATGGTATTTTTTTCCCTTTAAACTACAAATGCAGATGTCAGTATTTCAACAGAAATATGAAAGGCAGGAAAAGAACGTTTGAATTTACAAAATTCCTCATCATGAGCTTTGCAAAGCCATCAAAAAGAGGCACTACATCAGAGAATATCAACTGTGTTTGGGCAACATCATTGAAAGAGTTCAAAGTTCAGATGTGAAAATGTCTTTAATCAGATTTTTCTAAGAAATGCTAAAATCAGAGACACATCTTAAAAAGTACAGATCTTTGCATATATATGTGAGACACAAGATGTATTTTGTAGCATGTTTGTCCTAACAAATTATTAATTGTAATGAAGTTGGGGAACAATACACCTCAGACTACTTCAAACTAACCGACTCTGCCTGTCATTTGACTGCCTCTGAAAATAATAAGGAAATAAAATACAGAGTATGCTCTGTAGTGAGTTTTCAGGAAATATATATGAGAACAATGAATTAATATTCCAGGCTATTTGATCTATTAACAGTGTTCAGGTTACTGCAGAATCTCGTGGTTTGAGCCCAGACTGAAATGTTAATGCTATATGCAGGGTGACAACAAACAACCATGGTGGAGATCAGGGAAGAAACACAAAAAAAAAAAAAAAAAAAAAATTAGAGCAACAGAAGAGAACCTACACATGAAGAAATCACATAAATTATATTATCTGTACATGCAAATTTGTGTTGTAGATCCAGTTACTTGAAGCCAGAACATCCATCACAATGTCGTTGAAGGAAACACTATGAGTGTGAAAATTAATTGCTAGGATCAATTTAGCTCAATAGTAAAAAAACCCCAAAAACAACAAAAAACAAACAAACAAACAAAAAACCAAAAAACAAAAACCAGTTATATAAAATTCAAACAGAGACTACCCAACAAAATTAACAAATTAATTAGTATTCACAACAAAAGGAAAACTTACAAAAGCTTATGGACAATATTCGCAAGTTAAATGTATCCCAGTCCATATTACCTGGCAGGGTTCTCCTGAGGGGACTGTAAAACTGGATGGTGTGACTTTAGTCCACCATCTATAACTTGCATGGCAATTTGATGAGATCCCTGACGGATGTAAAAAATTCTATCATTACATTGATCCTTAAAAAAGCAGGAAAAAGAGACACAGAGAATGATATAACCCTCAGATCAGGAATCCGCAACACGATAGAGAGCACCATAAAGAAGTTATCAGGAGTATACAACATGGATTTACCAATGCTATGCCATGCTTGACCAGCTGATAGGACCAATCTGACACCTTCGATTAAATGTCTGGCTGCAAAAGACAGAGGGTAGAACTTGGCTGCAAAAGACAGTGGATGGAACCTATCTTGGCTTTAGCAAGACTGTAGATATTAAATCAAACACTTTCTTCATACGGAAGGTGAGGATACAGGGGCTTGAAAAAAAAGGATTGCCAGGTAGAGTGAAGGTTAGTTGTATTGACATGAAACCAAAGCTGTTCACCTGACTAAGAGCTAGTAACAAGCAGATTGTCCCAGTTGGTTATTTGTGGTTCTAAATTGTTTAGTAACTTAATTTACACACTGGATGATAATACAGAGTGCAAATACCCTCAGCAAATTTGAAAGCAGAAACAATATTGGGTAAATGCTTGACCTCACAAGTTGAAGAGATTCAACCCAGAAGAAACTGGATAAAATTGAGGAGTGGACCAACAGAAAACTTGTGAGACTCTATAAAAAGGAAATGCAAAGTTTTAAGAAACAACACCATGCAGACTGGAAATAATTGCCCTGTAAAAGGTGTCTGAAGTTTAGGACTTGATGACAAGTAAAACATGCATCTCCTGAAAAATAAGGAAATTTGCAGACATTAGGAGCACAGTAGCTGCAAATCACTATCTGACTTTTCTCAGTATCACTGAGATTGCATCAGTAGGGATGATGAAAAATTCAGGCGATTTCAGCAGGTAATGTCAAGACTCATGTATTTGTATTATCACATAACTATTATTATTGCATTTACATACTTTTATTATTACTGCATTTTCTAAAAAGGTGATTATTCAGAAAGGATAAGAATAGGTTACTGATTTTCAGTCACTGCTGCATGACAGACGTATGATAACTGCACTTAATGTTATGTTTCACATCTAAGAAAAATGCTTGTTTTGTCTCTACAGCATTTCTCAACATCTAACAACACTGTCACTATTCTACAGTGCTCTATTAGACACTCCAGAACTTGGATCCATAAAGGTAGATGGAAAATAATCGAAAAATACCTCTTAGTCATACTGGCAAGAGGCCTGCAGCCATATACCATAATTTTCATCCCCACAGGTTTGGTTTTTTTGGTTTTTTTTGTAGAGGGATATTGAAGGCAAATAGGTGAAGAAGGGGAACACAATTATATATAAATTAATGATGACTCACAACTGTTTTAGGACTTGGAAAGCAAAAGCAGTTCTTTTAATCTAGAAATGAGTTTTGTAGAGAGAGAGGCCAATATTTTCCAAATTTTCAGAAAAATTATTCATGGATGACAGCCTGCAAGATTAGGATTTGGTTTGCCACCATCCATTGTACTTTTCCTCATAACTTCATATTTCTTTTGCACCACTTACAGTGCTTTGATTGGAAGTGAATAAGAACAGCATTTGGAGAGTGGTAAAATAGCTTCATTTGTCTAGTGCTGAACTGTTTCATGAAGTATTACCTCCTTATAACTGCTCAAATGACACTGGTGAAACTAACAATGAGCATAAGGACAAATGAGCAATTATATTTGCCAGGTAGCTTTAAATATTTTAAAATGGCATATGGGAAATTGCATTGCTACAAAGCACTGCAAACAGGGGCAACTGAAATTGTCTTAAAAATCTAATTCTAGCTTTTTTTATTTAAAATGCATACTCATTAAAATGGCAATGTCAGTAATACAGAACCAAATATGCTGGTAAGAAAACAGAAGGGAACATAATACAATCAGGAGGTTATATGCCATTGTCAATATATTTAGTTGCCTTGGTCTGAAGACCATTCAGTGCAAAGAAAAACAAACAAGTTCTGAGACTAAAGGCTCAGCAGAGGCATGTGGAAATTGAAAAGATACTTCGCATTGCACAGCATCAGGAGGTGTACAATCCATGATGGGGATGAGATGATTTCTCAGGGAGTTTTGTCACACCAGAACAGAATTCTGCCACTATGATCACTTGAAGAACTGAGAATGGGACAACTAGCACAGCTGCCTATAAAAAGCTTTTGCTCTCTGAAAGTCACACAGAGAAGCATCACTTATGACAGCAATAGACTAAGAATATTTGTAGGAATTGTGGAACTACTGAACTGTCACATAATGCTGTCATGCAACAGATTTAATTTGCCCTTGTGAAAATTACAGAAATAACAGAAAGGAGAAATGAATGCCTGGCCTGTATATTAAGAAAACAAAAAGAAAGCAGTGAAAACAGGAGGGTTTAGGAAGAGGTTGAATAATTAATGAAGATGATGCTAGCATAAGGAAAATTTAGGTTTTTTGTGATTTAGCATGCGAAACTACTTTTCTTGTGTAGATTATTTTCTCAAGTATTCTTGAACCAAATAATTGCTTTCAGCTCTCAAGAACTTTATTATTAACATATATAAATATGGATTAAAGTAAAAGAAAAGTAACTTGCTAATTGTAGCATTTTATATTTCTAGGAGTAGCTTTATATATGTCAAGTGTTCAATACAAGTTAGTGAGCACATGAGTCTTCATCCATATCTTAATTGAAAAGAATTTCAGTAGAATAAAAGATTAAATAAATAAGGAATAAAGACCTTATCTGGCTCTAAAACAGATTAACTAATAAATTCTTTGATATGGTAACAGAATTGTTCATCTTCACCTTTCCACTCTAAATTCAATCATCTTCTATTTGACTGAAACTTTCACCTACTTTTTGACAAAGTTTTCTTGTATTTGGTTCTACTGGAAAGAGCTTTTCTTGGAGGAGTAGGAAAAAAACACAGTTCTAATATTTACTAATATGCCATAGGTGAAAGGAAAATCCAAACTATTTTATGAAAGAGCTAGTCTTAAATTTTGTTCCCTCTTCTTTTGACGTGGTTTGGCCATGAAGATTAAAAGTGTTAGTGAGCTACGATAATGAGGGGTATAATTTCTGAACAACCTGATTGTTACTGCTCTTGAATTTGTGGATTGTAAGGAAGGAAAGCCAGCAGGAAGGAAAAAAAATAGAGTTGGGAGAGAGTTAGAAGTCTGTGAGATTGTCCCTTGTAGAAGCAGTCATGCACTGAATTTCTAGGTGCATATCTAACAAAAGAAGCACTGTTTGTGTTTCCTTTGTGATCTAAAATTAAAAGGTTAAAATGCGCTGCAGAATGTCATCCTCCTGTTTCATACTCTAGGAGATGACAAAAACTCTGCCAATAGTTTTATTAACTGATATTTATTGATTCTGCCCTCAATAAACCTCCAGTGATGACAAGTTTTTGTTTCTCCAGGTAATCTATTTTCAGATTATAGTGTTTTGCATCTGTCACAGGAAAAACTTTTAATCTGAGTTTTCAGTGCTGCAGTTTAAGCTAACTACTTCCTGTTGAATGTGCCATGGGCACAACACAGATTATCGATGATTCCTTCCCTAATTACAGTAGCCTTTTATGGGCTAAACTTTCTGCATAGGGACAAATGTGATGCAGCCACATGGGGATCAAGCCAGTGTCTGATAAACTCAGGGCATAGACACTTCTCTAATCATTTATTTTATGTTGTGCCAGATGTCCCATTGAGCCATTGCTGTATTTTTCCCAGCAGGAAAGGAAGAAGGAGAAAAACCTTTATTGTTATCTTTACTTGTATGAAATGCTCAGACACCGCAGTGATGAAAACCATATCAGAAGATACCTAGGCTCCCTACTTTCTTTCAAGAATAATTTACCCACTTCCAAGAATTGCAATGGCAGCTGCTGTTTCCCAAAGACTTTCCAAAGCAACCTGTAGAAATGTCACCTATATCAGGCTTTGAAATATATGCAGGATGAGCTATACCAATGTAATCTAGTAAAATACTATACTATATAACAAAAACAACAAAAAAAAAACATGCATAAAAATGTTAATATTCTATGTAAGAATTGACAGGGAAATTTTTTCCAGTAGTTTTTCCTTTAACTTTTTTTTTTTCTTTTTGAATGCAAGCAAGAATTACATTAAAGGGGTACAGGTGCCTATCAGATAAAGCCCATCCTACCCATGTTTCCAAGCCTAATGCAACAATTAGTTTTTCTCAAACCCCAGGGTGTTTTTTTTAACAAGATGGCGGTGTGCCTACTAATTTTCCAATTCCCACTGCTACCAGCCCTTACTCCCTCACATGCAAATAGGTTTTCTTTTAAACAGTAAGACTAGGAACCAGAAATATGAGATGAAGGAGCAGGATATATTTCTCTATAAAGCTTGAGAAAGAGATAAAGGAGAAGCTGTACACAGTTGTTAAAAATTTATTTAGGACCTCAAAGCATTCTCCCTACTTACTCCATGTATGGCTATATGACCAGTGATTGCTTGCATAAATATTATCACTGAATGTTTTTTTCCTCTAGATTCTTGCACTACAAGCTTCAAAACAAGCTTTACAGGTTAGTGAAGGAGCAGTTGAACTTTCAGGTTTTCCTGACTTATATCCTGATATTATATACATGCTTGCTTTACCAGCCAGCATATCTGTGAGTGAGGTCTTCTTCCCCAGAAGACCACTCAGTCAGTATTAACTGTCAGGCAAAACTGATATTTAAAACTAAAACCACATTTTCCATGATGAGCTGTATTATAGAGCTATGTAAGAATAGAATTCATTATTAATAGAATTAAGATTACCCTCAGCTACTCTAGAGTTGCTTTTGCAACTAATTAGCCCTTAACCAGCCCCAGGTTTGTTATGCTTTGAGTGTCCTTAAATATGCACCTTTCTATCATTAAAGATGCTACACAGTTAACCAGAGAAGTGCTCAGGAAGAACAGACCTTTTCTAGACGAAACCAAAATCATCACCCACTCGCTCTGTTTCACAGTTATATGTTCCTGTCTCGTCTGTTACTGATTGCTGGGATACCAGCTGGGTAGTTCAATAGATAAGGTTTTCTCCTGGTCCTGATACTCGGGGACTTCTGGGTTTTGGCCACTTCACCACTGCAGCCATTGGAAATTGGTGACATTTTATTGACTACATTATTATAAATATCAAATCTACAACCTTTTCTTTTAGAATTATACCTCCTTTTTCTATATCAGTATTCTATAAAGACAAAATATCTGGGAATGAGGTCTTCAACTGAATATACTATCCCTATGGATATATATTTAGTTTTAGGTGAAAATCTAAGGACTGTCACAAAACCTAATGAGGTTCATCTATTGTTACTCTTGCTCACACTGTAACTTTATTTTCACATTTTCAGTAAGTAGAGGCAGTAGCCTGAAGGATAATTACTGGACCAGCTAAATTGTAAATTTTTTTTAGTTATTGATTTCTTAAAAATTTGTTTTCAGAACAGTCAAGTACGAGCTGTATTTGCAGAGAAAAAGCCAACGGGGTGAGGGGAGAGTGGGGTAAAGAAAGAAGGGGGGGAAATGTTATCCTGCCATGAAGATGGTGTTGATAAAATTTATTGCTAAAAATTTAATATGTTTAGGGCCATGATGAAATGCTTATCATCAGTTTGCATTGCCTGTAGTTCTTGCTGATTCCAGCCTGCTCAGCGTATCCTGGTAATGAAATGAAATGGCATGGACCCAGTGCCTGCAAAATAAAATTCATTTCATTACAGTATGAGAGGTTTTCTTTTTCTTTTATTCCTTAAAGGGTAGACTCAGGGATATACAGATCACAAACCTTTATGGGTTTCTTCTTCTTGTTTTGTTTTGTTTAAAAAGTAATGGTTTAATGTTTGTTACTAAAAGGATTACCAATAACTTAAATTTTAATTTACTGGCAATGACTCTGGTACACCCTTCCCTTAAACCCAGCTGTGGTCACATAACTTCTATTTTAAGTACCTATTTTAAGAAGTGCTCTTTGAAATCAATGTCACCATTGAATAGGTAATATATTGGCTTCTTCTTCCTCAATTTTTCTTATTTACCAATTACCCTTACCAAGCCATGGTGATTCTAGCTTAATAATCATTTAAAGGTTATAAAGAATCAACCAGGATTCATTGTCACTGGGCCTCTCCACTGGAACAAAAAAAGAAAAGCACAAGATAAGATTTCTCATTTGACAAAACAAGGACGTTTTTTGTCTGCTTTGGGTTTATGTTTGCTGTATATGGTAAGTCCTCCACAGTTATCAATCTATGGACAAGCATAACTGGCACACATTAGACTCCAACTACCACATTCTCCCAAACATTACATCACAATGTTTTGTAATGTTCTAATGAACTAAATCTTGTTGCAGCAAAGTTTATCTATGCAAACTTTTAAGCTCTAGTTGTACTGTGCTCTCCTTTCAAAACTTTTATTTTATTCCCCCTCCCAATAAAACTGTGTTTATTTTTACATTAAAAGCATACTTAACACTTCCCAAAGTTACTGTTAGTTTTACAGCCAAATTCACCTTGCATTCACCCTACAAAACCAGGTGTTTTCATTAAATTGACTATATTGGTGTGTCAATATTTGGCCTCTAGTATTTCACACCTCCAGCAATAAACTAAATGAGCCAAAAGTATCCATACTTCCACCACATAAAGAGAACATTTATACAGGGATATGTATTCTATTATCGAATGTGCTAATCTTTCTTTTTTGGGATAAACCAAAACTGGATTCAGGCTGAAAGCTTTTGGCATTGATAACAAAACCTACTGTTCAATTGTAATAAATCCAGGCAGGAGAAGCAGAACTGTCCACTGAGGTGTTTTGTTACTTTATAAGAAAACAGACTATTAAAAGCAGAAGATGAAAACAGTTGTATTAATAATCTTCTTCCAAAGGATGGATAGGTACAGTGATTAAAGTGCTATCTTAGGGCCTTAATTACCTAGGTTCAAGTTTCTGTTCTATTTTCTTTATCTCTTTGAGACACAAAGCTACATGTCTTGTGTTCCCAAACCAATACAAATACCCAGATGCTCATGTTTCCCTGTCCTTGAAGATACTTTCAAAAGTTTTTTGTCTGTTTGTTGTTTTTGGTTTATTATAAGATTAACTACTTCTGATAGATACAGACTTGATCCAACTAAAATAAATTAATTACAAATGGGCAACACGTTAACATGATAATCAGTGATCCAATGTTTAAAAAAAACAAAACTAAACAAACAAAAAAATCCCCATAACTCTTCCTTGGAAAAGGTGAAGTTCTTGAAAACCATTTATTGGCTTTTTGGTAGTGTCAGGCAAAATATCTTCCATATGAAACATCTACTGGACAGAAAGTTACAGTTGTGTATTCTACATTTGAGCATAGTTATTAATATTAATAGAGCATAGCACCTAGAAATACAATTCAGTCTTAATGACTCAAGACATAAACTATTCTTTTTATATCTTTTCCCTCACACGAACCTATAATCCCAGTTTTCTGTCATTTACCATTGTCAGATCCATTCTGAAGGCCCTCATTAGGGCAAATGAGGGGATAAGTGCGCTGCAAAGTTGCACAGTACCAATTTGGCCTTACCTGAATGAAAAGTTCAGCTAAATCTGGTTACTTAACACTTTCAAAACAGAGCTACCTTCAGCAAGGTGCTGAAGATTTTAATTGCTCTACAGGAATGGGTTACTTACCTCATTAAAATCCCCAGGAACAATCAATTTTCTGATTAATTTCTTGATACATATTTGCTGCCTTCTGATAGTGAATTACCTTGTTGGTATACTTAACACAAGTCTTTTGAAACAGAAACAGACTGTTTTCTCCTGTCATTTTCTAGGACCTTACAGGGCTTGTCACTTACTTGTTTTTAAAGTGGACTACATTTCTGTAAATTATGTCAGCTCTTCAAAAGGTAATGCTTTTTTCCTATTATTTTAATTCACAGTTCTGATACACTAAAGCATCAGACACTGGGTTACAGCTGCCACAAGGGAGATCTGGGCGTTTTACCAATCTGACCATCCTCAACATCATTAGAAGGATGATGACACTTAACTGTCTGCTTCCCCAAACTCATACCACTTCCTTTCGTTTAGCCTTTGGTTTACTAGCACTGCTATGGAGTCTGATGAACCAAAAATAGTTTTTCCTGCATTGCAAAGTGCAGTCTGTCATTAGAAAAAAATGTAGTTCTCAAATTTGTTTGTAATAGATCTCTTCCACCCAGAACAAAGAAAGGAATATGAAGGGAAATGGTTTTCTAAACTGCAGCAATGAGATTAGAAAATCAGGTTCATACACTCTATGCATTTGAATGTAATGGCAATTATGGAGAACAAATATTACTAACCTCTGATGTGTATTCAACAGTCTATATCCCATCAAAAAGGTGAGTAGTTGTTTGTTTTGGGTATTTTGTACAGAAAAAAGTAGAGCTGGAGAGAAGAGGAATCTAAATATACTACCAAGAGTATGTACCAAGTATAGTACCAAAGTCTGGCTGGCTGAAATACATAATAGCAATCACAATTACTAGGTGCTTAACACTGAGCAAATACAGAGACTCATGTTGATAAGGGTAAAAGGATCTAAAGAAAAATGGATGGGGAGGAATCAGTAAAGAAAATACCGATCTGCATTCTGAAGGAGACACTAAGAATGAATAATTTGGCAAAAGTTCTTTCTCCAATGTTTTCTGCTAAGGCTAGGCATATATTGGTGTGTGAGAGAAAATGCACCTTTCTCCATACTGCACTGGATTCATAGATACATAATAGATTCAAAAAGATTGCGTATTTCAACTTCTCTATTAAAAATAAAATAACATATGTAAAAATAGTTTTTAAAAATCTGCTGAAATTGTATCCACAACCAGACTGTAAGTTGCTGCACTTACTGATGTATCAAACATTTATGATTAATAATAATCTCATGACTGAGTTAATGTGCTGCAGATTTCAGAGTGAGTGAAGTCTGTCCAGGTTAAGTGATTCACTCTACTGATTATTTTCCCTCAACATGAATTTGAGGAGATATGTTGCCTCTGGAATTAGTTATCAATAACTGGTACTACCTCCAGGCACAGCTGAGAGCTCAGAGCCATAAAGCAGCAGAGTACTGCACAAAAAAGAAGTACTGTAAACACTGCAGTGAGGTTTATTGAAGAAGTCTTGATTACTGTGACAGTAAACTCCTCTAACCACTGCCAGTACAGTGAAAAGTAGTTACAAAATTTATCGATTCCCGTTCAAACCAAATATGTATCTACCCTCACTCTTCATTTTTATTTTTCTTCATCACCCAGAAGAACACAATTTTTTGGTTTATCACAAACCTTCTGTCTGTTCTGTCCTCTAAGTCATTTGTCACACTCCTCAAGGTCACAAGGGAGTCTCAGCGGGAGAGCATGTGTGTTGATTGATTGGTACTATGATGCTTATGTCTACCCTGGCTGCTAAATGAGCTTCTTTCCCTTCTCCCCTTACTCTCTTTGCCTCCAAGCAACGACTTGATTGAGGTGAGGAAGGGGATGGAAGGAAGAGGGAGGGAACAACGTAAAAAAAATATATATCTCACCTATGAATTCAATTAAGAATGTTCATAAAGCAGTGTTTTGCTTTGTGATCAATCTATCTTGTGTCACTGTCAGAGACTTGTACCTTAATTTGGGCAGAGGCATTTCTAATAACTGTAAAAACCAGACCATAACGGTCACTAATAACTGACCATTTTCTGGCTAAAAAACCCCTCACATTTACCTTAAGAAAATAAGATACAAGAAGTTTGAGAAGAGTGAGAGAATAGAAGAGACAGAGACACACAGTGCACAGGAGAAAGAAAAAGAATGAGAATTCAAGAGCATAAATGAGAAAGGGAGTGAGAGTAAGAGAAATCATGCAAACAAGGGAAAGCAAGGGAGCAAGGGCAAGAAAGTGAGTATGCAAGGATAAGTAATAAAAGAGTGATAGCACACACAAGAGAGCACATGAAAGAGACAGACCACACCTGAGAAAATGTCAGAGGCAGTGAGCAGGCACAGGAGAGTGCAGTACTGCACATGATAAGTGTACAATAGGACAGAAGAATGTGAAAGAGAGACTGAGAGCTAGGAAAAGTGCAAGCAAGACTGGGGAAAATAAATGAGGAGAAACTAAACATGAAAATTCTCTTCCTGAAAAAAGACACAGAAAGATCCCCCTGTGGCTTACTAATACTTGCAATGTTGTTTAAGAAAAAAAGCCCACAAGTTGATGCACCTGTTAACTGCTCCCCTAATATATATGTATATATGAAAAGGAATTCTGTAATGGATACTGACTGTATCTAACATACTAGGTGAAAAGCTGTGCTTCTCTGTGCAACTCTCTTTCCTGTTCATCTCCTAGAAACTCATAAACATATAAACATGCCATCAAACAGATTGTATCTGCAACACTCAGGGATACCATTTTAATTTCAGAGAGAAGAAATCTGAAAGATTATGACCGCTGAAGGTATCAGTGGCTTGTGGATTATCATAATATCTCTAATAAAAAGTTCCTAGATTAAAACAAAACTCACTACCATAAAAATGCTAAATTAAAAAACCAAATTTCTTACTGATATACTTGCTCTTCATAAGTATATCTAATACCCTGTGTCTAGAGGAGTGTTCTGCTGTCCTTCGGTCACGACGCAGTAAAGAAACAACAGATGTTAGTGGTGAAAACAGAATGAGAGAAACTGTCATTCTCCTTTCACCTCACCGATTTGTCATTTTATGTCAGTATGAAAAGGTTAAAAATTCCCCAAAATTCCCAACCTCTCTCCTCTTTTTGTTACTGAGGTAATAATCCCATGCAGCAGGATTATTAAACATATTAACCCTTAAGGGCTTTTCTAAGTCAGCTCTTCATGACTGGCAGGTTGTATCCATCTTCTGGGCACGATTCTGCCTAAGCCTTAAGACAAGCATGAGAGGGATCTTAATTAAATTAAAATTCCCAAGTTTGTTCATTATCAAAAACATTGGCAGTTCACAAGAAACATTCTCTCTTAAGGATCTACCAATATTTTCCTAGGTTCTGTATAATGTAAATAAAAGTGAAAGATATCATTATCTCCTGAATTAGTCATTAACAAAAACAAGTCAGATTTTATGTCATTAATACAGCATAGCATGCAAAGGTACAGCTGAGCCATTGGTGAATAAACCACACAAAATTGCCTCGTATCAGATGCTGAAAATACATGGTAATAGAGAAGATACTGTTTTTCTGAAGGAAAAAAAAAAATATATAGCCACTGCAAAAATAGTTGTAAAATTAGTCCACTTTTTGTAAACTAGACTAGTAATATAAAGTTTAAAAAAAACTTCCTTGTATGAAACTACCAATTTTATGTGCAATGACAAGCTTACACAATTAAGATCACAGGAATAAAAGCGCATGCAAATCTTTAAAGCCTTCTTACTACTAAAGCTGAAAAATACATAGAAGGAGTTCCCAAATCTCAAACTGTGCAATGAACACTTAAATCAGTTATGAAAAGAAATTGATATATGATTTACTATTAAAACTCTTAAGCTGACTACCCAGTTACACAGAACAGATGTCAAAAACTGAGCACTTAAAAACCACTAATTGTATACAATTTTGAAAAGTATTGCTAGGACAAATAGAAATATAAAAGACTTGTTGAATTCTTCAAAATTTAAAAAACAAAACAAAAAGGTTCTTACCTTTTTGGTGGACAAAGCATGTAAACACTCACTTTTTAATTTTTTTAACTGAAAAAAATCACTCACAAAAAAATTGATTTTGCATTTGTCGTGAGACTTGTATAAAATCTAAGACCTCAGGTTGTGCAAGCACATCAAATATTTAGAAGACTATCTAAAGTTTTCACTAAAATAATTTGGATTACCTGACAAGTCAGGAGTGAAAATAAACAGAATGTCACCATAAGGCATTGCAAGCCTCTGTAAATGTAGTACAGGATACATTATGTACACTCAAATAAAAATTACAGGAACAGTCTGCAGTCCAACCATAAAAAAGAGCAAGGATTGATTGAGAATGTCCCCAACATATAAGTTAATATTTTCTAAGTGTTTTGGATTTTTTAATATAAGTATAAATCACTAAAATAATCCTTGTTATTTTTTTTGGGGGGGGAGGTTTGTTATATTTTCTTTTTATATTATTTGTTGTTTCTTCAGTGAAAGATAAACTGTTTTTCTGAAGGAGTACTAAATTTAAAAAAAAAAAAAAAAAAAAAAAAAAACAAAAAAAAAAAAAACAAAACACTGGTGAGGTGTGTAAGCATATGTGTGGTTTCTTTGCTATGACAATAGAAACATCTGCTTTGGGACATTTTTGGCTACCAACTGCAGTGTACTGTTAGCTACGTTGTCTGTATGTCAGTGGAGAAAAGAGAAGTCGCATATAATAAAACCCATAAGTAATCAGCAATAAAAAGAAAAAAACTTAAAAAGAATCAATTTGCAGGGACTTCCCAAATCTCAATGCTATCACAAACTAACCCACTCAGTTGTAAAATTATACCAGAAGCTTTCTACAAAGAAGTTTTCCAAAGCAATCTATCTCTCCTTCCCTTAGCCTAGGACAATATATTGCAAGCAAAATATTTATCTTAAACTTTCTGCTTCTATAAAACACAGAGAAAAATCAATTAATACTGTAATTTTTTTTTTAATGCTCAGTGTTACTGAAAGTGTTTAGACTGAGTTCTGGGGAGGGAAATGTTGCTGTTATCCCTATTTCACTTATTTATTTTGAAATGGTTTTTTTACCTCCTAAATGACATCAACATTTTTAAAATTGCAAACTTTAACCTTGGAAATAATTTTGCAATCTATTGACCCTCTAAAACTTTATTATAAACTGCTTGGTAAGTTCAAAACTGATAGCTTGCCATTACAAAAGGTCCAAAATAGGACCTCACTCTCACTCTCACTCTGTCTGTTAAAAACCAAACAACTGGAAGTAAAATTTAATGGGAGCTAACAAACGTACAACAGTGATAATGCCAATATCTTCTACATCCTCATCACCACACCTTTATCTTCTGTAGTGCATAGTTAACATTTAACCAAGTCAGACATTTCTTCCACACTGCCATTAGAGGACATATTCCAATCTCAAATAACTGCATATTTTAGCACATCAGAGTTCCTGCTTCAGCAAGGGTATTTGCTTTGAAAAACAGCAGGAGCATTTTCTCAAACTCTCTCATTCCCCACTTATAATCATTCAGAACAAACAGCAACTACTTTTTCTCAACTCCTTCCCTCAGCCAGGAAAGAGGCTTCACTTCTCTCCCTCCAAAGTCATTAGATCTATGGTACATCAATAAGTTATTCAGGCCCATGCTGCTCCCTACACTTGCACTTTTCAGACTTTCTGGAGAACATCCCCCATTAATATCCCTGGACATGCACACGATCTATAGAAAATCAGGATGGTTTGCCTCAGCCTGCACTAATTTCAAGAATGTACAGTTCCAGGTGCCTTACAAAGCCCTCATGGGGCAGTCCCTCCTCTCACTCTTCCCCTTGTTTAATACTTAAACTATGTTCCCATTTTATAAATTTCAATTCCCATCTTCTCTCCTCTCTATTCCAGTTGTTTATTATAGCTCTGGAGGGCTGCACTGCAAGATACCAGAGCTGCCACTTGTTCTAAATCCTCCTCCTCCTTCTCCACCTCCCACCCTCCCCCTCTGTGCTCAATTCACGCTGTGAACAGCTGCATCACAGCTGTCAGGGTGAATGGCAAAGATGTCCTTTTCCAATAAGACTGTGCCTGTGGCACACAGAGTTCCTTCGAACAGCTAATTAGCAGGAGAGAGTCCACGGCAAGGTTTGGTTCTGTCCATCAAGTCTGCTGCCAATGTCAACACCATCAGCTGAGCTGTCATGTTTGGTTCCTCATTTAGGGGACTGGCAAAGCCTCTTTTTATGGCTAAGGAAAGATGGTGGCATATGGACAGTAGAAAGTGGAGGGTCAGGCTCTGTCAGTGTTCAGTAAGAAGTGTTTCATAGAGCTAAAGTCTTTTCTCTGCATATATTTTGTCTCCTCCAGCTAGCTCTTCTACTAACAACTCACAATTCTGACAGAAAAACAAGCTATAAAAAGCAAAAGTGAGACAGACTCGTTTCTTCTTATTGTTGTAGAAATAGAAGCTAATACGCCTGTAACTGCCACTGTATTTGCAATAACAAGTTTGGAAAACCTTTCTTTAAAAGAACTCATTTCCCCAAAATTTTTATTCCTAATGAGTAACAACCAAGAGCATACAATTTCTTGTGGGGTTTGGTTGTTTCGATTCTTTTAAGTTCCAGAGCAAGACTTGCTAGGCATACACTGAGCACTGTAAGCACATATGATTAGCTGAAGTTAAACTTCAATCAAAATGACATTTGGACTTCAGGAGCATTTTTTTTTTTTTTTCTAAAGAAGATAAAAATGTAGACGGGAATAAGAAAGTAAATCTCTGATTAGGTGACTATAGAGCAAAAGGTTCTGGGATGCCTGTGGGGAGCTGCCGTATATAATTTCAATAGCTTTTAGACATCCAAGCTGCCAGAGCTAAAGCGCAATATTAAACTATGGCCATTATTGTGGGAAGGATGCTATCACACCAGGAAGATGCACTCTGAACCCAGCCATTATGCCAAATTTTAAAATACAGTGCATTTTATGACTGAAAAATAATTTATGTTGGAAGAGAACTGGGGCAATCATCTAGTCTAACCATTTAAAGCAGAAGCTAATTTGAGAGCAAGACCGGCTTTGTCTAGTTTAGTTAAGTTTGGGGAATTTCCATGGATGAAGAGTCTCCATTGCCAGTTTTAGCTTCATGCAGCTGAGTACAAAATGGCTCTTCTCTCAAATCACACCTGGGAAAAGACTGCCTGTGGCATGCAGAGTTCTTTCAAAGCCTGACTACCTGTGAAGTCTTTGTTCTTCACAAAGAACAGGCATGCTGTTGCCCAAGTTTATGTAAGGAAGGGACATCCTTATCACAGATTTCTGAAGAATATCACAAGACTATGTGTTTTCAGTGCAATATTTATTGAAAAAAAAATAATCCCAAGTATCAAAAGTACCAAGATCTTACTTCAACAGACTATATAATCTGCTTCTAAGAAGTTTTGCAGAAATTGCAGAATTTTTTTCAGCTGTTTTCCCCCATTTTGTTATTAATTGTATTTTTATTTCAAGTAAATATTTGAAAGAGGCAAATATCAGGTTTAGAATTAGTAGCCATGGAGCCCAGCTGTTACAATGAATAAGCTTCCAATTTATTTCTCTCTTTTTGTTTTTATTACTCAGTTTTAATTTGATCCTGGTACATGAAGAAAGAGCAACTACCTTTGTTTTCACTTGAATGATTTGCCCATCATAGTTTAAAATCAGCTCCTCAAGTGGCAATATAAAATGTAGGGCACAAGCACACAATTTTTAGCAAAAGAAAATTTGGCTACCTTAAACAGGGAAAAAAAAATCAGTATAGAACTATTAAAAAAATGGGGTTTATATCAAAAGACACAGATGCAGAAGCACTACCAATTAAAATGGTGCATTGACTGTATAACTGCAATTAATCATCAACAAAATTAACCTCAGCTCACACAATATTTTTTGTGATGTCATGCTTAAAGTAAAAAGAAAAAGAAAAAGTAGGCTACATTTCCTCATTTCCCTTGTTTGAGTCTTCTACTTTGTGGTGTCTCTGGGAAGCATGTTTCTGACAGATGGGATTTTTTATTTATTTTAAGTAAGAAGAAATAGCTACTTGAATGGAATCAATTAAATTGTATGTGTATTATTAAGAAGTAATTGGAATGGGGTTATCAACCATTTTCACAAAGGTACAGGCACATATTTAATTTCCTCAAAATCTGAGTTACATTTCCAGGTAAAATATGGAAACAAGTATTTCTTCACTTCAGTCACATTTTTACTCTTGATTTTAATTCTAATTTTTTTCTAAACTCCTTAATTTCAAACATGTCTCCCAGATATCTACAACCAGGAATTTCATGCTTGCCCTTTCTGACAAATTTATGAAGGTAAAGATTGAAATTGGCACTCATTAAAATCTCTTTCCATCAATCCTTCAAACTTTGAAAACTTTGATTTCCATCTGACATTGATTTTTGGATTTCATCCCTACAAGGAAGAAGTCTTATCAGAGACACTCATACAGTGCACACAAAATGACATGGTAAAACTGCTTCAGCTGAAGCATCAAACACAGTGACAGGAACAGATACTAGCATTGAAACACTGCTTAAGCTGACTTCCAGTGGCATTTTAATTAATATGGCAGCACTTGGGACAAGTTGAGTATTTTACCCAATGCTAGTTTTCACACTTTGAATTCAAAATGTTTGCCTAAAATGGACAGATATAAAATTATTCTATATTTAATCTTCTATTTCAAAATAGTTATCAAATAACATAATTTTAAAAGCTTTGTCAAAAACCTTATGATTGTTACTCAGTTATGCTCAGTTGTTACTTCATAAAAGTACATCAGAAAACAAATTAAGTGCATGCATTTTACCTCCCAGACAAAAATTAACAATTCAGATCTAGAGAAATATCATAGAAACAACAACCACTTTACTTCAGCTGTCAGCTGAAATCAGTGAAATGTAAAATAAGGTTTTGTATGCATGGAAAACATCTAAAAGCACAGGGAAAAAAACCTGTGCAAAAAACAAAACCAAAACAAAACAAAACAAAAAAAAATTTAAAAAAAAAAAAAAAAAAAAAAAAAAAAAGAAAAAAAACACCCCACCAGTCCTTTTCCATGTGTAAGTGCAAAATGGAAGTCCATCAGGAAATACAGAATACAAAGATAAGCTACAGCCCCTGAGCCAGAAATCACTTAGACCACAGATTTCAGGAGCAGAAAGCAGAGAAAAAGAAACCCTCACGCAAACAAAAATATGTGACATATACAAAATATGTTTGTCCTAAGCTGTGATAGAATAGGCTAGGAAATCTTGAACATACTATATTAGGACCATTCTTATGTATATTAATTGAATAATTGAAAGAAATGGGTACTGAGATTAATTAAATTATTTTAGTTAACTAAACTATTTAGTTAACTAGTGAAATTGTTGGATTTTCACCCACTCATTCACCCACTCAGTGGAAAAAATTGTTGTGATAGCGAGAAGTAAATAATTTATTCATTATATTTCTGGGGTTCTCCTAAATTCAGCAGAATGAGGCAGCAGCTAAGTAAGAAGCACCACAACAGTTTAAAATATCTGAAAATACAGATATTGTTGTGTCAAATGCCAGAAGACACAAGCTAAACCAAGAGACAATTACTGCAACACCAAAAAATGCAATTGTTTGGGAAAAAAAAAAAAAGGAAAGAGAAATTGCGAGGAATAAATATATCATATCCTCTGTGGACAAAACAGGGAAAGAAATGGAAGCTTTAGGAACAGCCATTAAAGAAAAAAAAAGTAAAAAAAGTAGTCCCACTTGAAGATTGTGAATAAATGGGAGTGAAATGGTATTTTTTTCCTCCATTTTCCAGCCAGTTCTACTCTGCACTCAAATTCCAGTTGCTCCCAGACATAAAGTGAACTCCATTAATTTTCCATCTGCTTCCACATGCAATTAAGCTTTCTGAAAATAAACATTTATGCATAAATCTGCAAGCATTTCTATTTTTGAACACTTGTGATTCACCCACTTACTACAGTGATGTGACCCCTAATTAAAAGTACATTCTTAGATAAAGAGCTGACCTCCTGACATTAAAAAAAATAAAAGAACTTCTGAAGCTCCCAGAATCTGAACCCTTTTGATTCTGGATTTTAATTTTATGAACTCCACACTTTGTCTAACTCACCCAATTATGCCCCCTCATAACAAACATTTATCTAGGTTATCATTTATCATTTATCTAACCTTACATAGAGCTCTGTCTCTGTTTATGATGGTCTGGTTTCAGTTCCTCTGAATTGTGTCTCCTCTTTCTTTCAATCATTAGACTTTATTTAGCCCCCGTCAACCACAGAAGAAATTCTTGCTCACAGAAAGATTCATTTTCTGTGTTGACACTGAGTAAAATTTGTGCTGGTCTCATGGAAAACCACATGTGCAGCTACCGAGGTCCCATCCTTTGAGAGAAATGAGATATGGCAAAACATTCACCCCAAGCTGGAAGTGCTCCACATATATCCATTTAGACACAGCCATTTACTTCACTGTCAATACTTCTGGGGTGATTTTTTTTTTCCAGAAAAAAATCTCTAAGTCATGTGTCTGAACAGCAATTCAAGAAGATGGAATGCAAAAGGAATTCTTAATTCAGACTAGTGAGAATTACTAATGGTCGTCATAATAATGGTCATCAATGTTTATCTGCTTGAGATAAATAAAGTTTTATTACAAAATTTGGGGTTTTTTCTAAGTTTTGGGTGTTTTTTTAAATTTTGGGACTTTTTTCAAAATAGAAGATGAATTCAAAGCTTTCTTTACAAATGAAAAATAAAAAACCCTCATGGAAGTAATTATTTTAGAAGAAAATAACAGTAATAACTGTTCACACTTTATTTGGAGGCATGGTGTTTAATGATATATTCAACAGTAAAGTAATGAGAAACTCAGTATTAAAAATGTTAAATGTTTTATCTGTAATTATTATTGCCTAGATGCCACACCAGCAAAAGGCAAATATCCTGTAACAGTTTTACTTCTCAAGAAAACATCAAAAGGTATATTAAATAGAAGAGCTTTATAACTTTGAGGAAGAAGAAAAATGAGAAAGGAAATACAATTTTTTACTGCTCCTTAATACAAAACTTACATTCTCCTACAGGTAGGACAGATTCCCTTAGAAATAATTTTTATCCTTTATTCACTGTACAAACAAGCATGTAAGAGAGGCAAATACCACCATCTATTAAAATAGGATCTCTGAGTATATTTCCATTAGTGGCAAAGCAGCAAACCCAGTTTGAAGGTTACTAATTCACACTTCAAGACATTACATTTTGTTTGTATGCTGTTCCATACTGGTTTTTATTTGAGCATGCAGTAAAAACTGTTGCCAAACAGAGTTTGCCAAGAACATTTATTGATGCAATAAAAGAAGAGGATAAAAGAACTGCACTAATGTCTTGCTATACAAAGGTAAAGAAATTCAAGGAAAAAAATGACTTCTGAAGGAGAGAGAAATTTTCACAAATTGTTCAGGGCAAGTGAGTGCATCGGCATGCGTGCCTCATAAGCTATATTTCAAGCTATATTTCATAAGATACACTTCAGGTTTGGGAGTCCACAGAAACAGAGATTTAAACTTTTCTTGAAATTGCAAACCACTGAGCATTTATTACAGTCACACTAATAAAACAGAAAGCACACACACAATAAGAAATCTTTTTCAGCTTCTTATCAATTACTGATATTTTTCTTTAACTTATTAAGTTTCTCCTTTTCTGTCTTAGACAAATGCACCTTCAGACAAAAAAAAAAAAAAAAAAGAGGTCTGAAGTGATATAGGAATCCAGAGAAATACAGATCATATTATTTTAAACATTACTGGATGAGACAACACATTCAGCTACATCCTTCCTGCTCTGTTTGTTCTGGAGGGAAGGAAAACAAGCAACAACCCCCTCTCCAAAGGGAGAGATGGGGATAGAGAAGAACCAAATGAACCAAACCCAGCACTGAAAGAGAAATCTATATTTTATCCATATTTACAATTTATATTCCCACTGTTCTGCCTAAGCTGTAGTCCCAGGTGCTACTACAGTCAGACCCCAAATATTGGGCAGTGATGGTAGTCAAACTAGCTAAGGACAGCTGTTAGACCAGTCTGCCAAATCTCCCAAAGGATGAGCGTGAGAATATTTCAGCCCACACTTAACACAACATTGCCATGGCTAAATTGGCATCTACTAGATCAGTAAAGTGTATACGTAGGCTGCAATCATACTGCTGGACTATACCATAAAATCAACCTGATATGTTGCTAGGGGTGTTGGGGCAGGTTTTTTCTTCTTCCTTCAACACAGGGAGAAATAGAAAAAGAACTGGTCTGTCTCTACTTTGTGCCACTCATACTCCTATTACAGCAGTGATAACAGGCAAGCCCACTTCTCAAATTAATCTACAATCTAGGGGCTTCTTAACTCATATTAGTCTAAAGGAATGTATATTTTCATCCCATTCTTTTGTTGTCATTGCCAAGATAACCAGGAGGATCTGTTTAGTCTTACAGTGCACAGTTAAGCATTAGTAAAGAATCCCAGATGCAGAGTTAAACTACTTTTGGACTTCTATGGGTAAATGAACTCTAAGAGCTCAAGTGAGTCCAGGAGAGTCAGAAGATAATATGTCAGCTAGTCAGATAATCTGATTATCACGTTTGTGCTGGAATTTTATATCTGCATGTTTCCAACCTTTTGTGCTTGAATAACTTTTGTGGACCAAGGAAGATGTATAAAGGAAACAAAACATCTTTTGTGGTAAGATCTGCTTATAAGCATAAAACACTGAAAATGCCAAATGATAGCTAAGGATGAACTACTCAATTAAATCAAAGCAAGTAAAAAAAAATATGAGTTAAATTCATCTCTATCTAGGTATCTTCTGAAATCCCACACCTGACAAAACACATTCTATTTACAATTGGACAATAGTGCTTGACACTGATGTTTGCCATGCTAAGTATAAAATTAAGAGGTGTGATACACCAATTTTAAATCTGAAGAAATAACAAGTAAGAATGTATTTTTCAACTTTATATATTAAGCAACCCATTTAATAAATAGTTTATCTTATATTAAAAAAAACCAAAAACCGAAGTTGAGGCACTCTCATCTTGTGTTAAGTAAGCAGTCTCTGACTAGAGTTGGGAAGGACCTAGAATTCAAGGATAAATCTTTAATCAAATGGAATGTCAATGTCAAAGAAAGGCAATCACAGTATTTGATGAGATGACTGAGTTGGATACTGTTGGCAAATCTGCTAATGTTGGAAGGTCTTAGGAAAGACCCATGTAGCACTTGTCAATAAAATGCATACTTTAGATATTTAAAATTCTTGTGTAAATGAAGACTATCCCATCCTGCCAATGACATTTACTCTGACCTCAGTGTGCTTGTGACACAACGTTCATGATGTAATGTGGATCTGACGTGGACATACTCAGTGTTTTTTCTGTCAGAGCATTCTGAAAATCAGATTGCTGAGCTAAACAGAAAAAGAAAACCCAAAAACTTAATAAAATTGAAAAGCACTATGAAGACTTTAGAAGAAATTTCCAACACTGGAATCTAATAAGACTTTCCAAGTTTAAGAAGTTCTTTGAACTGCTTGACTGAAAAGCAGTATTTCTGCAGCATCTTTTCAGGACCATTTTACTTCATGGCATCAATGTTAAAGCTTTTTCTCCTTGTCTAATTTTGTATAACTAATATTAATAAATTAATAGCCTATAGAAAGCACAGTAAAATAACACCAAAAAAGGGACTGAAAAACATGCTGAAAATGGCAACAAAATTAATGAGGATACAGCAACATAAAAGAGAACCCTTGAAGTGATCAAGGAGAAAGTCACTGACACAAACATGAAGACTCCCTAGAAACATACCTCATAATGTCTCTTTCCAGTCTTCTGCAAATGAGAAATTATCACATAAGGATTTCATGCACAGTTGTGAGAAGAATACTGTCAACTTTGCTAGGCTGATTTGCACCGAATTTGACTGCCAAATGATTGTGAGAAGCTAGTCAGCTAGTCACAGCTCAAGGTGATTATCCATAACGAGCTTCACTGCAAAAAAAATACCATCAAGTGCTCCAGACAGAGCAAGCCATGGAAATCACTGAAAATATCTGTAAGTCTGAAAGTCCGATGATTTTACATGGGAAAGCTGAATGGCTCATAGAAACTCAATGCTAGACTATGGGTCTCTGTTAGAGCTCTGCTTAGTGCTGCTTTACTCTACACTGACTATACATGAAGTCTTCACTGACAGCTTTCTAGGAAATTGTGTGCCTTGCAAGCAGTTCAATTAGATTACTGTTGCTTACCATATACACTGCTGTATGTTACAGTTCTTAAGCTAATACAAAACGTCACTGCCCAAGAGAATAAGTGAATAGTTAAATGCAAGTATCTCACATATTCTGTTCCTTCCTGTTTCTATATTCATGGAAAGACAAGGCTTTGCTCCCCATCCAAAGACTATCAATATATCATGACCTATTTACATCAGTTACTGACCCCTGTTCAGATGACAGCAGTCTTAAATCCCGAAAAATAATATGAATCATAAAAAGAAATAATATGTATTTGGGTCATGGACTGACACAATGAGGCTGCAAGCAGGGCACAAGACCAAGAAGGGAGCTGCAGTTTTGACCTTAGATTGGTCCAAATTATTGACAGAGCAGAACTCGGCATACATCAACAGAAGTGTGTCACATCATTACAGAGAACAGTGTTAGGACTTACATCCTCCTCACATTTTATAAACATTTCTTCTCTGCTAACAAGTGCAACAAGAAGACTGGAGACTGAAAGAAAGGACACTATAAAAATCCTTGTTCATTCAGAATGATTGAATGAGTCCTTGCCAGACTCAGATCAAACTTCTCCCAAAATGGCATCTCGAACCCCAGTCCACCTACTTATTAACTAAGTCTTTAGGGATTTTTCATAATTTTTTCTTATGGTAGGAAATATTCAATGATGGATACATAGGGTAAGAAAATTCCATAATGAAAAATATACTAAAAAATTATTTACCAACTTCAGTCCAGTATTTCTTTGCATCAAAGGTCACTGAATAGGACCCCTACATTCTACTTTCTTGACAGCAAATAGTGTAATTTTGCAGCAGTATTGTAAAAATCTAAATGTTTTCTTTTGAAATACTGCTGCTTTTCTATCTTGTGAGAGAGACAGAATGAATTCAGAGGTCTCAGTTGTTCGAGTAAGCTCACTTGCCTCCTATAGCTGCTCATTTTCCTGAAGAGCATGCAATTTCTTTGAAGGATCTGCTAAATTGTAACAAACAGTATTTGTGAAAAGTCACAATAAAACATGAGATTTTAAAAATGCCATTAAGATAGTCCTTGGAACTTGTCAGATCCCACACAATTCATTCCCCCATCTAATGATGCATGATATTTGGCACACAGTGTACTTATGCTTTTTGTTTGTAAAAAAAGGACAGTTTTTCCTCCTGTGTTTCTGACCTTTGTTCTTATTATCAAATACTCTTTCCAATTGCACTGCATTATGCAAAACTATCCCTTGTGAGTAACATCAGAAGGATTTTGTCCATCTCCTGGATTGAGATATTTTAGTTTCTGCAGTCAGCTTGTGTTTCCAAACTCTACTTAAAGAAGAAAAGACCAGATTAAAAAAACAGTTCAAGACCAGGAATAAAATTACATACTTCTATATTTTATATCTCAGGATTAGCTATGGTATCTAATCAGTTATTAAATATAGCCTAACACAGAAAACAGCTTCTCTAGAGAAGGTCAGAGATTTCCTTCTCCATACTGGAACTCAGCACTTGTAGGTGAAAAAGGTGTTGATAAGTGACTGAAAAAAGGTAGGATAGCTTGAACTTCATTGTACTTTATGATCCTTGCTACCACTTTTCTGCAAGGCTTATCCAGCTTGAAATATCATTGTTATTTTAAGATCACTAATTAGTTCCCTTATAAAAAAGTCACTCAATCCAGGAAGGCATTTCTTTCATTTTAATTACATAATGACTATTTTCAGTGATTGGCAAAAGTTCTTCCAAACGCTATATTCAATCTGTATTCAATCAGGGACAATCTGTGCTGCCTACATAGCGTTACCTCATCTCACTAGCTTTTACAGCAGCTACACACTATCTATTGAGATTTTAGGATGTAATTTCCTATGAATGACAGAAGCTGATAACAATCCCAGTCATGAAATTGAGAACGATATTCACTTGCTTTTTAGAATATTGAAAATATATGCCACATAAATTACACAAATAATTGAGTATTTTTGTTTAAGAAGCACTCAATGTCTGTATCCTGCTGGAAAGCAATAGCAGTGTACATTGTTATTTAGCTGCACCATCTACCCTTCCTACAAGATCAACATTGTTCACAAAAGATCAATAGAACCATTATAAAATGTGTTTTCTATAATTAAGGAGGCAGGAGTCTTATATTTATACTGCAGGATGCATTAAAATACCAACAGACATCAGGACTGAGTTAGCACTCTCTCAACTACAACAGTTATTCCTCACTAAGCCATGTTTTACTTATTTATTTGCTTCAATTTCTACTCCCTCATTAAGAACCCCATGCTCTAAATTTAAAAGCCCTGCAGGAAATACATTTTTTAACATCCTTTAGTGAGGAAAGAGTATAAAGAACATGGATTGGAAGGAATAGGTAAGGACTATACTTCAAGTTCCTTAGAACACAAAGTGGGAAATTTCTTCAAAACTAAATAGATATCAAAATAGAGGGGTCTGTGGGAGGAGGAAGGTAATCAAACAACAATTTGCTTATGCTTAGATAAAAGTGCACCTACACACATCCCATACATATATATTTATGTAGCTTTATATCTGAAAAGGATATTACTACCATCAGTAGCCATTTTACTCCTGCAAAGCATTTACCTGACTTTTATATTTTTATGGTGTTGAAACCTTAAGATAGAAAACTGTGATTTCCATTTTGCTTATTCAACATCTTGTGCCAATAATAATTCTGACAGTGTTCTCAAAAAATGTGTATATCAGGAAAAGGATGCTAATTCTTATCCGCTGTGCCTCATTCACACTCAGTCAAGTTTGGTACAAGTTAAATACTACTGAAATATATCTCAACCAATCTGAATAAGCACTTAGTCATTAAAAGCGTACCAAGACTGTTGGACCACAGCAGCAAATAAATAAATGCAACTAAACTTGTATCATTGCAAAGATCACAGGATAATAATACACCAAGAAGAAGAACATTTACAAAGTCGTAATTTATTTTTATATCATATATTAGTAGTGTTAAGTATCACAGAATCATAGAATGGCTTGAGTTGGAAGGGACCTTAAAGCTCATGTAGCTTTAAACTCCCTGCCATGGGCAGGGACGCCTTCCACTAGACCAAACTGTTCCTTAAGAGCTCCTTCAAATGCAGCTTCAAAAATCTCTAGGGATGGGACAACCCCAGCTCCTTGGGGCAACCAGTTTCAATGCTTCACCACCCTCTCATTTTTCAGTTTAAAATTGCTTATAGTCCTGTCACTAAGCAGAGTTGTAAAAAGTCCCTCCTTATCTTTCTTCTAGTCTCCTTTCAGGTACTGGAAGGCTGCAATTAGACCACCTTAAAGCCTTCTCTTCTCCAGGCTGAGCAACCCCGTCTCTCTCAGCCTCTCCTCGCAGGAGAGCTGCTCCATCCTTCTAATCTTCTTGGTGGCCCCTCCTCTGGACTCATTCCAGGGGTTTCATAACCTTCCTAGACTGGGGAACCCCAGCAGAGGGTTAGAATCACATCCCTCACTCTGCTGGCCACACAACCATATATAGCTGTACACACCTATATAGTTGTACAATACTGTATTATTCCAATGTAGAAAAAGGCATTTTACAAGAGATGAAAGCAGAACAAGTCACAACAGGAGCAATTTAGAAGCACTTCTAGGGCATAGAGGGCTGGTATTAGGAGAGCAAAACCCACGTAAAACTGATACTTGCAAGGAACATATGAACAAGAAGAATTTCTGTTGCGGTGCGGGTAGTAAAGGAGTGAACAACGAAAATGTTGTACTGCTACTGAATAGTGCAGGCATCTTAGTGACAGCAGGCACAAGCAAGGCTGAGGTGCTGAATGCTCTCTTTGCCCGAGTCTTCACTGACAAGGGCTTCCAGGTCTCTGTGAAGAAGGATGATGTTCACAGTGGAAAGCAACTACCAGCAGTGGATAAGGATCGAATCAGGGATATATGTCATGTTAAGAATAACTCTCTTCCTTTAATTCTGAAACTGTGACACTAAAACTAACTTGAGACATAAAGATACCAAATAATGATAACATTTTTTTCTGCTGCAAGTTTTATTCCAGTTACAGTACATTTAGAACACTTTGGCTCCATGGCATATGTTCATAATTAAATATACCTAAAAATATCAGGGAAAATTAATTTAAACCAGATTAATTTTAAATACTTGTTTAAAAGTGAATTGTGAAACAGAAAAAAAATAAATTAATATTCCTTGACAATACTTAAATTAGAACCGAAGTTTAACAGTGTATTTGTTGCACATGTAACAGCCAACATACTGCAGAAACATAAAATAAATCACTCTTCAGTTACCCATTCAAAATACGGGTTTGCAAATAATACACTAAATGTACAATTACAATGGAATTGTTGGTCATTTATTTAAGAACTGAAGAACTTTTTGAAAGTAACACAGCAGGTTCCTAGTAAATGATCTGCAATATGCAAGCCAGACTAGTTGAGCTAAAATCCAACAAAGCATTAAGGATGCCAAGGGAAAAAAATGAAGAATAAAAGAAGCAATTGCAGAATGGTAAGCAAAACCACACATTTAGGAAAGTCAATCTTGTATTTCAAAGCCCAACTGCAGAGATTACTCACATTCCACTATTGTCCATTTTTCCATCATACAATATTCAAACTACAATTTTAAGTCACTATTCACAAAGCAGAAGGAATGCAGAAACATTTTGGTATGCATCACATTTTTCAGATATTCTCTGCCTGTTTCTCAGGTTTCAATGGTTCATAACCATTGTATTTGAATTTTATACCCTTGTTCCATCCAAGTTGCCACGGGTATGCATTTAAAAACAATTCTCATCAAAACATACTTTGGACAGTAATGGGCTCTGCCTTGCTACTTCCTCACCTACATTTATTTCCTTGCCCAAATTTTATTTCATAGAAGGAATATGCAATGAAAGGTTTCAAATGGTAATAGCATAACAGCTCTACATATCTGCGTTACAGATCACTGTGATTTCCTTGATATTATGCTTAAAATAAATTAATGCAAGAAATGTAGGCAACTTTACAACCAGATGAATACAAATGCCATTTTAGTCCAAATAATGTGTTAGGAAGGATACATCATATATATTAATTGATAACTAAAGGATTTAATTCCATTTGCTGATAAATAGATTAACTCTATTAAAGAATTAAAGTGTTTTGTTAGTGAACATACTATTTGTATCACACAATTTTATAAACTTAGATTTACTACAGAATTAACTCCTTTTAGATATTTAATATGACATATGACCTTATCACAGTGCTAACATACCCCAGCATGCTGTGCAGCCTATTCCCACGGAAATTTATTTCTGAAACAGGTGAAGTACGACACTGATACTGAGATCTGATTAAAATAAGTGATTGCCTATCTAAATATGGAAACTAGCTGTATTTTAGCTCAGAGTTCAAATTTACCTCTTGCTAAATAAAACTGTAATATCTTTTTAAGCACCTCACACAATCTACAAGCAGATGCATTTCAGCAGCTGTAACAGATGTGACTGGAAATGTAAAAAACAGTTCAATTTTTTCATTGCATATGTTTACAAATTTGTGGAAAAAGAAAGTTAACAGAAATATGATTTATTTTTGTAGATTTTAATAATGTATTAGAGTCTTATAGTTAGGGATATTCTGAGCACACACACACAAAAAAACCCCAGTTCATTATCTGCACAAATACATGTGCACACAAGTGTTCATTTTAGACATAGAGCATACTTCATTTGAACCTTAGGATAGTGAATGTGACCAGAATGCAGGTGACATTCTGAAGTAAGTTGATTCCCAAACCTTCACTATGTAAGATAAGAATATAAAGAACATTAAAATCATCTTTGTATACCATCTTAAGCTTTCTTTTCTGTGAACTTGGCACCACAAACATTTGCAAACTTCAAGGGGTGAAAAGACAATAAATATGAAGACAGGAAGAAATTCAGTATGACTAAAAAGCTTGAGGGTTTCTTTACTAAGATTAGTGTTCTTTCCTTCATTTTAAATCCACAAAAATCTAGCTCACCATGAAATCTTAAAATCTATGAAGTTCAAAAGAGTACCAAAGCCAAGGTCTATTCCTTCAAGAACAAACAAAATCCATCTATAAAATGGAGGGAAAAACGTTGCAGGAGGATCAAACCACAGCAATCTTTCAGGCAAGATCCTTATCTTGATACAGGTACAGTCTAATTCCAGCCATGAACTCATAATTGACATTCAATATGTATTTGTTCAGAGCACAATTTTACTTTTCCTGTTCTGCTGATGGAAAACATCAAATTCATCAAATCGTTGATAATCTTAGAGATTTCACTTCACTGCTATTAATGATCTGGTAATCATCAAGAGAAAAAATAATTAGTGTCAAGATTCAAAATCACATGCATTATATGAAAATATTAGTTATTCCACGGGCAGAAATCAACAGCCTTTGACTTATACCACATGTGAGCCACCTAATCTCAAAGTCAAAGTACCAAAACACATTTGGAGAAAACAGTTTATTTTTCCCAAAAAGTAATTCCAATCTGTTTACTGGATTTTTTGTTTGTTTTGCTTTGTTTGATTCAGAAGAACTGAGGAAGTTGCGCAATGGATTTATCTTTCACTGAACCAGAATCAAGAACCGATAGTGTTGCATAACACAAAACTCCCCCTTATCCTCCCATGGAGCATGAGGGGGAGTTTTGGGTGAGGAGTGAATTCAGAATTATGTCCTCAGGCTTTACTCACCCCTTATTTGGAGCTCCAGTGTAATTGTGACTGACTTAAAAAAGGCCAAAAACCTGCTCCTGCAGCAGTCCTTTGACTATAGAGTTTCTTATTCATGCTCTTCAAAATCATATTAATGCCAGTATATTTTCAAAGGGAGACTGAAATCTTCCTTCAATTCCACCATTCATAGGGTCCTCTCACATGACCCTGTTCAGTTCTCTTTTAAAAAGAGCAGTAATGGCTGGACTATGGCTTTGATCCTGTCACCATTTTTTTTTTATATTCTAGCAGTTCAGAATTGATATAGTTTCAGGGGCTGCTTTGAGAGTCTTTTTGTAGTCAGGAGCTCAATAATTCCTGCATTTAGGTTGCAGGAGGATCAAACCACAGCAATCTTTCAGGCAAGATCCTTATCTTGATACAGGTACAGTCTAATTCCAGCCATGAACTCATAATAAACTCCAATACTTTGTCTTTCATCTAATTCTCCTATAAAAGCTTCGTATCTCTTAAGGAGCATATCCTAAATATATGTGAGCCACAGTTCTTTTCATGTTTACTGAAAACTGATCTCACAAGCTTGGAGAGGGGGATTTCTGAATAAGAGATATATTGTATGGGGAAGAATCTATAAACTCAGTCACAGAGGAGAAAAAAATTCTCTTTGAAATCCTTTCTTTGTTTTAGGCACAAAACCTGTACAACCTCTGCACAGCAATTTTTAGAGTTTATTCTTTAAATCCAAGGTCATGTAGCCATAGCAGCTAGTTCATGCTCAGAGGGGAGGTAATCATCCTCTGTTCTTCTCAGCAAGTGCTTTTTGCTGAGGTCAAAGAAATGGAGCAATGTAACACTAGAATCCATTACAAATTAGCATAATGTCACCACCTCTCTCTGTGACATTTAAAATGAGCACAGATGAAGGACAGTGTGGAAAACAATGCAATTGCAAGTGCCTGGATCCAACAGTAGCTCTGGAAAAGAACAAGGAACTGGAATTGTCTGTAATCAATCCTTTAAAAAACTCCAGCATTGCTGTCTTTCTCTGACATATCATTAAAAAATAAATAAAAACAAAAACAAACAAACAAACCATCAAAGCCCATCAATTCCAGTCAGACACTGACTTTTGAAGGCAGAAATCTGAATGAAACATTACCACACGTTTTCATCATGTTCAAGTACAAAAAGAGAAAATAGACATAAAGGTGAGAAGAGCACCGTCTCAGTGCCACAATACAACACCACTGTGAGGCAATCTGTGAAGATGAGACCTATCTCTGCCTATACACTGACATCTAATCAGACTTTAACACTTCTGAAAATATGAAAAAGAGGGCACAAAACATAAAGAAACAGGAAAGGAAACATACAAACTACAGAAAAATGTATTGCCTTTTCTTATACAGTCCAGTACCAATTTCACAGTATTTTTTTTTAATTAACTATGCCCAAAATTATGGGGAAGGACCAGAAATACAGGACAAAGTGAGAAACCACTCAGCTCCTTTTCAGTAAAAATTGGCTACTTCCATTTCATCCTACATGTCCTAAGCTTTCTGGGGAAAAACAAAACAAAACAAAACAAAACAAAACAAAACAAAAACCAAGTGGAAGTACCTTAAAACTTGTATCTTAAAATATTCTGAAAACATTTTAACTTTTATGTCTTTTCTGAATCATGATAGCTAATTAGTTATTTGATTATCATAATCAGGAACACTAATCATTGCAGTCTTGATGAAAATTCAGTGATTATCCCAAGAGGGTTACGGTCCAGTAAATGTGTTGACAGGCTATTTGCTATTGTAACAGCAATGCATGATGATAACATATAGCAGAAAACAAAAGACAAATACAGATTAATACTATCCATAGTACTTCAACACAAGAGAAAATGTAAAGTGACCTCCAGGTCAAATTACCTGCTTCCTAATCAAGTAAAATTCCTTGTAACATCGGCTTTGCATTCAGAAGACTATAGTCTCCTAGTGAATGAAAATACAAATCCTACTAAAATAGCCAGCAGCCAGTGCCAAGCCACATCAAGATATCTCCCTAAAACTACCTCATACTTCCTTGAAAAAAAATTAATCTATTTTATTTTGTAGAAGTATAATCAAAATATTGCAAGTGAAAATAAAATGCATGAACAGCATCTCTTCCCTTCATAAAATTTTCCCTCTAAATCCTTCAAACACCTAAAAAACTATTTATTCTATACAATCACTATTATGTATCTTTACCTCTATATTAAAGTAACCTCCCTTTTGAGAAATACTTAGCAGTATCAGACCTTTTCTTGTGAAAATAACAACTGAAAAATGACATTTGCTAAACCACTTTTCCCCAAGAAGTTGCAGTTTGCTGGCCCACTTGAGAATTTATTTTTAACCCCATTCCTTCAGCCTATAATTTCTTTTTTCTACTTTCAATTTAACAAGCTGCAAGTGGAACTGTTCAGAGATGAAATAGTCATTGAGTAGCTTTAAAATACTAAATTACTATTATCTACTCCATGAGTTGGAACCCTTTTCTCTGTTTCACATTTGTGCCTTTTTATTTTTATTATTTTCAGCAGGTAATATTAAATGTCACCCAAGCTCTACAAATACCAATGCCATTACTTTTTTTTTTTTTTTTTTTTTTTTTTTTTTTTGTCTCCTTCCCCTTCAAGGCTATCAGCTGCCAGAATTGTTGCTGTCAAAACTGGCAGCTGGGAACTTTTCCCATACTTGCCAAAGAGTTGATTTGAGATATGCAAATAACACTTCTCCAAAAATTGTCCAGTGGGTCCCAAGAGGCACAACTGAGGTTAGATACTTCCTTTACAACTCTGTGAAGACACCGTATCTTCCGATCTCCCAGAAATAGAAAACAAGGATTCAAGACAAAGAAATGTCATTTTCACAATGACTTTGCATAGAGTAGCTGTCTGTCACTCTACAGTGTAAATGTATATGGCTTCCATTGTCACAGTACCCAAGAAATCGAAATACTTCATGTACATATACTCTCTCCACAACTACTGAAAAGAAAGAGAGTATTGTTGTATTTGAAACATAAGGAAGCAAGGCACAAAAATGCTAAATAAACTTTGTACAATAAACATAAATGTTATGGATTCATATTAATGAATGGGAAATGAGATCTTGTAGAACATCTACTTCAGCTACAGAAAATAAAGGAAAGCAATTATACTGGACTCATTTGTCAGACATTTGGCAAATTTGAAGAAAACTCCAGAAAACAAAATACATGCAAATAGTTTATTGCAGAGATTTACTGCCTGATAAGCTTTTATGTTTTTTAACCTAAACTTAATCTGTAGATTAACCCCATTTATTCTTCCTCTTCACTAGGTGGACAAGAAAAGCAGTATCATCATCCTGCTTGCAACAAATTTGTGCATAATAGAGACACCATATTTTTTTGAGTCTTCCTTTTTGTAAATTAAATAAAACAAATTCTATCAATATATTTTACAGGTCATGGCTTCCAAATCCCTCATCATTCTTACTCTTTTCTTTTGGACTTCCTCTAGCCTCCTCAACTCTTCTTTAAAATGTGATGACCAAAACTACACAGCATACTAGATATGACCTCAGAAGCACTGACTTGAATAATTGTTTTTCAAATCTTGCACACAGTAAACCTGTTCATATATTCTACAGGATCACATTGTTAATTCATGTTTCATTTCTGACTGACTATAACCTGATTAGCCAGGTATTTTCACCTTGGGGCATTTAATTTCTCCTTTCTGAGTGTAACAGTTCCCACAAATCTTGAACAAATATCAGCTCATCACTTTGAAGATGTCTTCCAAACTTTTGATTGCCAATCCCCAACAAGCCCTCTGTACATTGTTAAAACTTTGATTTTTATCTGCAGCTTTTACAAGGATACATTAGTCTATCATCAACATCATTAATGGAAACACTGGAAGTAATACTCTGCCCAGGACACACAAATGCAAGACTGTTGACATGTTTTCATAATCTGAGGGAACACTAACAGTAACTCATTGCTTCTCACGCATCACAGGATAACAATGAAACAGAGCCCAAGTTTGCCTACAGAATGTCATGTGGGACAGGATGACAGGGTGTACTAAACTCAAGGTGTGTTACATCTACAGATTTCTATGGATCTGCTATCCTGTCAAAAGTACTCTAGAGGTAAATTCACTCCTTGTACATATTAAATACTTGTTCTAGACTATTTCCAAGGATTCATCTCAGAGCGAATGTGACAACATGGGTCTGTTTTTCTTATTCTGAAGCCCAGAAATATATTGTCGTCCTAGATCCCTCCTCCATGAGTTCTCAAAATGTAAAAGATTCAGAGAAAGCTCTCAGTCATTAATTTTTAATTTTATTAATTCATTTTCTTTTTAAGGTCTTTCTTTTAGGTAGCCATACTTCAGCATGCACCTCTCCATGTTTCGCATGTACTCTATGTACTCATTAAAATACTTCCATTGGGTATTGTCAAATAATTCTCTGCAATGGAGTACGAAGACTGCACTGAACTCTGCACTGAGTTCTTCAGCTTTCTCTACACTAACTTATATTTTCTCTCTTCTTTATATCTAAGGCCTTGAGCAACCTGGTCTAGTGGGAGGTGTCCCTGCCCATAGCAGGGCAGGTTGGCACAAGATGATCTTTAAGGTTCCTTCCACCCTCTTAACAGTTAATGATTCTATGATTATATAATGGAAAGATAGTATGTTCTAATTTTTATAGGAATAAAAGTTTGACTTAACCTTTAATGAGTTTTTTCTTATAAATTTCTAATTAACATAGGGGTTATATTTTGCACTACTTTATATTATCTTTATTTCCAGGTTATTTTCTTTATTCTTACGCCTATTTATGTATATAGGGTATTTTGGCTTTGTTTTGGTGGAATGTTGTTTGTTTCTTTGTTTTGGGCTCACCATTTTGAAGAAGATTGACTTGCAATATGAATTCAGGAGTCTTGGGAAGCACACTTTTGATACTCACTAACAAATAGGAAATAATCAAATTGCTTTCCTTAAAACTATAAAGAACAGATATACAGAACAAGATGAATACTAATGTAATGGGACTGCAGAAGACTGACTTGGAAGCTAGACTATGAAATATGCTAAAATGCAATGACAACATGAAAAGCAAACTTATTTTAAAGAAACTATAGGAAGGCCTAAGTGAAAGTACAAAAGAAATCTTGCATTATTAGACAGCATATAATTTGTCTGATAAGTTGCACTGTCACTTACTAAAATTTACATTGTTAGCTACTTCACAACTACCTGCATGCCTGGTCTTACTGCCTTGCAAACAGGAGGAGGGTAAACACATTTTGTGGGGTCACAGCACACTCAATCACATGTCAACAAGCTGTACCTTACCTATGGCAACCTAAACCTTAGATCATGTCAAAGAAACTGTTTGTGTTGACACCATCAAAACCATTTATCATCTGTCCCCAGCATTTCTGTTAGTATGGCCTGAAAATATTTTGGATAAGCATTAATTCCCTTGAATTTTTAATGTTTACAGTGTATTTTGTACATGACTAAACAAGACTGGAGTGATGAATTTTGCTGTCTAACATAGGTGGTTTACCTCAGCAAATAATTTCCCACATTAATAACCCTTCCTATAGGAGTTGAGCAACCTTGTATAAACATATTTGTACCTTCTATCAAAAATTAAAACGTAGCATGATTTGACAATCCATCAATTTCCTTCCTATAAAATAATAGAAGGTGCAAATCCCAAAAAGTTTTACATAAATTACTCATGTCGTCTATACAGAACATAATTCTGGAAACACATGCATTTCAGTAGCTTTTACAGATAAGGTGTTTCCCACTGGAAAGAAGTTAAAAATAAGACAGACATTTGCCCCTACTCCAGCATGACCCCAACCCACCAAGAAATCCAAAATAAATGCAAAAAGATGCCATCATTTTATGAAACAGAAGAGGTTTTTTAAACTTTTCCTTGGAAGTACAGGAATTGGGTCAAGTTGCATTTGATTAAGATGGACCTCAAGGGCCCACAGCTGTAGGAAAGTCACTTATAAAACAAAGTCTTATGATGAGGCTGTTTTTGCATTAACAAGAAAGTGGATGGTTTTAAGGGTTTGATGCCTTCAAGAGTTTGAACATAATCCCAAATATTAATGGGCAATGCCTACACTTCAGTAAGAAAGCAAGAACAAAGGATAAAATGACTACACTAACTACAATCTAAAGCCTACTTAGCAATATGTCAGAACTGCTTTGTAAAAGCCCTGTTCATGTCTGCTAATAACATTAAACCCTACCAAATAAAGCTAGTGAGCAGAAAATTTGGGTTCCAAGACCAATTCCAGGACCTAAAATAAAGGATCATACACTCCGTAAAGCAAGATAGGTCATACTAATTTTGATCAATACCAGCAGGACCACGTAGCACAAGTGAAAAATCATTTATTTATTTTCTATGAGCACAGCTAAAAAGAAAATCACAGGAAAACTGCTTCAGAAGATGACTTAAGTTGAACTATGTATTGAAAAGAAGGGAATAAAAACCCCACAAACTTGTGACTGGAACAATTTTTTTATGTTATTGAGACCAAATTTCTATTCTTAATCTTTACTAATGTTCCTATTACAAGTTTGCTTCTGTCTGTATGATAGGACAATTGTAGCAACTTTCAATTTCAAGCAATCAAAACCATAATTTAAAATCTAGTATTTTATTCACAATGGCTAACAAAATATATGTTTGCAAAAAATCAAGTCCTTCAGGCTTAACTTGTTCTCAGAATATCACCCTGAGGGTTACTATCCCTGACCTATTCCTTTGAAAAAAACATGCAACACAACTCAGTATGTGAAATGTGTGAAAGCAAACATAAAATAATAACCTGGGTCAATAAGGCTTATTTATGGCTACTTGATAATCCGTGCCCAAAAAAAATTCAGAACAAGTATACAGAAAAGCTTTCTTTGTCATGCCCCAGCTGTCAAGAAGCTTTAGAAGCCAACCAAACACCAGTTTCTTAATATGGTACGGATATGCAACATAATCCTCTACAAAACTACTTATATACTAAATTTAGTATTCATTAACTGAATAGTGGATGCAAGAGTGTTTCATAAAAAGCTAAAAGAGGCAAAGGAGATGGATAAATAAAGATATTATTTACAGCCAGATTTGTATGAAAACTTTAGTAAAACTGAAAATCTTTGAAAATATGCTAAACTTTGGCTAACCACAGAAACAGGTTTTATCCCAGACTCATTGAAACATCTAACGAAAAGCAAACAACGGCAATGAATGCACTATTGTCCTCTGCTTTGTAGCTGGAATTTCATAAAGTGGCAATCATGCAAAGAGTGGAAGAGATTCAGATCCCTTAAAGGGATAGATAATGCCCCAGCTATTCCCTCACATGATTGGTTATAACCCATAGGGCAGACAGAGCATAGGTCAACTGCACAGTTCAAGAAGAGCAGCATAACCAGTGTGTCTGAATTCCACCCAAAGTATTCACATCTTTATTTCTTACTTCCCTGATACGAACGTTAGCTGAGAGACTTTTTATTTGTTTCCAGAAATGTAAAACTGCACAGACACGTTTGACTTCACCATTATGCAAAAGTCTTTCTCTTCTACCTGTTCAGCTAATTTAATAGCGCTTTAAAATTATGTCAGTGTAATAATTTTGTTCGTGTTCATTCTGATCTAAGACTTAATAGGTTTTTCCTACCTATCTTCAGGCAGCTAACTAAGGTATCTGAATTAACTCAGTTTTTGTTCTAGATTCTTGGCATGATTATCCCACCTAATATCTGAACCACTTTCTGTGATTACCTCTATTTTCCTTTTAATTATCCAAGAAGTGCTAAGTTTAGTACTTCAATTGGCTACTCAATTTCAGAAGTACTCAAGATCAGTTCCCAGGAGCAGCAAAAATTTAGAAGATATGTAACAAGCTAGGCTCTTCACACCCATGCTCCTCTTATATCAGATAAACAGAGGGTTGGGGGGCAAAAATTACTTGATTATGACTGAAACTTGGAATGAATTACAAGCATGTCTCTATGCAGTACATCTGGAGTCAGCTGACTTGAAAGAGGATGGAGGCAGTGTCAGAGCACAAAGGAGACCTCTTGCAGAAGGAAGATCTTAGGCCTCATGTCTCTTATTTCTTACTAAAAATATTTTTTTTTTATTCTGCAAAAAAGCAGCACAGCTCTCAACCTTGACTTTATACCAAATTTAATATTAGAGCATATAATTGCCATATTGCAATAGTTTTCTCAAGTCATTCTGAAAATATGAAGAGACCTTGTGCTAGAGAGCCTCTGGAGATTACCCAGTTTCTATTACAAAAAAATAAATTTAGGACCTTCTCCCTAAAACCCAACAATCTCTCCTACTCAATACAGGCATGTGGATATCAGATCAATACTAGCCCTGCATTACAGTCTGTTACGGCTTCAGGGCTTTCTATGTATATCAAAAAAGTAGATGGATCATCATACGGAACACCCTCCCCCTCTTCTGCACCACAACAAAATCACAAACCCTCGTCTTAGGGCCAGAAGTTTTTGCTCCTGCTCTGTGTTTTCCCTGGTGCCCGCAGGAACAGCCAGAACGTACACTCATTGTAACTTTCAGTAGAGAAAAAATTGTATTTAATTCTGAAGGCTCAGTCCAATTTTGAGAGTTCATAAAATAAACAGACTAGTAGAATTTTTTCTAGACTCTTCTCTCAATTTATATCAATTTTTATACAATCTATTTAATTTCGACTTATTTAATATATTTCATTAAATATCTATTAGGTGCGGGACTGATTTCCTAACATTCAAGGTTACTTACTTTGAATAATTTACAGAAAGCTCTTCGCTCCTGAAGACAAACTAAAAATGCACTTCAAATTAAAAGCAAGCAAGCAAGCAAACAAACAAAAGGACAAGGAAAAGGGGAAAATGCTGGGAACTCAGAAGGGAGCTAGAAATACTGTGAAAGCAAAAGTGGTAATGAAGCAGAGAAGACTGGAGAGAAGTTGACATTACTGGAGGGCTCTCCCAGTCAACAATCAAACGTGCATTTATTGCAGTGGAAGAAGAAAGGCAGATTAAGTTTAAAGATGAATTTTGCAACAAACCAGATTTCACGCTTTCTAACCTTTCATGGAATATATTTTTTGATAAAATTCTCTCCTTATAATGCAAACACTTCAGACCCCCAAGAAATTCTCCTCATGCACCCACACTGTGTTTTCTGGCTTGAATAAGTTTGTTAGTAGATAAACACTGCCGTTGCCTCATGCTTGAAAAGTTTTGAATGTAATTGACTGTCAATGATATGATGATTTATAATGCAATCTGCTGCTACTTCTGCTGCTGCAGATAACTCTAATTTGCCTCTATTGTATTAGATATGATGAACTTGACAATCATTTTCAATTTTCCTATTTGGCTTTCATTCAGGTTGATGTGGCCAGTAACAGTGAATTTTCATTGTTCTTCCCCTAAAGCAATAAAGGAACAGGAGCTTGTTTTATATGAAGCAGTTGGCTCTTTCCAAAAGACTCATTTATTGTGTAATGAAGCTTCTGCCAAGCAAAACATGTGTGGACTGAAACTTCTGGTTTAAATGTTTGTGTTTTACTGAGTCATATATTGACCAGGTTGTACTATATTAAAAAGATAGGTGATAGAGGGAAAAGAGCCTACAGACATAATGGACATTGTACCAGCTGATTGAGATTACACAGTTCCTTAATTCTGATCACACTCAGACCTGGAGGTTTTGGTTTCTCTTGGGAAGACAGGTGGAAGATCAAGATGTTAATGATTTCTGGTTTTTGGGAAAACTATTAAGGAATGAAAAAGAAAAGTGATAGAAGACACCTGCATGCATATAATAATATTTTAAAGAAATGCTTGCCACACAAACAAGTGCCATTTGACAGCTCTTCAATATACACTCCCACTATGTTATAAGGCAACTACTCAGGAAGGTAACATGTTTTTATTACTAGCTGTAGAGATAAGCAAATCAGTTTTAAAGTGATATACATTAGACTATGAAAAACAGCCTTTGTGGCTTTGAATAACACAGCTTCCAGAGCCTCAGCTATATTTTCTCTCCATATTAAAGAAAGATAATTACACCTGCATTTGTTCTAGCTTGCTTTTTTGTGCAGAGACATAATGTAAAATGTAAAAATTACACATTTCCAGACCACAGAACAGTTTCTATTTACAGAGTTACAGCTGTCTCCTCATCTAACAATGTTTTCATAATACTTGCAACGGAGTTGTAATGTCACTCCAGCTGCCACTTGGAAGAAGATGGGTCCTATTCTGCTTCATCCATCACGAAAAAGGACGGGCATCTAAGTTTCCGTAACTAAACTCTATTCTGTAAGTAAGATATGAGAAAAAGATCTAAGATGTCAAGTTCATTTTAAACTGCTGGCAGTTAAACAAATGATTTTTAGACTTGCAAGCTAAACACATTTGATACAGAAATCATTGAAAAAGAAGAAATAGGGAACTCCACACTCTCACTTTTACAAAATTACCTTTTTGACTGTAACCACTTTTCAAGAATTACATGATTTACAACATCATGTTTTTTGGATATGAGAATAAATTACAATATCATTCATTGAAAATAAACAATACTATTGTAGAAGGTAATTTCTTTTGAATTAATATTAAGAAGTCTTTTATAAATAAACTTTGTAGAAGCTTAGACCAAATTTTGGGGAAAATTAACTGGTTTTCCTTTTCCCTTGTTCTTATAGTATAAAATATCACCACAAACAATCTAAATAATGATGATGTAAAATATGTAGACTGCACAAACACAAAGGTTGAGAGGAATGAATATTGCTTGCACCTGTTACAGCAATTCAGACCTGGAAAGCATTAAGTGATTGCTTTCCTTTACAAAAATATTATAAGGATGTACACCTAGACCTTAAGCATCCACTTTAAATACTTTACTTCTTCAGCAACAAGAAGAATTTATAAAAGTTCAGTGGTATGAAATTGTTTTCTGAAGGCTTAAGAATTATTTTTTTAACAATTTGTTCATAAAGCTTGTAGAAGAAACAAGAGATTTACCCGCTTGTATTCAATTCAGAGAGAAAAAGCAAGCAATCCTTTAAAATGTCTTCAATTGAGTGAATTTGTACTGTATAATTAATATGTAATCATCTATCAATGAAGCAAGCCACATCAATTCACCTTTAATAGCTAGAGTTACTGAAGAAGAGATTTTGGTTAGAGACAAAGGTGAAACTGATTACCGGTTCCAACAGGGAATCGGCTACAACAGTGAAGATAATATTATGATGTGGAAAAATGCCTGCAGTTACATACAGATAGGGCATGAGGCAACAATTTAACAAGACAAAATCTTTTGAATGTGCCCTACCTTTCAGACAGAATTTTACTTTTACTGTCTGAGTGGAATTTCAAAGATGCTCTGCTTCTTCTGCTTTATTCACACAGAGCAACATTTAAGGAGAACAGCCCAGCAGTAACCTGTGGCTGCACACCATGTGTCAGTACACAGCTTGCATTTCTCCACACCACGCAAAGTGTAGGCTCTGAGTGTCTATACACAATATTTTCTCTGACTTGAAACTCAAAGATCAGCTTAAACCCAAAACTATCAATTTACTTCAACAGCCCTCAGAGACCAAAGAGCAAGAATTGCAGCCGCATGTAGAGAACCACAGCTCATGTGTGCAGAAATAAGCTTTACTCTTTTTTTTTCCACAATGAGATAAAAAAAATAAAAAATAAAAGCTCTTTCATTCAGTGCAAAAGCAAGCCAAATTTGCTGTTTAGCAAATTTGTGGTTTGTGTCAGTAGACACTGCTTCAAAATTTAAATGCCTTTCAGTCCTTAAAAGCAGATGCAAAACAAAGGGAACATAGACTGAGAACAGAAAATTAAAATTACAATGTAGCAACAGTGCAACAACATAGCAAAAGGTACATGTTCCTACAAGCACGATGTCACATATGTACTTGCTATTACCTTTGGTAGTTTTGAGATTATAGGTTACTCATATGTTATTAAAGCTGGAGTAAACCTCGTGAGATACAGGATAGTCATGGTTGATATACTGAACTGTAGCTCATCCCCTTCTGCCCGTTGTGTTATTTGTGAAGAGACAAAGGAAAAATAAATACAAACTATTTTTTGGTGGCTTGTTTAATCTGCTAAAACCTATTTGAGGTAATCCCTGCTCCACAGTGGCTCCCAGTGGGAGATGTAAGCTGGCAGCAATACAGGTATTCCCCAAAAAAGCTGCAACTGAGACATCTCTTTTAAAACATACTCCAAGAACTGAGAGCTGAGCTATTTTTTATTAAAAAAAAATTCTATGTGCAGTTGCCAGTATGGTACCTCATATTAATTAGAAATAACCTGTGTCTTTATGTAATAACATTTAAATGGCAAGTTGATCTCTGGAGCTGGCTTTTGGGGTTTCAATCTTGTAGCAATCTTACCTAAATAAGTAACAATTTTACCTATATAAGTATGCTTTCTGTACTCTAAGCGACAGATTAAGTTTTTAAGAGGTCTGCCTATCTTCATCAGGCAGTTACATACCTTACTTTTTATTTTCTCCGTGAGATCATGACAATGAGATTTATGAACATAAATCTTCAGAAAGAAAAAGATATCCACTCTTTAAATCAGAAACCCTATAAAATCTCATGTCTCTGGTCACTGTTCTATCGAACAAATAAAACAAAAAAATGCACACAATACAGTGTCTGAACATATCACAGTGTATACAGCTCCTCTGAACTGCAGTAAGCACTACCTAAATTTTTCAATGTGTACAGAGTTCAAAAAAATGAAGTCATTATTAGAGCTTTTATGAACACATTAAAGCAATCTAGCGATGAAGAACTTCCTAGCATTTTACAGGTCAGCTTTGCTTCTGAAGAAGCACCATGTAGTTAAAGTATTCAGTCTTTCTACAAAGATGCTTTCATATACACACTTTGAAGACAACATCATAAATTTATTGTGATTAAAAAAAAAAAAAAAAGGAAGTGAAAAATAAAAAAAATCCTCACTATTTTTCCTTGGTTTTTATTCTTTCCTTCTTCCCTTCATTGCTACAGAACACAAAGAGCAACATTTCCAGACCTGACACTTAACGGCTCAGCTCCTGAATCCATGTGTGGTATATTTAACTGCAATTTTTATTCAATTCACTGTGGGTGCAGACACTTAGCTTTACACACCAGATCTGAAAGCATTGGTTCTAGTTCAGACAAAATTGTACCACCAGGTGGGAAAGCGTAATATCAGAACCAGTGAAAGACTATGTTCTTTTTAGATTGTACTACATAGCAGAAATAGAAGAAATATTCAAAAGGCATTGAAAGAGAGGAGGCATGGTGTGGGTTTTTTGAGAAACAGAACTGTAAGATTAAGAGAGAAAAAAGAAATTTAGCTGCCATGCAAAGAACTGGACTCCCTGCGTTAGAGACAGTTTTCATTTACAGAGAGAACTGCAAGCAGCAGAGAACACTAGCATGCTTATTGTCAGAGAATAGCATAATTTACCTTAAAAAGTATCCCTGAAAATGAAAAGAAAGTTAATAAAGCTGAACTAATAACTGAACTAATTTTTCCAATGTCCATTCAGCTGAGAGAAAAATAATGTATAGGGGACTCAAAATCTAAATCTTCAGTCTCAGACATTGTGGAGGTTTGTAATCTAATCGAAATATTTACAGTCATTTGGTTGTTGAACATTTTCTTAAGAATAAACAGTAATAAATATATTTCGTGAGTTATACCTTTGAAGAGTGTTTTTAGTGTTTCAGTTCACCGACAATAAATACTTTCTAAAATGAAAGTGGGAGTAGTATTTTCCAAAGCATCTATTTTGCCAAAATGACATTTTACCAAAATAAAGTTTCTCCTGTTCCTAATCCTTGTGTTCTACTGAACTTCAATTCCATATTGGCAGCCCTGTCATGCAAAACACCTGGAGCCAGAGGGTCACCTGGTCTCTGGTTTTCTTGATACAGAAACAAAAGTCTCAATGGTGATGGAAATTGCATGTCTGCATGAATTTAGCCATTCCTTAGGGGCCTGATTTACCAAATTATCATACAGATTAGGGTGCAGTCAGGGTGTGTATCCACATTTCTTTTCTCTAGGAAGAAAGGGGTCAGAAACAGGGAAAGCCTGGAATATGAAGGTCTTGTATTAGCTGGCATGCCAGAACAAGAGCAGGTGATCCAGCCTGGGGCTTTGTGCAGCTAAAGCCTCAGGCTCGTTTCCAGGACCCAATTTTGATTGCCTGAGCCCAGTTTTCTAATACAGTGCAAGAAGGTCAATTTAAAACAAAATAGATTTAAAACAAAACAGAATGTATTTTTAGTGTCCAGTATAAAGAGCTATTTTCAGCATTATTTGCTTCTGTTTTTCCATGTCTGTAAAATACACTTCTGCTTTTCTTGTTTAGAAAATTGAATTTCAAAATAGTAACCTAAAAGAAAACACTCTGGATCAGAACCTTCAAACTTTTCAATGGCTCTGAACTTCATAAATTACATCAGAAAGAAAAAAAATCTCTTATTCAATCACAGGCTTTAGGGTTGAATGCTGTTGTGGTAAACAGAATGTGCGGGTGGGATAATGCTTTTAGTACCAGTAAACACAGTATTGGTTAAGCAGAGATAACAACACTGTCAAAAAGAATCTCAGAAGTTAATGCATGATACCAATGGGCTTGTATTGTTGTACAGGGAATAACAGCCAAGTAAACAGAGGGAGTTTCAGGTGCCAATCCACAAGGTTGGGTCAAATCTGGACAGGGAAAGACTGCAGTGGTTCAGGTTTACACCCTCCACCTGACTGCTGCCTGCCACTGAAGAAGCTAATCCTAGTCCTCTTCATTGCCCAGCACTCCTGCAGCTATGAGATAGTTGGTTCTTACTGATTAGTGGAAAATAACATTTTTTCTTTTCCTTTTAAAGGATACAAGATAAGCAACAGTGAGTACAAGGCCATCCTTGGAGCCTTGTTGTCAGCAGTCTGTAATTACATAAGATATAATGTGATACTGTGCCCAAGGCCCCCTTAGCACTGCCCATTACATTTTGGTAGACAGAGATGAGAAGAAGGGAAAGCTCAGCTCTTCATAAGAATTGCTGAACTACATATTTAGATGATGGAATTGGAGATTATGGAAGCCATTTGATAAACAAGACAGTCAATGCACCACAAACCCCTTGTCAACCCACAGGTCAAGGCCATTATTAGCAGTATCCTAAAGAAAATTGACACTTTAGCAACATAAAATTTATTTAATCCCCAGATTTCTTAGTGTGAGGGTATATGTATTCCAAGGAATGCTTCTGTAAATAAACCTGAATTAACTTCCAGTGTATTTCATCTATCAACAGCTCTCTGTTCTGCTATAAAAGTGAGGTCTCCCAACCACTACCATGAATTCTTCCATCCCACTGTTTGGTTTGAGGTTGCCTCTACCATTCTGACTTTGAAGACTCACAGATTGCTCTGATATCTCAATTTACTGGCTCAGGCAATTACTGGATGTACCTGATCACAGATGGCTTTAGTCAGAATCTACAAGAACAAAAACACCCAACTTAGCTCTCATACTTAAATTCTGATCACAGGTGATACCTGAGAATTTGTCCATCACACTGATAGTAACAGAGAAAGACAGGTGAATAAAACAATTTTTTCTCTCTGATGTCTTCAGAAACTTTCTGGGTATTAACCAGAAGCTGTCATAGCTACAGAGATCAGGTCAGGTGAGGACTGGCATTGATATTTGCTGTTATAACTCCTACATTTATTCTTTGGATGAAATGGGAAACCATCCTCTGGACCCCTCTCTTTTAACCACCATTTTTAAAAATGACCATGGAAAAAAGAATTAAGGCATATATTTTCTCATTCTCAATGAAGTTTGTCTCTTGTTTTGTTTTTTTGGTTTTTTTTTTTTTGTTTACTCCAATATACTGACAGATCTTTAAAGCATTTTGAATCTAGCAGTCTGTTCAGTTAACAATACTGAAAAGTTGAGAACGGGGGTGTTGGGGGGAGAGGGGAGAATGACAGTAGATAAGGTGAAGAGAAATGAAAAAAAAGGAAAAGAAAAAGAAAAAGAAATACTGTTGCATAATACCTAAAAGAAGTTCCTCCCCCACTTTAGAGTGAAATTTAGTCTGCACATCAGTTTCTACAGAGAGACTATAAATCCAAGTTACATAGCCACATACCAAATGCACCAACGGAAGAGACTTCTCTTTTTTCCTTGATAAGGTGTCCCCTTCTGCCACTACAAGATGAGTAAATTACTCCACCTGTCTAACTGATCCCTGGTATTCAGCCTGACACTGACAATGGCACTGCACCTGTTAGTGTGATGGACAAGTGATTGGCAGCATGGCATTTGCTGCTTTCTATAATAAGTTGGTTATTATACAATGATGTTGACAACCTAGAGACTGCAAATATTAAACTGTAACTAGGCACAGGTCTGAAAAGGAAAAAAATAAACCAGGTTAAAGGTGAAATGTGACCCTGAATAAATTTTATGCCAAAGGCTTCTTTCATTTTGAAAAGAAAAATATAAAATTTTAAGTATGACACTTTTTCTTAGGAGCAAATTATTCTATTTATGTATAGCCACCAAAATGTCAGTTCTGAGTTTTCCCATAAACTAAGCACAAGATTGCAAGTCATTGCCTTGATGGTCTTCTCAGGCATATTGCATCTATAAATGCAAAAGTGCAAGCAACTACAGTCACAGTCTTTGTAAGAATGCATCTTCTGCAGCCATAGTAAACTACCACTTCGATGCAACTACTCCATTTTCTCCCCCATGGTCCTGCTATGTATCTCCCTTCTGTACAACACCACTCCAGAACAAGTGCCACTGCATTCTCTTAGGACCAACAAAAGCTGCACCATCTATCAGCAGCTGGAAGTCTGAATGGCCTTAGTACATAATAGAGGACACCAGTTTGTAGCTTATAAAACTTACTGGCACACCTAGGAAAACAGAATAAAGATCCATTCTGGAATTTAAAAGTTGCTAAGAAAATTTCAGGAAAAATTCTTTTTTTATTTAAACCCAGCACCTTGTTTCCAGCTCTTACCAGTATCATGCAAAATAAACCCACTGTATCAATTACGTGCATTTAGGTCAGATGATCATTGTTTTATTTTCATCCTAATTTTTAATAGTGAGGAACTACTTTAAACATTTACATGGGAAATGTATCCCAAATATTATTCTTGCTAGCATTAGTTATCGTCATGATTGATATCCTTGATCTTCACTTAAATGTTTACAGTGTTAAGGGAAACTTCTCAGACCATTCCTGAGACTCCCTGGCAGTCACACTCCAGCCACCAGTGACTTTACCTGGACCGAAGCCCCTTCGCAACATGCGGCTCCAAGGTGCCTCTCTTGACTCCCCACACACCCCACTCACACAGCCAAACCAGGTTTCCTAATCGGTTTGGCCCCAGGTTTCCCATGGCAGAGTCTCAGATGTCTCGTTCCATAAAGCCATTTATTAATGGCGGAGTAACACAGGGACAGCCCGATCTGCCCGTGCCTCCCAGGAGGGACTCTGCACAAAGGAACCCCTGTGTTTTTATCACAGCCCAAGTGGGTGAAAAACTTGCATTTCCTATCTGGTCCTTGCCTCCTTCTGTGTCACTGAGTGTTCGGCTATGCCACATGTACCCATGCACTTGGTTATGCAAAAAATGAAAATATGGGCAATTCACAGCCTCTTGCCTTGGGCTCCCACCCAGAGCTCAACCTGCAGCTCCCAATGCAGCTGCACCCAAGATACCTGCACTCAAAGTGTTCCACAACAACAAAGTTTCTAGATTTGGGGAGGTTTTTCTGGGTTGTGTTTTTTTTGTTTTTGTTTTTGTTTTTTTTTTTGTTTTTGTTTTTGTTTTTGTTTTTGTTTTGTTTTTGTTTGTTTTGTTTTGTTTTGTTTTGTTTTGTTTTGTTTTTTTAAATTGTGTCAAGGCATAATACATGCCAAATTGTTGCTATTTTTCATGAGAGCATTTCACTGTGGAATGTGTTACTGTGATGAAACAGGAAACACATGCAAATTATGAAACTTGAAGATTACTATGTGACACCCTAAAACCTAGCATTCTAATTATATTGTTCACATAAATACTCCTTAACTTTCCCTTTCTTTTAACCATGATATAATAGATGTATAAGGACATAGATCCTGTACAACAAATTACATATGATATGAATTTTACACAAAGTTCTAATTAAATTGCTAATCTTGGTCCCAGTGGCTACGTTTGTCCTAGAAATCTGAACAGCAGCAGGTCAGAGCCTTAACCTCTGCCACATGTATCAGCATGGTCAAATTGTTCATTAGCCTATAAACTGTCCACTGTTTGGACTGTGAGAACTTCCTACAATCCCTAAACATTGTTCAAGCTGTCAGTATGGCCTGAGATGGCTTTCCAGGCAGGCAGCATTTTCTGAGAATGGAGGACATACAGCCAGTGAAGGTGGCCAATAAATGTATGGCTGTGATCAGTGCTGTGACTTTTGAAGAATGGAATTTGCCAGATCCTTTTCATAACCTCTAAACAAAACCAACTTGTTACACTGAAATGGGAAACACATGAAGTTATACACTTTAAATCAACAGCAAGCCTTTAAATAATCAGTAAACCTTAACTGTCCTCATAATGCCCAGATCATTTTTTAAAACACGGCATAAAAGAATAATGCAACCTTACTAAAAAACTTCAACATTTAATGTTGAAGTACACAGTATGAAGTTTTGCTGCTTCATGATGATTCCTGATGCTACGATTAGAAAACAAACTACAAAATTCTAGTCATAGGACCTCATAAAAGTGAAAAATAGCAAAGCTTAAAAATTATCATATCATGTGTTCACAAAACACTATTGACAATTCATGTGTTTATTAATAACTGATATAATATTAATCTGTTAATAAATTTCATTCATGATAATTTATAATTTACAAATCTTATAATTCAGCCTTTAGGTTTATAGCCATAGATTTTAGCTGTATATTGCAAGTCCTATAGATCTGTATAAAGCCATACATAACACATGGTATTCACATCTGCAACATGCTCAGAAAAATACAGCTGACTATCTTCTAAAGATTTTCAAACATTAGGGGTTATTTCAAATAATTATTTCTTACACATAGCAGTTACTAATGCATACCGGCACACACAGAGAGACATGTATATACACACATATATACAGAAATAATTTTCTGTTCTAAGTTTAGTGGGATAAAAGTCACTGAATTAAAAGAATGCTGAAACAAGCAGTCACACACTCTAAATGACTGCTGCAATGCAAAATTCAGTCTCACAAAACTTGCACAGTGACTTGAAATATATCATTTTTTTCCAATCCAAATGCTATTTTTCAATTCAGTGGGCCTCAAGCTTTTCAACAAACTGGATCAATTTGAAGCTACTCATTCAAAAAGGTTTCTTAAATGCCAGTCCTAGAATTCAACATGACAGAAGAGACAAAGAGTCATCTTCATTTCCAGTCACAATCAGCTGTGTGCACAGGCCCCCATCAGTATGGGCACCATAGACTGTGCTGTGGGTGCAAGCTGCTCAGGAAGGCCAAACAGCCTTCCATTTTTTTTTTTTTTTTTCAAATTGCAAATAGGGCAAGAAAATTGAACAGTTCTTAAAATACAAAGTGGTATTTTTTGATATCACTTTTGTTAGACAGCTGAGAACTATTGTGCCAGGAAATTAATAGAAGAAATGAATGCTTTTTAGACAAGCAAATGAAGAGTAAGTCCTTCCCATGTACAGGAACACTACTCAGTTTCAGTTTCTTCATAAGTACTAAACAAGGTACTCAACACGAGGTACTTCAGCCTTGCATAAGCCTTAACCACACTCAGTTTCAGTAACACAGCACAAGCACATGCTTGAAATCTTGCACTAAAAGTCTGGTAAGTTTGGGAGAGAATGCAGTCTCTAACAGCTGTGAAAAACTGCTGCCATGACACCATGCTTGGGAGTGGGGAAGTGGTAACTGAAAGTTCAAAAGACTCTGGAGCAGCTGTTCTGTCTCCAATGCACACCTTTACTCATGTAACCTAACTCTTTGATCTCTTGTAGAAATTCAGCTGCCTTATGCTGTTTGCAAGCAGAAGGAACATCAGCACAGATCCATTTGTATGCAGCTGATTTGTTCCTATACAAATGCTTCAAAAACAGGAGAACTAGCTGTGCTGGTGAGTAGTACAGAAAGAATACACTAAGTGTAGGAAGCACAGCTTATGTTTCAATAAAGACCACAAAACCAGGAAAGTACATTGTGCTTTTCATAGGAATAGTAAGAAAAACACAAAAATGGAAGAGATTCTCAGACATTCGAAGGACTGAGAAAGTTCTTTCTGTAGTGGTTTGGGCATTTACAGGTGGAACATATAGGACCAAACACAGAGAGTAGGACAACAAAAGTAAAGGTCTATTCAAAGCCTTTTCCTATCTTGAAAGACTATCAGTTTAAAGATTTGACATTCAGAACACAACAGGCTTACTTACATTTGATGGATGTAGCTATACTCTCTAGCTTTTTTTATTTGGTCATCATCTCCTCATTTGCTGTAACACAAGCTAGCAGCAAAACTGATACGTCAGCTGGATACAACACCCCACCTTCAACTCTTAGCTTCTCTGAAGCCCAGCAGAAAGCTGTCTCTCATGAGATGGCACCCCATCTGTCCAGGTTTTTGAAGTGCTGAGCTATGTCAACCAAGCAGACAGCATCCTGGCACATCTCTCAGGGAAGGTTCTTCACTTTGCTGTACTACAACTCAGGTATGGAAGATTAACAGTATGAAAAAAAGATGAAATATTTCTGTTTCTGGAGAAAGTAAAGATACATGGAGCTGGCCCCAAAATGTGTTCTGTTCTCACATTTAACCGCAGGTTTATGAACTGTGTCAGAAAATAAATTAAAATGCCTGAAAACAGCACATCTGTCTTGCCCTTTTGAAGCTCAATTGCATCCAAACAAATGAGGGCATTCTGATGAGTGTCCTTTCCACAGTACAAAAAAGGCCATAAGTTTTGTTCATAGCCAGTCCCACTGTGTTGTTTTGCCTGCTTTTCATTTTCCCTTTTACAATGATTTTGATTGATAGTTCTATCAAATCTGTGGTAGCAACCAACTGGCAAACAATACTCCAGTGGAAAAATACAACAGAATTTAATACAGATAAAAACAGAGTTCTACAGAAGTGTTTCTAAAAAAACGGACAAAGACACCATGGTGTAAGGGCATCTTTTAAACCTACTTACTTAACTTTCTAACAGGATTATATGGCAAGACAATACACTGGAAGTGGTAGGTATGGTACTCAGGTATTATTTCTCCTAGAAGATACTCAGTTCAACAGAGCAAGCCACTGAAATTATTGCCCATTACTGTCACTGCATGAGTATTCAACAAATATAAAATTTAGATTAATGTAGTAATGAAGCTGAATGTGGCTCATAAAAGTCTAGATTTTATAAAATCCTTGGTGGCAAATTATTTAAAAATCTTAAATTCCAGTAACTCCATAGAGTTTCATTTTGGAAGAGCTATTGTGAACTGTCACAATGTGGAGAAGACTGAATCACCAACTATAACCACCTTATCTTCTCTTTATATTGGATAAATTTTGGTTCTTTGTGAAAGCTACAGACTTTTGCAATGTATTTTTTGAAAAAAAATACCTTTTTTTCAGAGAAGACATAGTAGTTTTACTTTCTTATAAACACCTTTTTGTAGTATTTTTTTAACTCACAGCCTGTTTAAGAGATTCAGGTTACATTAGTAACACAACTAGGCTACATCAGTAATTTTATAGACCCAGAATCTCCCAAGATTTCAGTCAAGAAATCTATTAAATATACTGAAAAATGAATCTTCTGACACACATGGTATACTCCTAGTAATGGTTTTACTCTTTTTGTCATAATAGATCTATTAGCACCATCACAAGTTGCAAAATCATTGAGATACAGCCCCTGTCTTTTAAAGGGTAAGAAAAGTCATTAAAAAATCCCTTTTCCCAGTAGAGGACTATATGCTATTGACTCAATTCTAAATAAAGTCATGCTGTACCAAAACCACATTCTATAGCTGGGAAACGTCCTTCAATCGGCTGATGCTGTAATGTACAGCAAAGAATTGAAGTGAGCATATATTATGTCCATTTACTCTTTTCTTTACCCTGAATCAGAATATTTTTTATCCCCCCTCACTGAGTATCTGAAAGCCAGTGCTAATTAACTGTAAGCTGCAATAGCTGCTAGACTGCAAGAAATCTCTTGTCAGGTTAAGGGCTCTCTAGATATTTTTGAAATCTGAGTATAGGTGCTTCAAAAATTAACCCTAGAAGAAGGAGTAAAATCAGAATGTACTGATTAAAGTCTGCTGACTCAAGAAGAAAGTATTTTACTGACTCCACTGGAGTTTGAATCTGGACCTTGAAGACTGGTATGGAAAACCATGACCAATGGAAGTGGCATTACATAAATCCCTGAATTCTGTATTACTCAAAACCTTTCCCTGCACAGGGGTCATTCAAATGTGTTCTGTGATGCAGCACACTAAGAATAATCTTTAAAAATAGTGTTAATGTTTGTAAGAGAAAAAGCTGAGGGAATACACCACCTTATTGTACAGGATTTTTGAGTAAGCATTTAACAACTCCTGCAAACATTATGGTCCTGAATAGTATTATTAAACCAAGTCTACTGTGATATCAGTTTGTTGCATCTAAATTCCTGTGATGGCTCATTTACACAGTCCCATTCAAAAAATTCCATAAGTGGAAAATGAGAATATTAAAAAGGTTTGGGGTTTTTTCCTAATTATGAGTAAATACTAATGATAAAATTACAACAAAAGTTAAAAAAACTGAAACAGGCAAACAAACAAATTTAAAAATAAACAAATAAACAAACCAAACCAAACCAACCAACCAAAAATAAACTAAAAATAAATATAAACGACAAAAAGAAAGAAGCATTTCTTAGTGAAACTGGTTATCCTGGTCTGTCCCTTCAACTGCACATCTTCTCACAGGAAGAAAAGGTGAAGCAATGGATTTTGCATTCAGAAGCACAGATTTATTGTAATTTTTTACTTTTCTTAGAAATGCCTACAATGAGGCAGAGAAAGGATGACAAGGAAAGGCTTATCATTAATCGTGGGCATTGTGCCGGTTGACTCCCTCCACACAATACTTGCTGAGAATCTGAGAAATATTGAATATGTAAAAGAGAACATCAGAAAGCCTAGCAAATTTTTATGCAAGTATTAAAATGAGAGGCGAATCAGATGAGTGTATGTTTTTAAGAAATTCTACCCCACACAAAGAATAGGAACTTAATTAATTGCCTAAGAAATACTGTGTGCATACATTAAGCTTTTCTTCCACTGGCAAAACAAGTACAGACAGAAACATTTTTACATTGCAAATCTACTTCCTAGGTCAGTCTGAATATATACATTCATGCATGTATACATATATATACATATAGATATATATATACACATGCACACACACACACACACATATATATACACATATACATACACATATATATACATATATATATATATATTAAAAAAAAAGATCCTCAATGTAGCAAATTAATAAACATTTCTGGGTTATGATCAGACATTTAAGCTAGAAACAACTGGATTTTTTCCTGTTGTGCATGTCAAAATATCTAAGTTTTAATACAAATTTAACATTTCATGTTAAAAGACTGGCCACTATTCCCACATTTTCAACATTCTTAGCATGCTAGTGAAACCAGAACTGTCACTCCTATTTAAAAAATAACCAAAACATCACAGTCACAGGGCATCAATCTGCTTTAAATATTTTGAGACATCATTATTTAGGTAAACAACAGGTTTTATCCAGTAAGTTCTCCTTGCACACTTTAAATGAGCAGCTCAGTATGACAGAGGAAACATAACAATCAGAACAAGTCGTTCATATGTGACAATATAAATGATTCCTTCCAATATGTTGATAAAAACCAGATTTCTATTTGTTCAAGGTATCACACATCATAGTAGAGAATCCTTTAGACTGAGTCCATTCATCAAAGCCATCCGACTATGTTAGCAGATGAGTTACTGAAACACTACGCAGTCCTTTTTTCAGCAGCAAAATTGACTATATTCACAGGTTAAAATGTAAATAGTAGAAACTGAATTGTGACATGAATAGTATCATTGCAATATAATAGAAAAAAAAGGAATAAATGAATAATAATGTAGCCTTTCTCCTAAATAGTTTTCTATTGAAAGTTCCCAACAAAACTTCAGAGTAGAACAAAACTTATCTCACATCTGTGCACATTCACTAGCTTCCCAGCTGAATCCAACACATTATCAGAGAAAGTCAGAATTCATGATCTTAGAAAAAAAAATCTTGTGGGTTTTTTTAACAGGAAAACAACTCTCAATTAATGCCAACCCTAATTTAATCCTTAATGTAAGACATTCACAATCCCTTAAAATAAAAATGTGGTATAAAAGGGAAAAAAACGCCCCAAAACAACAAACAACAAAAAGGACCAAGCAGCTGTATGCACTTTTAATCTTCAGAAAAGCATGTGTTCTGAGAATTATGTTTGTTTTTAGAACATCTGTAGATATTGTATAGAAAATTATATTCTGCAAAAACCAACATATTGCAATTACAGATCACACACATAGATATTCTCATCTTATTCCTACCATACCAATACTTCATCTAATACTGATATAATGAGCATATGCACCACCTAGAAGTTATTATTGCAATTAGAATACATTTTTTATTTGAAAACACTTCTATTTGTAGGAAGAAATAAGATTATTTTAGCTAAATCCTTATTTTGTACCAATCATACTCTTTAAAAAAAAAACACCAAAACTTGCATCTTGGAACAGACAGTAGAAAGCTGCATAATTCCCATTTGAACAGAAGGTGTGGGTGATGTGTATTTACAAGAAAATATCTTTGAAAAAGATCACCTCTTTCCCTTTCTATCCTAGCTCCAGTATAACAGTCCTTAATGCTATTGGCATACGCACCTGTCAATTGATCAATATCTATTGAGTTACGTAGCCAAGTGTGGGAAGAGCATGTGATAATCAAATCTTTCTGTCTAAAGGTATATCTGAAACTTTCTGCTATCTTCTGAATTCTCGTGTTCCTCAGCTTTCAGCTTAATTAGCCAGATGTTTTCACAGATGAACAGTGGCTCCATCAGCTACTCTTGCGTGGAGGAGCAGGCTGCTGACAGGTGGCTGTACCACACTCACCATTCTCACAGAGAAAGTAAAGCTCAATGCACTTCACAGGGAAGCTGGTGATACAAATCCCTCACTTGCACTCTGATGTGACTTTTTGCTCTCCACAGTAGCACTGCTGGCAAGCGAGACAGGAGCTCCCTGCCCACACTCCACAACACATCAGTAATGCTCGTAATTCATGCGCTGCTTCCAACAGAGGAGCAGCCGGCTTCCACTGACTCACCTTGCAAGTGGATGCTCACATGCCAGTGGGAAATGAAAATTGATTCCTGCAGATACACTGCACCAGGTGGTTCAAATATTTTTCCTGGATATGATGGAAGGGGAAAGGGAAATGGGAATCGGGGTCTGCAATAGAGAAGGATCTGCACTGGAGAGATAGGAACAGCAACACCTAAGGCAGAATGTCTATTTTTGCTGTTACAGTTCCCAACTAGAATCACAGAACTCAATCAGATCCAAGGGTAAACACAAGTTGTTTCTTTACATGTTAAGTAGGGCACACAGATCTTGTACAGTAATGAGTAATCTATTATTTCTGTACCTCCCTCAGAAAGTCTGTCCCTTAACTATGCTTCAGAGCAACCCTGAGTTGTTATTGATAGCACAGACCATAAAGCAAATCACAAAAAGTCAAAGCACAAATTGGAAAATCATTTTGGGCATTTAAAAATCAAAAAAACTTAATGATCACACATGTGCATCTACAGGCCTGAGACAAGTACGCACCTTTCCTAGGCCTTCTTAGGTGCAAAATAAAGTATTTCCAAATTTTATATTTTTTAAATTGGAGACGCTGCAAAAGCATAAAATGCCAAATCCCATTCCATCTCTGTATATTGTCATTTATTATAACACTGTTAGAAAGAAGAGAGCTGGCCTCCTAATCCGATATGTCTAACAAATGTTCAAAAGTTTCTGTCAAGATGGGTTAGTCTTAGAATTTTATCTCTCTGCTGATTATTAAACCTGACTATGAAAATATTAGGATGTTTTTCCTGGAGCAGAAGTTAAAAGACAGCACACTCAAGTGACAGCGTCAAGTTGTGTGAGATGAAGACAGTGGATGTATATACAATACAGATTCCCAGTGAGTGAGAACAGACATTCAGAAGTGGTTCAATGAGGAATCTAAAACACATCCGTCCCATTATGGACAAAAAACAGAGTCCCATCCTCAGTTGAGTAAGGAAGAGTAAACACCTGGATGGTATATGACAGCTACTCAAACTCAATCGTGTCTCATTGTCATCTAATCAGCATGATAATGTATGCAACTCCTCAAGCAGTAAATATGTGATTCAATGACTACAATGACAAGTTATCAAATCACATAAAAAAATGAATACAAGGAAAGCTAATTTCTCTTTTCTCAATTTTCCACCATCCTTTAGCATGTACAACAATGTTGGTCAAAACACAAAAGTTGAATGTGAATTCATGTGATTAACAAGATTAATTTCTCTTCCTTACCCAAAATATGAACATATTTCACGCCTCACTAACAATTATTAAAAAAATAATAATTCCAAGAGTATAGATTCACTGCCCAGAGTCACTACATCTGTTGTGTGAGAGCCTTAAGCTTTGCTATGCAGTTGCAGAGCCAGATTGAGCATGCCCAGCAATATGTTCAGTAAGTGATGTATTTCAACTGGTTTTTGTCCCTATATATATATATACACACGCGTTCTGACAATGCTCAAATATTAAGGACATTGTTGTCAGGAGCAATCTCTTTGCAGCTATAATGCATAGTCTTTCAGAAAACCATGCAGAAGGGCTAGGAAAGTTACTATATTTAGGAAACATTGTCTTATCAAATCTTGACCTGTGTTTACCATGTGAGCAGTAAATCCTTTCTTTCTAACAATTCTCATCCACTATTTAATGTGCAAAGGGAATGGATGGGTTTACAGACACAGTCATTTGCTTTATTAAAAAACACTACTGACAGCCATCTGGGAACGTTAATACTTTGTGGTTATTTTCTGCTTTTTAATACTAAAATGAAGACCTCAGTTTTTATATGTGCAATAATATTGTTGTTACTGTAAAAACAGATTTGTGTTACTCAGACCTTAGACTGTTTTCGCAGTAGGTCTGGTTACATGAATTCTAATTATCTTCAGCAGGAAAAAAAGTGGAAAACTCTTGGAGTCATGAATTTCTAATGTATAACAGTTTATTCTCTGTAAATAACTTATAGAGATTATACAGAAGATAGTGTTTTCCCTTCCAGAAAGAAAATAATTATTTTCATACAACTTACTGCAGTAAATATTAGTGGAAAGACCTTAATAGTTAACACCAAATGAATGTTTCAGTCTGAAAAAAAAAAGACCAGCAGATGAATTCCTCAGAGAGCAGCTAACAGCTAGAGGGAAAAAGATATTTTAGATAAAGATTCATAAGAACATACAGTTCATCTCCAAAAGCAGTTGGAGCTAAGACAGCAATAGCTCAGTCACATATTTTAACTTTTTGATCTGCAAGGAATTGAGGTGACTATTTGCAGTTTCTGAAACAAAGCATGCAGTTTTGCTAAGGAGCAGGTTAAAAATCTTCTTTTTTTTTTTTTTTTTTAATAGCGAGTAATCCTCTTCCATTATCTGAAAAAAAAAATGGTTAAGAGATATTTTCTACAACTTCCATCTACGTGAAATTGATTAAAATGCTATGGTTTAAGTGTAGCTGTTCCAAAAAGAATCTTCCTTTATACTGAAGCCTCTCAGTCTACTAACCATAAATTTCTAGAAATGAATTGTTCTGACATCCTGCCTCAAGAAGAATAGAGGCTAACAGATGAGGTAACACCAGAACATAAAAATTTTCCTCACTTTTCTTTCACAGACAGAATTTATGGAATTTCTACCCATTTAGGCTCCTTTTTTGCCAAGTTTTCATACTAGCTTTTTGTGTGTAATAATTTACATGAATATTCACTATCACCTCTTATTGTCAATGGATTGTTACATCAGGAACAGGAACAGATGAAGAAAGCTGAGAGGGTAGGGGATTTTTTTGTTGGGTTGTTGGTTGGTTGGGTGGGTGTTTTTTGGTTTTTGTTTTGTTTTTTTTTGGTGGGTTTATTGTTGTCCTTGTTGTTCTGTTGGTTTTTATAATTACTGTTTTGAGGAGCGGGGTTTCTTTCTTTGTTGTTTTAATTTTGGCTTTTTTGATTTTAAATCTCAGCAAATGAAATATCAACCATCACTTTAAAAGAAACCTTGGCAGTGCAAGATGCATTTTGGAAACCAAAATACAGTAGATTACTAACATTCTAATTGCACATTACTAAACGTTCCTAAGGAAGACTAAAGTAAGATTTCTAGCTTTCACATGTCAGAACCACACTACATTTGCTATTTAATATTCAGTACTTCCTCAGCTTCTGACTTCCACGGACAATTAAAACATTCCTATCTTCAAAGATGTGTTTCAAAATGTGCATTAAGTAGTTAATTAAACAAGTTACAAAGTGAAAAAATAAATTTGAAAGGTTTTTGTGTTTAAAGAAGAGATAAAACTGTCAAGAAGAAATTCAAGTATACATTGAAAGTGTAAGCACCTCATCATAGTAGTGCATTTATGGTATTTAGATAGCAACAGTCCTAATTCCTATTTCCTACCTCACTGGAGTTTCTACTAACAGCAGAAAACTATTCAAGCCTTCATGACTTTTGTCTTTAAGATATTGCACCTGTGTCACATTATGAATATGAGCAAGCTAATGAATGCACATCCCCAGGTTTTTACACTTTGAGAGCTGCTTACAAAATTACAGAAAAGCTGTAAAAGAGAATATGATGATTAGGACATTTGTAATACGTTCTATCAGTTCCGTTTCTTGTGGTTTCTCTATGTTCTATCTCAAATAAAGTTTTGCTCTTCTGCTTTCTCCATCTTCTTCAAAGACTTCCTGAAACACCATGGGACAAACTGAGACAAGATGACTGTAGAGAAAATAATTTTCAGTACACTCCAGGAAGCCCCCAAACCACACACTAGGCAGTTATGCTTACACAAGTGTGGAATAGCACAGTGGGTGTATTTTGTAGGAAGTGGTGGATTCCTGTAAAACCAACCAAACACACATCCATTCTCTTCACATTCAATTTCACAGTGGAACATCCATCTCTAAAAATGGAAGAAATTTTTTAAAAATCTGAATACTGTTTTCTTCAGAAAAAAGTATTACCTTTAAGAGTGACTATATTATAAAGACAAAGTAATGAATAATTGTATCAGTTTAATTGAAAATAAATACCTTTTAGATTATTTGGTGGGGAGATAAGAGCCTGCATCCTCTTTTCACCTAAGGAAACTGAACAATTTAGGACATTTGTCATACTCCTGTGACTTCATAAATCTCATGTGAAACTCATTATCCAATAACATTAGCAGTCAGTTAATTACAGCATGTTTGAATGCTGTTGGTCTAAGATTTACAGCACAGAGTCTTAGAGTCCTATACTTAAGGCAGAAGAGAGAGTTTTGTTCCACTGTTCAGTGCTGTAGATGTCATTTTCATAAAAAGCATTAAACAGTGGCAACTACTGTTTAACCACTTCAGTTTCCACTCCATAAGAGAAAACAGAACCTGACATGAGCTTGCAAGCAAAGCAGTCTCCTACTTTTGTCAAATCAAATAAAAATTAATTTTAAAAATGCTTTGGTTTTCCAGTTTAAAAATGAATTGTTATTGTCTTTTGTAACACTTCTAGAATAAAAGAGACACATATTCTTTTTGACATTCATCCTATCTTAGAATTTGAAACTCCAGATAGGTGTCTCTTCATTTAACCCGTAATACAAATCTGTTTTATTTTTTGTAAAATATAACTCTGATCCAGAAAGGAGAATAAACATGTCAAACCAGAATTTAGTAAGGAATGGACTAGGTATATTATCCTGCCCTTTAAAGAAAGTTTCTCTTTGCCAAGATACACGCACAACACTTGTAAAGGTTGTAAACAACATATATGTTTACTTCTGCACTTCCATAGCAGAGAACTTAATTTATCCTCTGAGAAATAAGGCCAGGTATATTTAAATAAAAAAGATCAACAACAACAAAATGAAAACAAAAAACCCCAAAACAAAACAAAACAAAACAAACAACAAAAACCAGGTGCCTTAACTATTCAGCACTTCACAGTTGATGATCTATTGGTCTTAAAAATATACAGATTTCCTTCTAACCCGCACTTGAGATTATCTACCTATAAAAAAAATCATAGAAAAAAAGGGTCACTGAAACAGAGGGAGCAGGTAGAGAATTAGAGACAGGAGACTGCTTGCAGAAAGCATTCTAGGATAACCTTCCTCTTGTCTAGACATTTTTAACCCTTAGCTAGTGTAGATTATAAGTTACACTGCTGCAGATGGTTAATTTATGCAGACCATGTGAAAAGATCATAATTAGGCAATTTTCCCTGATGGGCTGCTGAACCCTCTACACTTTCAGAATCCAGGTGTTTAATTTTACTCTTTGGGCAGAAATTCTGTCAACATGTTCAGATCTATGACATGAGGGAATGACCAGGGATGGTCTTTGTGCAGTAACACTCTTACACGTCTGCAGAAGGTGGCATTTATAGGAGGCTTGGGTGGCAGATAGTAGATGTTGCAATTTTGCAAATTCAGTAATATTTGGTACTGCTTTGGTAGGTGGGTGGTTGCATTTCAAATTTAAGTTTAATCTAACCACTGTTTGCTATACATGCCTCCTAAATATGGAGAGAACAAGGAAAATAATTTTTTTTTTTTTGCTTGTTTCTTTATGTGCAACATATTTTTCCTAGTATGAGGTAGTGGAAATGTTTACATAGTAACACCTATTCCCTATGTAAACAGTGAAATTTTTCAGACTAACTAATTAAGAACAGTTTGAGCAGAACTTTTTTACAAGAAATGTAATGTGCAAGTGAAATAATTGTTTTGCTGAAATTAAAAAATATTTGTGATGGTCATTACCTAAAAAAACACACAGTGGATATATTTTAGAGATAAAATCTGATGAAAAATCATCTTGAATGCCTAAGATGATAAAGTTATGAATATACTGATTTTTTAAGATTCAGGAATAAATCTTAACTGACGTCTTAATGAAAAGTTCTTATACTGTGCAGTATATCTGCTTGTTCAAAAGGAACTCAGTATGTGAGGATAAGAAAAGCAATAAAGAAGGTTGAGAGATTAAAGCCCGCCACTTTACAGGTCTGGAATATTTATCTACTTACTCTATTTTTAATTCATCTGACCATCTTCCCTCTGTCTGGCCCACTTGGCATACACTTTTTGTCTGACCTTACTGTCTGAAGATCATCTCAAAATGACAACAGAAAACACAGCATGATACGCAGTATGCATCTTCTAGCTTAGCACACATAGAAGAAAACAAAATAAATAAATAGTCATATGAGTCAAGATGTCCTCCCAGTTACTTTTAAAGAAGGAAAGAATAAAACAGTGGCATTTTCTATGTCTCATTAGAGAACCCCATAAATAAAAAAATACCTGCTCATGTCACATCAACACACGACTATTTCATTTTCTTATAAATGAATTGCATGCCTAAGGATAAGATTCTCTGCTAGCAACATGCACAGACCATTACACCTCTACAAAGCCAAGGAAGATGTTATTTTAAAAAAATCCAGTATATCTACAGTATAGTTATACTAATACTAATACATACTTTGTTATGGAGATGTTAATAACTGCCTGTAATAGTTTCACTGATATTAATTGAAAATCTGCTTCCACCTGTTAATAAAAAAACCCAAAACCTTTTAACATTGGTACTATATGAAAGTGTATTTTTTATCAATATAAAGTTAAAAAGTCATTCTTAGAAATAATTACTACCCTTGCCTGTTTTACTGCTGTCAATAGTTGCTATTTGCTTTACTTAGGGCTTTAAAAACAGAATTCTGCTCTACAGCAAGAAGGATGCTGTGATTACCCATGGATTGCAGCACACTGCTTAAAAAAGAACTATATATTTCAAAATGGAACCAGGAGAAAGTCACCATTTGTTTAGACAATGCTGATGCCTGAGTAAGGACATTGTTTGGTTTAGCTTTACTATTTCAATAGCAATTTTGATATCTATTATAGATTATCTCACCTTTGAATTACTGACTTCATTTCCTCTTTTATGTTTATACAGACACACTGCTTGTTTTAAATGGGTCTCTTTTCATTTTTTTTTTTGTTTGTTTCCTAATAAACAAGTAAAACTCATCTTGGTCATATCTCTCAGACTTTCTTAAAAAGAAAAACAAAACAAAGGAAGAGAATTGACTCATGACACAGTTAAACATACAACATTAGAATACAAATTGAATGTGTACACACATGGATCTTAATTGTCCTAGCAGATTTTCAAACTGTTCTTTTACAGCTGTTGAAGAAATAAAGTAAATTAGCCACTAAGCTTCATCTGAATAGCCACAATAGGTTTTCCCTCTGTCATCTGCCTCCTATTGTAAGTCATTCTCTTTTTTAAGGTCTGAACTTCCCAGCCAGAGAGCTTGCAGAGATTATCAAACATGGCACAGGTGATTTCTAAAACATCCCTGTAGCTACTGACAACCATCTCCCATCTGAGGACTTCTCACTATTCAAATTTTCAATTTCCTCAGGAGTACACTTTCCTAATCAACTCTCACATCCCTATTTAAACTTGCCATTTCTCTGTATGCTACTAAAAAGCTGTACTGTTCCAACCCAGGCAGTAGTACTGGGGCACAGGTAACTGAAAATACGGAGTCACACACTCTTCTCATACAAAGGCAGAAAGCTTCACTGATCAGCTCAAAATCTAACTCCAGCTTCCTCTGGAGTTTTACTACTGTTTCAGAGAGTGAGGTGATCTGTGAAACATCTCCTAAAATATTGCATTGTACCCCTTTAAGCATTTCACTTTGTAACAACTGGGGTTTTTTTTTTTTTTTTTTTGTTTTTCTTTCTCTCCATGCAAAAATTCACAACAGGTTATTCTGTCATATGTAGCTCTGTAAAGACACAAAAAAAAACTTGCCAGCACTTACAACCTTTTTTTTTTTTTTTTTTAACACAATTTTCAAGAACGTGTTTACAAAATATGCGTAACTGGGCACTGATGACTGTGGTGGGGCGACCCTGGCTGTACACCAGGCACCTACCCAAACTCTACCACTCTTCTCAGTGGAATGAGGGAAGAAAATAACAAACTCAATCTTAGCCAAGTCTGATACAATGACTCTTGAGGAAAATCAGACTGTCCTGCTATGCTGCTTCAGGAGGCATAATAAAACAAAGCCTGCCCGTTTATGAAAGTAACACGTTATGTAGCCCAATATAAAGTAATCCAAAATTTTAAAAAAATAAAGGAAGAAAAAAAATTCAGTGAACTACCCAAGTAGTATTTGACTAAAAGAAGAGTTATTCTACAGCACAGTCAGAGATCACAGACATGAAAGCAGTTTTATTCTGATCAACACTGATGTGGTTCACAGAATCACAGCAGAAAGCAGTCAACCAGAGTCTACTATTGGCCAAAGAAATCCGACCTCCAGGGCTGGGATCCTGTCATGTTTGAGACCCAGACAGGAGCAAAATATTATTCCCTCACAAATTAATCATTGACATTCTCAAAGCTGCCTTCTAAGGAAAGGGGTGAATGAATTAGAAAGAGAACTAACTTCAGGTGGTCCTTTACAGAGAGGACACATGTAAACATCAGTGCTGTGAACAGCAGTGCCCATCTCCTGCCTTTCTCCCAACACAGATCTCCTATTTGTCAATAAAACTGTGATCAATTACAGAAAAGGCGTCTTCTCTATATATTGGTCATTGCGTTGAAATACACCTGGGTAAGGTTTTGAAATTTGCATTATCTAAAGAGTGCACTATCACTTTAGGCTGAGACACATTTTGTTTTTAACAAGATCTTATACTGAAGGAGCTTCATGGGAATTAGTCTGTCTTATTTTTTCAAAATACAGATGCTAATGACATTTACCAAGAGTTAAAATTTCATGTCATAGGCAATTTCTTCACCATTTATAGGAAAAAAATGATCACTACATGTAGACAATAAGTTATAATCAGGAAAAAAAACACCCAAACCAAACCCAACAAAGCCCCCGAATAATCAATCAACCAACCAACCAACCAAACCACTACAAAACAAAACAAAAACCCAACCAACCAAACCCTCTCACAAAAAAAAAAAAAAAAAAAAAAAAAAAAAAAAAAAAAAGTAGGACTAATTAAAACTTTTTTATTTTATAGGCTCTGCTAAATCTATAGGATTCCACCTCTCTGAGCCTGTTTCCAGTCACTTTACTGGAGTCCAGCTTCCAGCTGGACTCAATGGTAATGCATATCATTATGCAAGGTGGTGTTCAGAGAAGGGAATGCAGGAAGGCACTGCCTCTTCTGTCAGACCACATTTTCAGAGGGACATCAAATAGAAAAAAGGCTCTTGAGCTCTGCAAGCAGTAGAAAGCTCAGGTTTACTGCTCAACCAAAGATAGCACAGTATATCTGACTTTTATTGCCAGCAGGTATGGCACACATTCAAGAGGCAATAAATCAGATGAACGACTGACGCTAATTCAGGCAGGATTATCTCAGCAATTATGCTATATTTTCCTACTCCACTTTCAAGATGAAGTCTCAAGCCATCTCTGAGGTGGACTGTACAGGCAGAGGAAGGCTGTTTCTGATTGCTTTCCCACAAGAAATGTGTTCTTCAAGGAAAAAGACGGTTTCTCAAGGGAATTTGTGAGCATAGTACCATACTCTGTCCAGTATGGGTACCCTGTATCTACCAGGAAAGCCTGACTTGCTACAGTCTTGATCATTGTGTAGTGATCCATACCTGGAAAAATAAGCATAAAAATGATGTTTTCTTCTAGTTCAGTAGCATTTTTACACTTACATTACACCACAGTAAACAATTACACACTTTGCAAGACAGCAAAAGGTGTGAAAGACGTTTCTTTTTACCTTTCCTTCACTGTTTCTCAGCAGAATGAAAGTATAAAAACAATGCCAAGTGCCTGCAGTAAGAGTAACTTATCTCCATCCAAGAATTTCAAAGCATTTTTCAAACAACCAATTCCCTCTACCTTCACTCAAAACAAAAAAAAAACCCACCCTTTATTAGGATATAGTCAAGCAAAACAAGCCACAAAAAAAGTTCCCTAAGGTCAAAGATAAGTCAACTGAAGAAATTCCTATGTCTTCAACAGACCTTATTCCCAATTCCCCTGCCCAAGCCCTTATATCACACCTGCACTTTGTAAGGCCATGATACATAAAGTCCCTAATTTATTTTGCTATCTGCTGAGGTTGCTCCATCTCTCCTTTTCCTTTTCTGCAGGCCATAGAAAGGACTCACTAATCCTCCTCTCATACAAATGGCTGTTTTTTATGACATGCTGATGTTCATGTAGATGTGAGTTTGTACTTCTCTTTTCCTCACAGTGGGTGAAGTTTAAGTTATCTTTATGTTGAATGGCAGGATAAACACAAAAGCAGAAAGAAAAGAATGAGATAAAAAAGAGCAAGATAAGCAACAGCAAGAAGTTTCACAAATCTCCTCAACTGATGATGCTGGGCTGTGACAAATCAGGCTCATACAGATTCTGTTATAAGCTAGTAAAAAGACAGTACAACTTTTAAAGGTCATCCCTCTTTTCAAAATTTGGCATTAAAACAAGATGTTGCCTTTAATTGTATTTTACTGGCCAATAACTGTGTTGTTCTTCCCTTTTTGAAGTGCTGACATGAGTCATGTGCTTGTGAAACACAGTTGCCACTCTTAGGGTAGCTAAATTTCATAAAAATACAAACACCAGTTAAGAAAGCAGCAGCGCTTCTGTTATGAGATAGTTCCATTTATCTCTTACAAGGACCAATTGGACCTTTCTCTAAGAAACCAGTCCTTTTCAGAGAAAAGGTCATTCTCAGCTTTCAGACATGCTTGTATTCAGCTACATGTGAATTAAGAACTTACCAATGTACACTTGCCCCTGCTGCAGGTGCCTCACCAGCAGATACTTCTTTTAAAATTACATTGTTACGCTGAAGTATGGCACTAGCTAATCACATCACAGGTTATGTAATTTCATCATAAAAGTCCTCTCTAAGCACATGGTATACATGCTTACAAAGTGATTTTAAAAGTGTAATTCCAATGTTGTAGCAGTAAGTGCAGACTAAAAAAGGTTTAAGTATTTCCTGCATGTCCCATGATAGCTCATATTAGAGTTTACTCCTCTAAGACACTTAAGCAGACAAGCATTTTTATTTTCTCAATGCCATTTATTGCAGTAAACTAGTGCTTGCTTATCATAACTGTTCCATGTGCATTATGAAGATGCGATGATCAATGTCCTTAAGTCCCATTTCTCACTTCCTCTTTCACCAGCCTGTCAGCATCAGGAAATTCAAAGCACAGCAATTATGACAATTAGCATCAAAACCGTTTGGCCATGACCCAACTATTTTCTTCAGAAACAATGAACATTACCAAGTCAACACTTTGCGAGACAGAAAGCTGAGCTGGATCTCGGGATAGCACAATAAAAGTACCATGGTGAGATGTGTGTGCAATCAGCCATACAGGGACTTAAACTAGAAGTGGTCTTATTATGCAAACAGCATAATAAGTCTCTGGTATGCAAATAAACACAAACAAAGCACAACACGGGACTCTTGAATAATACCAGCTGCTGCTGGCAGTCAAGAAATCATTTCTTACAATCACTTAAAAATAAACAAGACACACACACCCATTCTAAACATGATTGTCATATATTCACCTAAAGTGATCACAGTATATGACAGTAATGCTTTTAAAAGTCAAAAGTCTACAACAACTTGTGGCCCTCTAATAGCACACATTCTAGTTAGTCTACCTGTCTTGCCACTGGGCCATCACCACTGACACAGCTATATAGGGTTTCAGGCTTTCATTAGGGTTGTAGAATTTAATTGCATAAACCAGTTTACAAAAGCAGAGTAACCTGATATACACAGGAGTAAACTTGAAGCAAAGGCCAGACCCAAAGGACAGAAAAAGGATAGAAAGTGCGGGTTTGAAGCATTATTAGCAGCCTTCATTTACTTTTGCCCCTGACCCCCTACTAAAATAAAGAAGAGAGGAATACATGTAGTTTTGAGAACAGCCAGGAGCAAGTACCAAAGAAGAGACTCTAAGTCCCCTTTTGTTTTAGAGTTCTGCAGCAGCAATACTGAATCTGCATTACAATGCTTTGCCTCTGGGCAGCAGCAATACCATAGTATACTACTTTAACTATAAATGTTTAATCACTGCCTATGATCTCAGCACAGTCCACCGATTTCATTTTGTGAGCATGGGCCAAGCTGTGCAGAAATATCCTAAATCAAGGTTTAACAGCATCAGTTAGAAATTATTCTGGCTGTGAATCCTCTTATCTCCTCTTATTCATACTCCCCAGCTCTGAAGGCAGACTGCTTTTCCAGCACAACTGTTTTACCTAAAGATGCACCCCACAATGCAGAGCACGTAGACAAGCAAATTAACTCCCAGTCACATTAATGTTATCTAGACTTCAGTGATATCCATACTCCTACAAGCTACAAAGCCAGCTGTCTGTTTTCTCTGAAGCTTAAAAGTCATAGTAGGACCCAGAAAAACTGAGAAAATGAGGCTGATCAATTTCATTGCAATAATGCTGGTTTGCATAAAAAAAGAGGCTTTCTGGTAAGTAAAAAAGATATTTCCTTATCCACTGGAAGAAAAGGAAAAGCTGGAAACAAGGTAGGATATAATGGGAAGGTCCATTATATGATATGTTAAACTAAATATTCAGACCCCTGGGGCATAAATATGTAACAAACTGACATTCAACATCCTGTAGGCTAATTATGAGCAACTGCACTAGAAATCCTGAGTGAACTATTCACCTTCTGCATTGACAGAAATACACTGGCATAACCTGACTTTAATAAAGGATTGATATCTCCACCATCATGTTTTAATGAATTCTGATTTGATATTAGTAACAGCTTGCCCCATATTAGTGTACTGGTGATGGCCTCCTACAGTTTCTCTTTGAAAATAAAATTAAATTAGGATAACAGAATCGAATAACATAATGTCATAGAATAACAGATTTTGTAAACTCTAGTGAATAATCTAAAAAACTGGTAATTTGTAAACTGATCTAGAAGAAGTCTATAGGACATTAACACAAGGAAAATATTGTGGCTCAGAAGGTAAATAATTAACTCTGAGCCTGTGAAATTTGTGCTAGGGATTAATGTGCGTGTATATTTTAGACAGTTGACTGGATTTGCAAAATATAACAAAACTACATAACCCTTCAGGAGGTAATGCTATTTTCTCGGCACTTCAGTGGATGATTCTCCTGTGCATGTGTGCATTTTGTGCAGTTCCTTCAGCAGTCACGTAGTTGTTTTACCTGACTTTGGATGACGTACCCCTGAGCAACCATTGCATGATATTTGAAAAATTACTGCATCGTGAAGCCCCATTGCTTCACCTGAGACTACAATCTACTTTTCAGAACTTTTTAGTTCTACTTTGCTGAACTAAAAGTTTCAGCAACTTTTAGTTGCTCCCACAAACATGAACCACAGATCTGATCATCTGCTCTCCCACAAGAAGCTGCTTCATTCTAATGAATGTTTTCTGATTCTTTGCTATGTTTTCCACTCTAGCAAAATGGAGCTGCAAGAGGTTGTACTGGTAGTGGGTACAATTATCCAAACCAACAAGAGAAAGCCACTCAGGTATCTCATATGTTGAATTGCTATCTTTATTTAAACATGTTCAATACTTTACAGGCTTTGTATTGGTTTATTCCACTAACTTTTTATCATATATTCTACAAAACAGTTTGAGATTTATATATTGTCCTTTGTCTACTGCTTTAGTAATATATACCTTCCCTTTAAAATAAAAAAAAAAAAAAAAAAAAAAAACACAAAAACAAAAACAAAAAACTGCCACCACAAAAAAACAAATAAACAATTAAAAAAACACCCATCTCCTGATTAGATACAGGCCTTCTTACCTCTCATTTTCAAATATAAAAAAAAATAATTAAATCTTTGGGGAGTCAGTAAGAAAAGCTTGCAGGGTTTGTCTGCCTTCAAACATCATGCATCTTGTATAACAGGTCAAGCTTTTAACTTAATTCTATGCTCTGCTCACTGTAACAAGACAAAATGACAGGGCCCAGATTCCATCTTCAAAAAAGACATGTGATGCATTTTGGAAGCCCACTCTCCTCACCTCTCCCCTCCACTGAAAGCAAGGGGCATACCTGTTTTGATATTGTTGTTGTGAAGTGCTCATTAAATTATGGCTCATAGCAGGGGGCAAGAATACTTTTGACTAAATCTGTTAGCCAGCCTCCTGCAGTGACTCTCCTCTGGATTCCCCAGCAGGCATCTCTTTGATGTGCTTATAATAAATGGAATACAACTGGGAGAAATCAGAAAGGGCAATGTTGACAACTGTCATAGCAGGTTACAGCTTGAATGGCAACAGAGCAGAAGGTCTCTCTCTATTGCTCTCATACCTCAGATCTCCTTAGCATCATTTCTGGTAGGCATCCAATCTCCATTAGCAAGAGTTTCTGGAAAATTGCATTTCTCCCTAAATTCTCTCTCTCTCTGCTGTAAATGTAATGCACTGTTCCAGTCCACCAGGTCTTCTAGATTAAATGGTTTTGCAACTCTAACAGCATATTCACCATGATAGGCAAAGTGCCAAGATATAATTGGTGATACATAACAGAAATTACAAGCAATATTAATGGAGGGTATATTTCAAGAAAAGAACTATTTTAATTCCAGAAGCATTTTTACGCCATTAGGTAAAGGGCAAAAAAAGTTAATGCTACTAAATATGGTATAATTCCTCAGCAACCATTTTTATCTGATGAATGCTATATATTTATGTCATACTGCAAATTGCCTCATAAATTATCTCATTTTGTCAGCACTAGAAAATTTGGAATATATGACAACTTTAAAATATTGACTAATAGCTGATAGTTTTGCATACTGCTTCATATATTGTGAAAGAACATGCTTTTTTAAATAAAACACTTTATGCATTGAAATACACATGCAGACTAATTTAATTGGTAATAGTAACTGTAAATTCCCATGAAGATGGGAAAATTATATCTCATCCCTGTTCTAAGTTCAATATCTAATAATGTTTTCAGCTCTTATTAACATGTTCCTTCGCAATATCAACCTTTAAGACGAAGGCCTAAAACCCTTAAAGGCTTAAAACCTAAAACCAGTTAAAGCACATGATAAAAGGTGTTTAAGAGCTAAATACAAAAATTAAGGAAATCAAAGAAAGAAAATTAAAGAAAAACAGATTTCACACCCTCCCCCTCCCCGCCCCCGGTCCAATGAGATGAAAGGCAAAAGGTGCTTGATTTGAGATTTCACTTTTTCAAATCAGTCTAGAAAATTCCTGTTATAGCTGAAGCTGATGCTACACAATCCAATTAGCTTTTAGGAATCCTAATTTCTATGGTCCTATGAAAAATACCTTCCATATTAGTAGGAATTAAAGCCTTTTCCAACTGAAGGATGCCAAAATGTAAGGTAATACTGAGCAATAGCCGATCATTGTGTTCTGAATGACAATTTGGTGCATGTGTGAGACAAGCCTGAGGCCTAACCATGACTTCCCACAGAGAAAGGAGGAACAGGCAGCATGGTATAAGCCTCACAGCAACACTTTCAAGTTCTGTATTTCAAAAATAAACCTCAGACTGTATGTGGCAGAGAGGACACAGGGACACAAGGAATTAACCCTCCAAAGAACAATGTTAAGTTTTCACTTTTCAAAATCTTTCTGAAATTAATTATTTATAGAGTAAGCAAAGAACAAGGATAAAGTATTGATAAACAAAAACATACCAGTGATGAAATCACAGCACTGTTAAAGTGCATAAGGGCTTATGCCAAACTTGGAGAGTAAGAACAGTTTCAATAATTTCCACAAGAATGAATAATGACAAACTATCTAGGGATTCAATTTTACTCAACATATGCAAACATAGAAAAGATTATATTCTTGGACATTGAAGAAATCATTTGAAATGAGATGTCACATATTCTTTGAAGTCACTCCTGTTAATACACCCTTGGGTTATTGTTACCAGCCTTAAAAGTTACCTGTCATACTATTTAATTGGAAATTCCAAGCTAATCTAAGTTTTCATATCATGTTCCTGTCCATCAATCCAGTGTAATAGCTATTTTAAGCTTTTCCATGTGTGGGAGATCACTGATGTCGAAAAAATCACTTCAGTGAAATATTTGTGTAATTAATTCTCAAAACTGACCAAAACAACACCAAAAAAAGGTACAAAATACAATTATAAAGCAATGGTATTTCTCATCTTGACTAGGAACCAGGGATTAGAACTTCTATGTGTTGTGCAGGTTCTCAGTATGCACCAAAAGGCCTCTCCTCCATGCCCACAATTCCATCTCCAGCTTTCTGTACTGAACAGAGATACTGACTTACGTACTTGCCAGACCACCAGTTGGAGGCACATCTCAAAATTTTCCACTTGTTTTTAACACAATATTATGCGATGTCAAAAGTTGCCAGAGATAAAAGACTTAGTAATAAAATCCGTAGAAGTTATTATAAGGAAGAAGAATTGAAAGTCAAAAGATCTCTGACTTGGCATGCAGGGGGTATCAGACTCATATACAATTGTCTTTCCAAAATCTGATGCAACACGACTGCCTCCAGCTTCCCTTAGAGCAACAAACATATGCTATTTCTCTACCTGCACAAAAAAAGTATTCCATAAGCATCACTAAGAAAAAAGGCTCAGATTGTTTACTCCAGAAAGATGCTAGTCAGGTGAGACACTGCCTACCCACACTGTCTCAATGTATGCCCTTGAAAGGCTCTACAACAGCCTGCTGAAAAGCTGTTGACTTACAGTGATATTTGTTTTCTAAGCATCTCCTAAATCTCCTATTCTGTTCCAAAATGTTTTCCTGAAGAAAACAAACAAACAAACAAACAAACAAATACTAAGATACTCCTATTTTTACTCACCATGAAAAGTAAAATCATACGAGGACTTAGTTCCTTTCAAGGCCAGCTTTTCTTTTTTGGCTTGTTCCAGAAGAAAAATTTTTAAAAAGACAACAATTTGTATTTTACTAAAAGTGATTCAAATGTGACATGAAATGTAGCTTTTCAAAATTCTAAATTTTAATGATCCTTCTTTCACATAAAAATGCAAATAGCACTGAAGCAGAATCTCAGAACCTAAAATCAGCTACCAGCATAATCTTAGATGAAAAAGTTAGAAAAGTGTCAGCACAAAACAAATTAAAATAATTTTTATAAATAGCACTAAACCTTAAAAATCTCACATGATTATGCTTTTAATTTTTTCATTGTATAGGTATAGTCATAGCCACTTTCTGAACAGCTTCAATGGCTTAAGGTTTCAGCATTATACAGAAATTCTAGCAGAAATGAAAGCAGAAAGTCTGAATGCTCCTTTATCAATTTAAGAAGAAAACCTTCCAAAACACCTCCACTGGTTTTTTTAATTAAGGCTGCTGGTTTTTTACTGTAGAATCACAGAATGGTTTGGGTTGGAAGGGACCTTAAAGATCATGTATTTCCAACCCCACAGCCGTGGGCAGGGAGACCTCCCACTAGACCACCCCAGCCTGGCCTTGAACACTTTCAGGGATGGGGCATCCACAGCTTCTCTGGGCAACCTGTTCTAATTCCTCACCACCCCCACGGAAAACAACTTCTTCCTAACATTCAATCTAAGCTTACTGTCTTCCAGTGGCACTCAGAATCACAGAAATTTCTGTAAGCAAAAGAAAAACTCTCAACATGTGTGTGGTAACAAAGATAAAATAACTGCATTTCAGGGGGAAAAGTGGGAGAGGAGAAAAAAGAGTAAGGTTGCTTTTTATGGCACAATGATTTGGAAGGTTGTGACTCCAATTTAATTTGAAACAGTTTTTCTAATATAAGCCAAGGATTGATCTTCTATAATAAACACTAGGAATTTTTATAAGCTATTATTCAATCAAAACTCCCCAAAATTTCAAAATAACAATTCTAACTTTAGCTTTAAAAATCTTGTCTGATTTTAGGAAATCTTTATATCAGCATGTACTAAAAAATATTTAGGTGCCTTTAGCTGAGTAACTTTGTGATTCATGTAAGGTAAAGAGTTTGCTGTTGGATTTGTTCTTTTCCAATTAGCTAAAAAATATTTCTGCAATTTGGCCTTGTCAGTAGGTAGATATCCTGAATTTTGAGTTAATATGAAATTCATCTCTTGCAAATTCTATTTGTGAATACATGACCTCTATCATTTTATGAATATTTACTCTTAGAGAATTATTTTATCTATTTTAAGTATTTAAGTTCTCTCAAATTAGGTATTAAAGTTCAGCCAAACTTATATCAGAAAGGTAAATCCAACAGGCAGCTGGATTAGATTGCTCTTGTGGGTCCCTTTGAACTGCACCACACTATTCTGTTTATTTTAGAATGATAGTAGCATTAATAACCATTACTGCATTAATAACACTGATCACTGAGCATACACAATAGGTGCTTATCATAAGACAATCAAGCCCCAATTTTGTATGCCCCAAAACTTAGAAATTGAAGCATACACATATGCTATTTTCAAATAGGAAGAAATATCTTTCAAAGTTTAGCTCTGTATTTTTATTAGGCTCTCAGAAAAATATCAAGAATTTATATAATAATCCAAATTATACTTCACGGTTTTTCCATTAGTTAAAGTAACTGAAACCACTTTTGTTCGCATTCAGAGGCAAAAGAGAATATATGTTGAAAATTAAATGTTATATTTGCAGCTACACTGGAAGCTGACATGGTTTTTGTACTTTAATAGGTAAAGAAAATACATTTTTATGGTAAAAAAGTAAGTGTGCTGGTATAAAACAACAGTTTTAAAAGTATCTTCTCAGCTGCTGTCAAACCCTGAAAGTATCCACTTTACACAGCTGGGGCAGAACCTTCATTTTAAAAATCATTAATTGTTCCCAGATCTCACCCCAATATTTGCTAATTTAGAAACCTAGTTACTAGGTTTTGGGACAACATGCTAGAACTTTGCTTTTCTCTAACTCATTTCTAGGCTACCTGAATACTCATTCTAGTAACAATATGCACCAACACTGAATACAATGCACTATTCTATATCAAGCCCTGTGAAGACAGATTAGTGATTTAAAGGTAATACTGCTGTTCTGAAAGGTACAACATTGTTGTTCATTGTGCTGTTAGATGTTTATTTGCTTTGCCAGACTTTAGAGACTGAATCATGCACTGGATGAAACGGCATGAGTTTCATAGTAAGAACAGCTATAAAAATAGTCTAAGGTATAATTTGAATGCAAGGCAATAAAAATGTATATGTTGCTCTATATAATGCAAATAGACATTAATCTCATTATGTTTTTATGTGTAAACCCTAAATTGATCAATGCGACACAAATGGAGAAGTGAATATGACTTTGGAAAAGGGGATTAAAAAAAAGAGATTTTTCCTCATACTTATGGAAGAATAAAGCTCTCTGTTTAAAAAAAAAAAAAATGTAACAATGATTCCTACTTTTATTATACTTAAAAAGACCTTATTTCTCCTTACTGTTTTACAACAGTGAAAAAGGTCTTTCTTACTTTTAATAATCTCATTTGAGTAAATTAGAGGATTAACTGAAAACCCAGATAAGATACAGCAAGCTCAATTTGTTTAATAGAAATACTCTTTTTAAAGAATCTTTCTCTCATCTATTTAACAGTGATATATATAAGGAAGAGAAAAAGTAAGAATCACTTTTACTTCATAGATGTGAAATTAATTACAGAGATAAGTGAGCTACCAAGGGTTATTCAAAATCTTTAAAGAAGTTAAGAGACTGAGCACCAGATCTTGGCTCAGTGTTTCATCACAGCATATCATTTTTGAGTAGCACAGCACCATATCTATTATACAATTAAAAATATACATACTTACAGCAATCTCTAAATATACAACCTTTTTTTTTTTTTTGGGAAGCAAACAAAAAATCCAACTCACAAGCAAATATCAGCAGAAAGAGAAATATTTTTTCAATGTAAATCACGAACACATAATCTTTCTTCTCTTGAGAAATTTACGGGCTATCAACACAATTTTGACCACAGTACCATGCATGGAAATTCTTACAAATTAAGTACTATTCAAGAAATCCTACTTGCTTATTCAAGATACTGGATGTAAGCTCTCATGGAGCTTAGGGGATGCGTTTTAGACACACGTATCGAATCCAAGGGATTAGATATGAAACCTTCATTGGCATGGAGGATACAGAAAGGAAATGCTATGCTGTGAAAAGTACATCAATTCATAAAGGATGAAGCTCACAAAGAAAGGCAAGGCTTCTTTGTCACTCACATTTATGGGATCTTGAGACATATTTAACTCTGCATCACATTAGTCAGATGCAGCTCCTTTACTGATCCTCATCACTGGACACACATTCCCTTGGTTGTCCACGACAGGCCTTTTGCTTTCAGCATCACTGTGCACTTGATCTCAGTTTCATAATGGATAAAAAAGACCATGCTAGAATAAGCAAACAAGGTCAGTGATTTCTGTTTGAGTCTTTTATGTGTATACATTGTCTAAGCCCACAAGCTATATAGCAACAGAGTATGCTTTCAGATGGATCAAGCGAGAGAGTATCAGTTGCGCTCCAGGATCCCTGTAGATTGGGATGAAATCCATAGGTCAAGGAAAACAAACCTTGGCTGTTCAGAGGCATCTGAGGGGAATATGCTGTTCCCAGGGGAACTATGCCTAGCAGGCTATAACAAGCAAAGCCTGGTGAAGTATTACTGCTCAGCTACAGTTAAGTTCTCTTTTCAAGTGAAAATACAATAAAAACAACCCCCAAATCCAACCATAAAAATGTCCCTCACAGCTAACATCGGACCTGCATTTAGAAATAGTTTCACCCTGCACTTCAATGTTTGGATTAGCATGGTCCCTCACCATGGAGGGTTCCTCCATGCCAGGAGGTGTTCAGTGCAGGAACTCCTGAATAGGTTTCATTCTTTGACAAGAGCCTCTGGACCCATTTTCAATTACTGCAATTCAGTGTATGACAAGGGGGAAATTGTTAAGAAATTATACTATGTCTTCTTATTTGTAACTACTCCAAAGCATGAAGCTGTAAATTTGAACTTAAATCTTCCATGTGGAAGCATGCTGCCTTATCACTGAATCACTACTTTAGCTTCCCTTCTAATGAATTCACTTCTGAGAGTTTGAGAATAAAGATACACATATCGGATATACTGTTCTCTCTTTATTAAGAAAAAAAGATCATGTTTCAGTCGTAATTGTATTTCCCTCAAACAGGAGGAAGAAATAACTCAAACCAAACCTAATCCAAATATCCTTTAACCCTGATATTAAGAGTTCAAAATCCAGGCAAAATATTTTAGTGTTGATTGGTGATCTACTACAACTGCAACCACAATCTGCCTTCAGAAAGACACAGGGGAAAAAAAGTCGAAATTGATATATACAGCTGAAGAATACTAAAATAAACTAAAATAAAGATTAAGAAAAAATCTATTTGTTTATCCACTTTAGGCCTTTTTAAATCAAACTTGCTCTTATTATGAAAAGGAATGCATGGTAATATAAAACCATGCAGTACTTCCATTTGTATGATAGTACAAGTAAAGATTTAGAAATCAGTAGAAAGGAATTTTCTTTCTGAAAGGAACAAAATAGGGTATAGTTTGTATTTTAAGAATGGGTACATCATTGTTCTGAGGGAGAATAAAGCTGAAGGGAAAACCAAAAGAAACACGACACCCCCAAAAAACCAACCAATCAACCAAATAATCCCCCCAAAAGCCAAACAAACCAAAACCAATCCCTCCCCCCCCCCCCCCCCCCAGAAAAGAAGCCATGTCTAGGTCTCAGTGTATTGTGAGGTGCAAATCCCCAGGAAAACTATTACCGCTGTGGTGTAAACTGTACAACAGTTCCTACCACTCACATTTGATGTGAGAGTGTATCCATTGTATCAGTCCGTTAAGGACTATCCAATCCAGGAGATTCTAAGTAATTACTTCAGCAAATAGCTGCCACCAAGCTTCCCATGCCTACGCTACCAGCAAAAGCAAAGCTGGCTCACTTCAAGCTAAATTGGGAATTAAGCTGCAGTATTGTCCCCAGTGTGGCCTGCCAAAGTACACAGTTGTTAGACAAGCACTAAGTGGGCAGACAGCTCTGGGGTCCAACACAGTTAGTGGATAAAAGGAGTGAATGCTGCCTTGGCTCTGAAGAGGACAGAAGGATAGCGACACCGGAAGAGGCTCCATATCGCTAACACTGACATCTGATTTCCCCGTGAAACAGAAAGCCACAAGTTTTGTGGTCAAGGTTTTCCACCAATTCCTGTGTGCAGCCTGCTCACAAATGAAGAATGTAGGCTGGAAAAGCCTACAATGAATTTTTATGACTTTGAATTACCCTGTCTTCTCCCATTCTCCCCTGCTCCCACAAAAACAGCTGAAAGAAAGCGTGGTGTACGACTGTGGTCCTCTAACCAAAAGGGTAAATGGTGGATTTATTCTAGTTAGATAGAACAAACTTACCTGACCATAAGTGGTTGCTTTTGTCAGTTCCTACAAGAATGAATAGCTTATTTGAAGGAATATATGCTTTAAAACCCCTTACAGCCTCTCCTGTACTGTAAAAATACATTAAGTTTCACTGAAGCCAATGAACATCCCATTTACTTAGTGGAAGCTTTAATTTCTACCACCTTCCTGGAATATTTTCAGCCTGAGATGCCAAAGTGTAGAGAGCCATTCCCATCACCACTGACTCAGCCAGGATGAGAGACAGTGTCAGTACACATCCTTTAACAGATGGCTTCTGACTGACTGCTTAAAAAAAAATAAGCAAGTAGGCACTTCTGTAGCTGTTTATCTTCTTTTCTCTCTCAGGCCTCATAGATATAAAAGTGGCAGAAGAAAGTGGCAAGATGTCAACACTGTTTGAACACCAAGCAGAAAGAAAGCAGAAAATACAACTTTTTGGTATACTCATCAGTTCAAATGAAAAGCTGAACATTATTTATGAGACATGTGAGAAACAATCCATTGTACTGAAAAACGATAGTCAATCCCTGATATAAATTCTCTGCTGGTCGATAACCACTATACCCATTCCCTTAGACATGAGAATGACCTGACAGAGCCATAAATTCACAGATTGTCCATTTTTCACAGAGAAGTTCCCCACCCCAGACAGTCTGCAGTGCACCAGGCATGACATCGGTGTAAACATTTACTCATTTATTATTTTATGCTGACTGGTTTTCAGCTCCCCAGCAACAGACAGGCAAGTAACAATGGTGATAACAACCTGGGCCAGGTTCAAGAACCAAGCACAGGCTAAATTTAGGTTTCAGAAATGGCACAGTGATAGCCCTTCCTATCCCAGCAATACTCTGGAACTCACGAAATACGGATTTTCTTTTAACAGAAAACCTCATATAAATCCATAAGGTTTCAATATACACATGCATGAAACAAATTCTCTACCTATTAGTTTCTTTGAAGGAACCAAACAGAAAACTCAGTCTAAACTTAGTGAAAATGTTAAAAATGGCTGGCATTGACCCAAAGTCTTTCTGAAGAGCCTGACCGATAATTAGTGCATTTCAGTGATTTGCCCCTTTTGGGGCCTGTGTTCTAATGGGTTTTAGAGCTCGCAAATCAGTGCTAGGATTTGTTCTGTGCATTAACGTGCACAGAGTGCTAAGCTACTTATTTGTAATGATACTGTTCCTGTAGGAAAGCCTGCCTTGATTGTTAATGATACTTGAGGCTCTTAATCTTAAAACAACGGGCGGAGAGAAACTGCAGGGTGTGGCATAGTCTGCTACACAGTTTATCATTTCCTGAAAATAAAAACCTCACTTAATTCCATTGATAGCACTCAGAATACTATAATAGGCATTTAATTTCCTAAACAAATTGCGTTTTAAGAAGCTGAAGCAATCTCTTAAATTACACTGTTTTCATTGTTTATCTTTGTTGTTTTTTCTTTTTCTTTTTTTTTTTTTTTTTTTTTTTTTTTTTTTTTTTTTTTTTTTTTTTTTTTTGTTATTGGTTGTTTTTGTTTTTTTTTTTCTTTTTTAAAGCTGGGACTTATTCAAAAGTGATTTATTTGAAAGAATAATTTGAAGAAACTTGCTCTTACTTTCCACTACTCTCACATAATTTTTTAAAGCACATATAAAACCAGGAGAGTTATCTCTTATTCCTCTTCAAAATTAAAGACTGCTGTGTGATCATCATTGCAGCACTGCCTAATAATGTACACTGTTGACACATAATTGGTTTATTGACTAAAGTTTTACAACTTTTCCTTCAGACCAAAGTGCCCTTGCTGTGAACTCACCCAAAGAATTATCAGGTTCAATAATCTAAATTATATTCATTAATACAATAATAGATATACATAATAAAAAAGAATAACAATTACCCTCAAACAAAGTGGAGCTAATGACTTCAGTAAGACTGGTTTTACATACCAAAAAATGCCTAGACAATGAAAATTTTGATTAATAGTAAATAAAATGTTGCTTTGAACATCACAAGCTATAATAAAATAAACTGGAAGAATAAGTGTAATGCATATTCATATGGTAAAAAATGTTATGACATATATAGAAAAAAAGTATGAAATGTAGGCTGACTGGTAAAGTATGATAAAATAATGTCATGGCAGATTTCCCTGTTGCTGTCAATCTCTTATAAATTTCATTCCCATCTTTCAAAATATTTTTAAATAAAAATTGCAGGGGAAAAAAAGTCTGGTATGACCGATCCAAGTTGGAATTCAAATGGAAAGTCAATTTGACAAATTCTCTGTAAAACATGAATTTCAATTTTCTCACAATTCAGTTACAATCTTGAGGCTACATGGAAGTTGCAGGAAAGGCTCTGGATCCCTTCTAAGTATCAAGCAATTTAACACAGATGTATACACACACCTGTGTGACCTGAGCTCAACACTTCCATGGGATGAATTATCTTTACTTTCTGGAGACAAAATGTCAGTTAATGTAGACAGTATTATGCCAAAAGGATCTTATGTTTGCAAACAGAAAGAGGTATTTATAGACATACACACATACATACATATATAAAAGGGAGTATAGTTGACTAAACAAAAGCACAAAGTAGTGGAAAAACCTCTACACACAGAGAGAACAAAGATATGAACTCAGCTGATGGGACAAAAGATAAAAAGGACAGAATTTAGTGTAGCAGACACTGAAAGGAGGTCAAGATACTTAGTGAATCAGCTGCTGACCTCATATCAAACTCAGTCCTAATTATGGTGAATGAAAACTGCTGTTTGTAGATGGCTGGAAAAGGCTTTGAGCCACAAACTCATTCTAATATGCTACACAAAAAAACTGGACAAGATATTATCATCCCCTAGCCAACTCATTGAATTGTCTAGCTGCAAATCTTATAAAATCATCCTGCATTTTCATTCATATTAATTTCCAGTCTACATCTAAATGAAGATGTAATTACATTTCTAAGAAAATACATAAAATCCATTCTTAATTTAATGGTTTAGATGCCATGTATATAGCTAAGGTAAATAACCTTGTTACTTCAAATACCTGTCAGAGAGCTGCCTGCCCTTATGATTTTACTGAAGGTACTGCACAGGGAGGTAAAAGAATTAGGAATTTTAGGTATGTTTCAGACTTAGAAAGGTCAGGTCCAGTGAGAGCATAACTCTGAAAAAATCTCCCTAAATCCAGCATTTATTGAAAGAGAGATATCCACATGCATTAAGACTCTACAGTCCTATTCTTAGAATATTCATCTACCCGTACACTGTGATATGTTAGGTTTTGTCAGAGGCATTTTTGGACCCAATTACTCACCTGTATGTGTCATTATCCTAGATATTTCCTCATTAAGTGTCTATATCATCACTGTTCCCACAGTGTATTACGTAAGGTACTTCAAAACAGTTGCATGTACACTGTAAAAATATCTAAATGCCACATGCTGCAAACGCCTTCCAAGTTATCATGCTTGTTATTGTGCTTGTCAGATATGCCTGGTTCCTCCTGATTAACTCATTCACTGTATATAGGGCCAAACTGGCTAACAAAGAATTTGGATTTTTGAGGATAGATGCCAAGATAATACCCTGACACCCATCCCAAAGTTTCAGGTGAAAATCCATTTATCAAAGAAGAAAAATTCCTTCAGTAGTCAGGTCCCTGTGGGAAACCTGAAATGCCCCAAAACACTGGCCTTGGCAGTAAGCCTGTATACTCCATTAACATCTACAACAAACCCACCTGATGATAAGGAAAGTCACCAAATGTGGTGGCTGCTGTCTTGGTAACCATGAGAGTCAGTTATTCATACTGCTTGTAATCAGGCCAAAAGTTCCTGAGGCTTTGCCATCTGGAAAATTTTGCATAGCATCTCTAATAACTTCTTTCATTTTGTTTCTTTTATGACTATGACAAGACTTGATTCAGCAACTGTTTGGAAGCAAACCAGCTGACTCTCTTTCTTTCAGGTACTCCTTACAGGTAATTCAAAATATGTCATTTTTTTTCCTTATCTACTTTTCTTTTTCCTCTAGACCAAGCTGTATTATAGATTAATTCAGAAAACCAGACACATAATATGAAAAAACCCTCTGAATGTACCAGAAATTAGAAAATAAGGAAAGACTACAAACAAATCTCTCTCTGACCTGCTGTGTCTCTTCCTCATGCTTTCTCTCAGATCAGCTAGCTTACATTTCCTTGCCTATTAAACATCATAGAAGGGACTGTCCCTTTGGGAAGAAAAAGAACAGGGGAAAAAAAAGAGCAACCTTTTCATCCATCCTTCCTACAATTGGTTGCACCTCTGTTCCCTGCTGTGCCCAGCAAATTTCAAGTCTCTTTTACATGGAAAGTCCCATCATTTGTAGCAAATTTCCTCTTCCCTCTCTCCTCCTATCCAATGTCAAGCTGCTCTCAGAAGAGGAGTAAATGCTCTCTTTGGAGATATACACCTCAGAAAAAATGCAGATACCAGAACAATGCAAAACATGAGCCTTTTCCCCAACTGCTGAATTGCTATCTTTTTAAAGAAACATATTATCCTAAATTGAAACAAAGAATAAAATAGAAATATTGCAAGGACTTCATGAAAACTTAGTCTGTGTAAAGACTCTTCCAGATTTTTATTTTCCTTCATCTTTTTAACATCTCCATTTACTATATTGACTCCATCAAATAACTTGCTCTAAATCTCCTACTAAACATGGCATTAAATTAAAATATCTGCAATTGCACACAGTCAATGAATTTCATCTTCTTTTGCTCTGTATTTTTTTTTTTTTTTGGTTATCCTTATTTAATTCTTCTTGAGGTTTTGACTTGTTCATCTCTTTTTCTCCAATGTTCTTAAGGCCATGTATACCACCAGTTTTATACTGGCTAATTCCATCTTCTTCTTCTTTTTTTTTTTTTTTTTTTTTTTTTTTTTTTTTAAATCAAGATAACCACAAAGCAATCAGACAGAACATCTTAGATTTTCCATACATACATTGAATTGTGCTGTTCAGAAAGAATTGTTGGTACCTGCAGCATCAAAACTTCTGTACCACAGATGAAGTACAGTGGATTAATTTCAGCTCTTAATTTCGGCATCAAGCACAGACAGAAGCACATCCACAGACAGACAGACTCCTGCTGATGGGTGCTAGCCAGGGGAATTGAGGACAGTTTGTATGTCATCCAGCAGACCAGGACAGCTTCACATTGGTGCAACTACTATGAAAAGGGAGTTTCTAATAGCCTATAACAGTGAGAATATTCACATATCTATGAAAAAGTCAAGCTTACCAATTTAATCTCAATTTTCTTAGTGTAGTAAGTTTGGCTCAATTAATAACTTTTATTGCATAGTATGTCTAAAAAGTGCCCTTTGTTGGGCAATATACTAAAATAACTGTTGGGTGTTGGTGTTGCTGCTAATTTAACATGTACCATTTCCCATTAAATACTATGGCTAGCAAAGTTTCTAAAATTTAAATTTCATTGTCCAAATTGTATTTAAATACATGTGAGCACCTTAAGAAACTATGCAATTCATCCCCCAACTAAATTTTAATAGTGATGAATGCATATGAAAATGGGAGTAGCACTATAAAAAATTAGCCCATATTCTCTGAAGCTGCTTCACACTGCCCTTTCCTACAGACTTGGCTAAGTTTGTCTCCTCTTGTGCAATTTCCTCAAGAATACTAAGCCAATGAACACATGCACTACTAGTGATACCATCTCAATTTATGTTATTCCTGCAAGTGACAGTGTCCTGATCTACCAGATATTGCTATGAACTTCTTCATGACCTGAATTCTTTGACCTGGTTCTAAAAACAAATCAAGAAAAAAACAACACCAAAAATGCCTTTCTCCTCTTAAAAAAAAAAAAAAAAAGAACAAAAAAAAACCACCCCAAAAAAACAAACAAACAAAAAAACCTGCAAACAAACAAACAAAAAACCCTGAAGCCACAACTCCAAAACTCACCAGTTAAATATTAAGATATTTTAACCTGTTCACCATAGGCAGGCTCTCTTTAATGTCAGTATGACTTAGCTCCAAATTTGAAATGTAACTCTATGGCTGCAGGAGAGCCAATGTTTTCTTAGGAGGAGTAAATAATAGTTTTCCAGCAAAACGCTTTTGTTATTCTTACTGTTCCAAAACAATTTAGTTGAATAAATAAATCAGCTTTCATTCAAAATATGCTGTATTTGATAAGGAAAATAAGAACATGCAGGTTTGGAAAGACAACAAGCTTGATAACTTTTATTAGTGTTTCATGACAGTCAATTTCTGTATATATTGCCTAGCAAAGATTTGATGGCACCTTAACTGAATCTGAAAAACATCAGAGACTCTCAAAGCTAGTCAGAAAAAATGCACATCTAGAAATATCATAACACATTTCTCAGCAAAATGTTCATTTTCATTCTTCTCTGGAGATATGGAAATTTGGATAAATTCAAATAAAAAAGATTGAGTTTAGGGATTGAACACCAAATGCTTATCCATGCTATCTTCCCTATCAGTAATCAGGGACAGCATTTTGGAAGACCAAAAAAGTCCTCCTTTCTCTCCTTCTCTCACATCTTCCCCCCTGCACATCATGTTGTCACATATGCACTCCTCTGGTATCTGAAGCAAGCAAAAATCTCCAGCTAAAAACAATGGCACACAATTTCAAATGTTTGTGGAGCTGAGGTTACACTTCATTACTAATCAAAAATTTTCCAGTGTTTATTCAGAACTTCTGCATAAAAAGCTGATTTTCATCCAAAGTATAATTCTATTTTGTAAATTGCATTCATAAACAGTACAGAACACTTTTGCATTTTCAGTACACCACAGGATTCACTATCAAATTTCCTGAATTTACAAGTCAATAGACAGTCTTTCAATCTATCTGGTCTTTGCAGACTCAGCATGCTACTTGTAAGCCAAGCTGTTGTCCTTCTGGCTTTGCATATTGCTGCCAGCACTAAAGATTAGGCAGACCAAACTCCTCACTCAGTAGACACAGCACAGAGAACTGGGGTGTGCTGACTTTTCCCAGATGAACAGATACCTCAGGTGATAAGTTAAGTGAAGCTTCATACTGCTCTACAGAGCACCAAGTCAACTTACCGTACCTATCATGCTCCTCAATGTTCTAGAAACATAGGCCATCTATATTGATCCCACAAACACACACAGCACACTCCCCATCACCACATTTTGGTGGACAATTTCTTCCCTTTCTCAAATGAAAGATTAAATAATGATCATAAAAGAAACCAGAGGGCAGTATGTGATAAAATTCTATTCAATCTGTTTTTCAGAGTAATGCTGTGTGTGCTTAAAATACCATCCTGCCTCAACCAACCACTTTTTGTTTCTAAGAAAAAATTTGAATGGCACGATAAGATGTCATTGCTTGCAATAGTAAAAAGGAACTGAACACAGAAACTCCAGAAGGTCTTCTAGAGTCTGAAGTTCCCCACATGCTCTAAATATGCATGTTGTCTTTTATCTATATTCTGAACTTGCCCCGCAAACCAACTGTCATCCTGGATGCCTGCAGCTCTATTACCAGGAGAAAACACCAACATCATCACTAAGGATTTGCTACTGGATCAGTTCTGTAGGTGTTATAAATCAGCATAGCTTCAGTAACTTCAGCTAAGTGATGATGATTTACAACGCCCTGAGGATCTGGCCCTCTATCCTAATTACTTCATTAATCTGCATATTCCTGAAAGGAACACCAATCTTTTTTCTAAATTACTTTTACTTCAACCCACCTGTTATAAGTCTGATGTGGATTTATACAGAGTTCAGATCATACTTTCTTACTTATTTTTGAAGAAGCATTGCCCTGAGGCTGCCCATGGTCCATAAATGATCTATATGGCTGATTGAATCAAGCCTGACCTGCTGCTTTCAGCAGGTATGAATTCAATTCCTCAAGACCAAACCATTAGAATCTAAACATTATTAATAGAATGGAGAGGAAGAAACACATTTTTTCTGTCCCAGGGAATAAGAAGCTGGCCACTCTGATAGGAAGTTATTTGATCAGGTCTATCAGAGCCAGAGGACCACAATGACTACCTTCTCATAATAACAAGTAGTTTATTCCCAGGAAAGGAAAAAGTTGGTGTCGGGAAATTTTATCATATTCCCTCAAGGTCTCACTGAAGCTAAGAGCCCAGCCAGAGTCCAAGGAGCTTTAGGTATTTATATGAATAACAAGGCCATTGACTTCTACACTGGACAGTGTGTGCATATATATATATATATATATATATATATATATATTTTAATAAAATAGGCTTTCTGGTGCGTAACTTAGCTACTGGGAATATGGGATAAAAACAGGTTCAGTGGAAATGCTGCAACATGTCCATTTTGGTGCTTTTCATTTTTCACTGAATTTCCCTCTGATGCTGTCTACTGTTAAAAAAAAGACCCTGAGGGACAACCACTGATCCTGATGGCATGGCCTGAAAATGAAGAAATGCAGTCAGCAAGCAAAACCTAACAACTGCATTTTATTTGGAAACTCATTCAAAAAAAACCCAAAAAACAAATGTTGATCCCAAACTTAAAGAGAGGCACACACATAAAATTGATTCTGTGGTCATTTAAACACTTCCAGAGTTCTCTGAAAGAGGCACTAGAACAAAAGAAATAATTTAGATGCAGTTATTTTGTCTGCCTAAAACATAATATTTTTGTAAAAGCAAATGTCTTCAAAGCATTTTCTGCAGAAATATGTAGTGATTGTCTTTAAGTCAACATTTTTCAAATGTTACAATACTGTAGAACTGAAATGGTATTTTTTATAAACGTAAAATAGAATGAACTGATACCTCATATACCATGCTTTATTAACAAGCCCAGGCTTCTAAATAGCATGTTCAGCCATAAGAGGTATTTAAGGAGTGACATAAGATTCCATACCCTACATGAACAAATAGTAACACCAATTTCTAGAAGATGACAATTATAACAGGCTGAAAGCACTACAAAAAATACAAAATGTACTTTGGATAGACTAAAGAAAGATTCTCAGTACAAAGCAGCAAAGGTTTCCTGTTCAGATCTTTGCACTCTGTCCAAACCAAAGAACTGTTGGGCAGAGTGCAAGGAACAAGATTTTTCACTCCCAAATTCATAGAAATAACTAGCTCCCAGAGAAGAGTTAAAGGTGATGACATTGTAATTGAGATAATGTTGATTTTATATATGAGTTACATACCTAGAGAACAGGAATGAACTGAGCGCATAATTTAAATAAAACTCACACCTTGCTGATTTCCTAAGAGTTATTTCATTGCACTTCTAACATGTAAGGAAATGCAGCTTTTTGTATTTCTAGTCGTTCCCTCCTCAAAATTTATTTTAGACTACAAAAAGATATTTTACACAGCAAGTTAAAAATCTCCTCAATTGTAAGGACTAGTGTAATAAATGCCTGTCTGGCTTCGGTAGTAGCAGGATGCATTGTAAAGGGCCACTAATTCATGCAAACATTTGCACATTATCATTCTGCATCACTGCAGTATTTGCAGTGCTGTTGCTAACCTCATAAAATAAATACTAAACAAATTATTATACTCTCCCATTTGCCTATATGGAGCCATCAGTAAGGTACTACTTTTAATAATTTTCCTACTCTTTCTACGAGGGAGTAGAAATGGGGGCTAAATATTCTGATTTCCCCTTATATTTCTAACTGCATAGGTTTGCTGTTGCTATTCTTTCTGTGCACTTATTGTACATCAAGGACAAATCTCATTATCATATCTATTTTTAATACTTATCTTCAGTCAAGCCACCCACCAATTCTCCTCCCACTCTTTAGAAAATAGCATTCTTTGGGATTTAGTGACTGATCTGTAGGACCATATGAACTAAGTTTGAATCTCCCACTATGTTTCAGGAATGACTTCATTGAAATTGTATGGGTATTCAGAGACCAAATATTAAGTGGACTTCAGCCACAGCAATATCAAGACATTTGTTAGACTAAAGGGCAGTGCAAGAGGAAAAGGAAGGGGTGAGCCACTTAAAATTTCAGTCTAAAATTTCCATTCTATTAATCCTCTTCCTATCTGTTTTCTTCTCTCCTACTTCAAAAACCTGTTTGTTACATCTTCTCCCTCCTCAGCCCCAAGCTTTTTCTCTGAAGTCACTACAAACTTCACTCGTAAACTATCACTGTCCATCACCTGCTGTGAATCACAAACTCACTGCAGAAACTCTTATGGACCTATAGCTGGCAGGAAGCAGTAACAGCTTTCTGCATCTCCTTGCCCCAGCATAACACTAACACAGCTAACACAGTCTACACCCTGCTGGTGAGCTGCTATGCAGTTAAGTGCCATTTGCATTCACTGGTCAGTGCCCATTGCTTCTCAGTGATGACTGTTTACCAATGGGAAAAATGGTCACTGCCAGCCACTGAAATGGTGTGCAGAAATGAGTCACCAATGGCACCTATCACAAGATAAGTGGTCACAGATTGCCCAGAGATGTGATAGATGTCTCATCCCAGGAAACATTCAAGGACAGAGTGGACAGGACTCTGAGCAACCTATTCTAGTTGAAGATGTCCCTGCTCATTGCAGGGGGTTAGACTGGATGACCTTTAAAGGTTCTTTCCACATATGATTCTATTATTGTGAATCCAAATTTGAAAATGGCAAATATTGCAATAACAGCAGGTGATACTGATGGGTTCCAGCATGGCAAATCGAGCCTGCAGCACCTGGTCATCTTACAGTAGTGAAATAACTACATTTGTCAGGATAGACATCAACATCAATAGTAATTATTAATCAGGTACTGCCCAGACTGGAAACAGGCTATTACCAGTAAATGATAGGTAGTACCTGTTCTAAGCACATGCAGTTCTCACTAATCAAGGCTAAATAATTAATTCTTGAAGCAATGGAGGTTTACCAGCTCTTCTCTTTTTATCATCGCACAATACCCTCATTATCAAGTTTTTCTCTTATATTTTGCTACACTATCCTCCACCCTCTCTCTAGAGTTAGTAGTACAACATAATATTGGAGGTTCATTTTCCTTCTGCCTGCAATAGGCAACACAACTGATTTTCCCAAGCCCTTCTCTTCTTTTCTCCACCTTCATAAGAGGTACACAGCCTATGTTCCCTCTAGAAGCTGTTCAGAAAAAACTGGAGCAGCATCCATAGCTAACTACTGCCCAGGCAATGTTTACTTGCTCCATCACTGTCTGCAAGCTTGAGAGGTGGTAGTCTTGGTTTATGTCAACAATGAGGAAGGTTAAGGAAATACCTTGATGTGTTACATGCAGTATTGGTTGCCTGAGGTTGGTTTAAATTTGTAGTCTTACCCAAGGTGGTATTCTTTAGATCCTAGTTTACAAGAGATGTGGCTGTTGTGCAGAGTTTTCCCTCCCCTTCCACTTGTTTTCAAGATTATATCAATTTTTTTTTTTTTTTTGGATAATATCCTGTCTAAGCAGAATTCTTTTAAAAAAGAACTGGTAAGAAAAGATCTTAAGACAGATTCCTAAACTGTGGAAAAATTAATGCCCCAATTTCTCACTGTTGTGAATCTCACATACTATTTTCTTATCCAGCATTTTTAATTCATACTTTTTACTGAGGTCATCAACCCGGTTTGTATTTTACAAATGTACAAAATGGGTAATGAAGTGAATGGATGCTCAGTAAGATAATTTCAGAGCCTGGAATAAATAACCGTGCTTTGAATCTCTTTCCAGTGTGTGCAATAATAAAGAGCTGTAGAAATGGCTGTGAAATGACAGAATCACCCCAGTTCAAGTGATTATACAGAAAAGTTTGAAGAAAAGTGAAAAATCAGGCTCTGGGTGAGACATAATACAAGAAGATAAACCAAATATACCTTCCTCCTCTATTAACTTTCTTAATGAGGTTACCTCTGAATACCATGAACTCTAATAAGACCAAGAACCATCTATTTTAAATGCCAAGCAAACCCCTGCTAAGAAATACACTCTTTCTTTGCAGGGCTGATCCTTTCACATCCTCATAGTACCTGGCAAGGCTTCCCTATCTGGACTTTTTTTTACTTTGTATTTTGAGTATGTGATAAAGCCCAGTGAATTTTTTTTACAGATGTATATGTTGTTTTATTTTTTTTTTTAATTGATAAACAGCATCACACTAACATATGTGGAAAGGTCAAGATATACTTTCTTTTTATTATTCCTATTATTGCATTCCCCTACACAACCCTCTTTGGAGACATCATTTGCAACATAATATTGATTTAATGTGCCACTTCATATGCATTCTACATCTTCAGATTAAAGATTTAAATTAATATGACAAGTGAAACACTAAGAAATTCAACAAATCATCAGACAGAGTAATCCACACAGGGTATACTTTATAGAGAGAAAAAAAATCCACAATTAAACATGCAAATAAACAAGAAAACCACTTCAGCAGCCACAGCCTAGGCCAGATTTAATTTGCTTGATTGATCTTGAGATCTTTGAGCTCAAATTCATTATTCTCCTATTAACTATTATCATTGTTGGAATTTATAAGGGACCTGTAAACCTATTAAACTGGTCTTAAATGTTGCAATCCATTTATTGAACAGCCTAGCAATGAAAAATTAATTATTAAATAACCACCACAGAAAAACATCAGCGGCCCTGTCACCTCAGTGCTAGATTGATAGCACGTTACCTTCTGGAGAGGTGGGACCCTGCAACACTCAAATATAAACCTTGGAAGGATAATGCTGAGTATGTCACTGCAGAAGTCACATTTTTAATTTAATGTTTTATTAAATGTTAGATAGAATAAATTTATCTGGGCCTTGCAGACTCTATCTTAATAAATGAATTGGCACTCTTTCAGATGTAAAAAATGATCACAGCTTCTCAAGGGCATCAGAAACCCTGAAGCATAAGACACCAGTAAATACAAAAAGCAAAGGCAGCATGGACAGTGATATATTTGCAAGCACTGCGGGTGAGCCAACACTTTCAAACTGCTGAGGCTAGCAAAACAAGGGCAGTGAACTCCCAAAATGGTAAAAAGCACCTGCAGTAAGAAGCTGTGCTTGAGTGCTGTTGCACAAACATGTCCACTGCTGGAAAAAGTGGAAAGGGTGTGGGTTTATCATCCTCCTGCTACTATATTTCAAGATATGTTTGTACTTTTAAAATTTCATGAGCAGTATTAATAATTTATTTTTCTCCTGTCCTTTACTTTTCTAAGACTAGATTTTGAAAACAACAGGCATGGAGAAGATATATTCTCTCCCCCCTGTACAGTTATCTACAGAATGTTCTCTTGTGTTTCCCTGTAGAACTGCTGTCATTAGTAATTTTTAATCTGGCTAGGAAAAATGGTTACAAGTTCTTAAGTCAAAACCAATATGCCCCTGTCCTGGCACATCTCTCCAGAGACAAGATCTCAGCAAGTGGTTCCATTTTGAAAACATTTGGCTTACATAAAGCAGGACAGCTCAACACTAACACTGAAAGGCTTTCATGGCATAGTTGAAACTATGTATTTCTTCAGACACTAAACGAAGTGATTGCAAATAGTTGTTAAAGTGGCCAGAAAACTGCCCTTCCTCACACTGTCAAACAAAAGAAAAACACAGGCATGCTTTTTTTCCAGAATCCTAAAATGTTGGTGTTCAATGGCTATCCATCTCACACTGCCACATGTTCCAATGTTAGCCAGCACATGAACATGAACAACAGGTTCCAATAAGCAATGTGCAAAACTACAGAAAGCAGTGAGCTGTGCTAAAATTGTCTTCTCCTGCACTCTCTGCTGTTTGAATTCATGCAGCTGGCATCCTCTTGCTGAATACACAAGAGCATTTGAATGAGAAGGTAAAAAGGAAGAGGAAGAGAAACTTCCTTGGAGTCTGGCATTCTTCCAGAAAGCCAGGAAGAAAATTCTTAGCAAGTAAACACTATAAAGGAAAGTGAATGACAAAACAAAACACACAACTGGGCTGATAAGTTCGGAATAATGAAACAAAACACATAATTACGCTGATAAGTTCTAAATATATGATATTCTTGGTCTAACTACATGACACTTGCACCTCACTTATGAGTCCTACAACTGATGTGAAAGGAAATTAGAAGGACTTTATTCATCAAAAAGGGAAACGTGACTTCACATAAACATATGGTTGCACGGAAACACAAGCAGTGAGATGAACTAACTAACAGTAAAAAATGACAAAAGCCAAAACTGAGCTACACTATAGCTAATCCTATCTTTCTTTAAGTGACTCAAGAAAATATATTATAGTCTCAGACAAGCAGTCACAGTTTATAACAGAAACTACATACTTACCGGGAAATTTAGTTTTTTTATTCAAAATGTGAAGGAAAAAAAAAATGGAAAAATAAAGTTTTTTCTTTCATTCCATGACAATAATAACTTAGACAGTGATCTCTCCTGAAGTGTACATCACTGGGTCCAAGAAGAGAAACTAGTTTTGGAAATATTATGCTATGTATTTATATGAAGAATACATTGGGTTCAAGAAATAAATGAGATAATTAATATCCTGAATTTAATTTTGCATCTGTTTTGGCTGGGATAGAGTTAGTTGTCTTCACAGTAGACTGTATGGTACTATGTTCTGGATTTCTGACCAAACCACTGTTGATAACATCCACGTCTTACATATTTCTAAGCAGTGCTTGCACAGCCTCAAGACCTTTGCTTCTCATGCCACCCCACCCCACCAATGAGGCTGGAGGCACAGAAAAAGTTGGGAGGTGACACAGCTGGGACAGCTGACCCCAAACTGACTGAAGGGATCTTCCATACAAGATGATGTCACGCTCAGCACATAAAGCTGGGGGTTGAAGAAGGAAAGGGGGACATTCAGAGTGATGGCATTTGTTTTTCCAAGTCCCATGTGACACATGGTGGAGCCCTGCTTGCCTGGAGATGGCCAAAAACCTGCCCACCCACAGGACATGGTAAATTAATTCCTTGTTTTGTGGTTATTTTCTTTTTTAAATTTTGTAAATGTTTATTTTTAAAAAATGTTGATGTCTCTCCATGTGTGGCGGGGCCACGAGGCTTGACTCCATTTCAGAAGGCTGATTTATTATGTTAGATATTATATTAGAATGCTACATTAAGACTATACTAAAAGAACAGAGATCAGAAGGCTCAACAAGAACGAACAGAACAGAATAGAACAACAAGAATCCTGTGACTGCTCACAGCCTTGGCACAGGTGGCTGTGATTGGTCATCAATGGAAAACAATCCACATGCACCAATCACAGATGCACCTGTTGCATTCCACAGCAGCAGATAGTAATTGTTTACATTTCTCTCCTGAGGCTCCTCAGCTTCTCAGGAGAGGAAAAATCCCAGCAAGGATTTTCCATAATATCATGGCTACAAAAAAATATGCTTAAAATATTTAATTTTGTAAATGTTTTTTGTAAATATTTTAATGAAATTGAATTTATCCCAATCTATGACTTTTCTCACTTTAACCCTTCTGATTCACTTCCCTCATCCCACTGTGGGGGAGTGATCAGGTGACTGTGTGGGACTGAGCTGCCCACTGGGGTTAAACCACAACCATCTTTTAACTATTCTGGTAACAGGCAAACCACTTGGTTTTTTTTTGTTTTTTTTTTTTTTTTTCATTATAATAAAAAAAACACTTTTGTTTTGTATGTGGTTTTCTTCTTTATTTTCAAACCACCATTGGTGGTGGGAAGGAAGACAGATTCAGATTTAAAGGGAGATTTGACACAGTTTCAGCTACTAAGTGAAGCCTATTGCTTTAGCCATTTTTGAGGTATACACTGCTTTGTAATTCAGACATACAAAAATGTTAACACTTTTGAGCAAAAATGTGTACATAAGCAAGCAAAATAAATATGTTTAGTGTGGATGTTGTAAGAGAGCAGAAAATCAAGAACAGCATAAGTAGCTCAGAATGTTCCAGCTGAATCTAACTTAACACTCTTAGAACATGACTCCATGTACTACCTGGTCCATGTGTCCTATTTCCTGACTAGGTTTATCAGGACACCAACAAGAGGAGTATAGGAAATGTCTTTCTGTTGCCAAAATACAAAACTTGCATCATGTTGGGAATGCGCTCCGTGATATTTACAGGGTTGATATGTCCCATGCTACAGATAAATTCAGTGTCTGGCTCCTGCTGCACAGTAAAGAGAAATTTGATAGTGGTCTAATGAAAGGGCTTATCTCTTTACTCAAGAACAAATAGAGTCATGTCTGGTTGCAGTAGTTGTTACCCAAGGATACATTCTTAATCCAATATATCTGAACAATCTATTGAAAGGACCCAAGAAAGTATGGAAAGTTAGACAAGGGAAGAACTATAAAGTGATATATACAATAAGAAGCAAATATTACTTTTTTCTAATTCTTTAACATTTAGGATTTTTTCTAGAACTATAAATATCTCAGTAATTAGTAGTTATAAAGCTCACATAGCTAAATACATGATACTGCAACAGTTCACTTTCTCTTTATTAAGAGACAAAATTTATGAGCCCATCTAAAGAAAAGTATAGCCATTAGGCATCGATTACAGACTGAGATTTTCTGTAGCTAAAACTATGTTCTTGTTGAATAGGATAAATGGCCATATAAATTAATTTCAGTATTTTCAGGCAGAAGGCATCATGCCTAAATACCTCTTTTGAATGTTAGCAAATAAAAGAATGCAAGATGAAATTAGTATTTCTCTGCTAATAAACAGGAATACAGCTGAAGCCTTCTATACAGTAAGATCAAACAGACTTACAATAGCTGGCATTGGCATTGCATCCACGATATAATATATACAATGAGATATATATATATATATATATATATATATATATATAATGTCTTCAACAGATGGCCCAGGTAAAATCTAATTCCAAATCTAAAATACCATACAATTTAAGAAATACACATATGATCAAGAAATATTGCTCTAGACCAATATAGTATACTTTTGTAAAAAGAGCCACTAGAAATAGATTGATATCAGACCATCTGTACTGTTAGTTACTACAACTAGAAACCCTGAATCTACAGCTGGTGACTCATGTATTAGCTTTAGCAAAACTAAGCATATGAACTTTCGAAACTGCATCAACAGAGTCAATTTACAATGAGTCAGCAAACTGCAAGTCCATCAAAGAGGACAGCAAGGGAAATAACAGCTTTACTGATTTTAACAGTAGAATTTTCTTCCCATTTTTTGCAAATAATGATACTTATTTTTTTATTGTGCACTTACTTTAAAGTGCCCAATAATTACAGTTTCTAATAGAAAATTTCTCAGAGGTACCTGGATCTCAGATGATTACATGTCAAATGTTTTTATCTTACACAAAACAAGGTAATGGATAGATAAGTAAAGAGGTAAAGATAGATGCAAAGCATTAGTATGTGTGCATATAAATGTTCATGCATGACAAGAAAGTTTTGTAGCAATCCCATTAAATGCCAAAAATCTTCTAAGTAGATGTTAAATAGAAATTTAAAACAAAACAAAATAAAAAACCAAAAAAAAAACCAAAAAAACAAACAAAAAAAACCAACAAAAAAAACCACAAGAAAGTTTGGGAGTCGTAGAATGTTGTCTTTTAGTAACCTTCGATTTTGAGGATGAAAAATTAAGATTTGTCATCCACTTCTACAGTGAATAATGAGCTAATAAATTTACAGACAGATGAATGCAGTATTCTTGATTTCTCTTTAAAAAGGTAGCTACAGCCTAAATGAATTATTTTAATAAAATAGGGAATACAATAAAACACAATAAAACCCATAAATACTGTGAAAGGACTATGTTTTCAAGAACTCTACCCAACCCTTATAAATGTAAATGAGACTGTTTACTGTGGTACCATTACTCATGAGTAGAAATACCTTCTCTTTTAGTAAAGGCAAAGTTTTTAAAAATCAAAGTAATTTCTAAAAGCTGTGTATTATAAATCTTTTCACACATGGAAATTGTAAGGGATTATAGATTGTAGTCCATGTTATAGTAAGAAAGAATTATTATCCTTCATGACTTTGAGCAGGTAATTTCATTCTTTCTTCTCCCCTTTCCCTTCTTATTCTTCACCTATGAATCCTATTTTTCTTGTAAGCTCTTTGAAGAAGGAATTATTTATATCTGTAGTTTAATCCTCCAGTATTGACTGGGGACTGCAGAAACAATTGCAATGCAGATACAACAAATGGATGTACAGGTAGCCACAGCTGAAAGCGTCATACCTATTGTTACAGTTACCTATGAAGATGCTTCTTGGTTTGGAGCATGTGCTCTAAAGAAAACTGGTCTTCCTTTTGTCAAAAAACTCCTAATGATTTCTAATAGTTTCTAGAGTTCACTACAGACTTACTTCATTTATTGTCCTTATCACTCAGTTCCTCCCTTTCTGTCTTCACTTGCCTGCTTTCTGTCCCTCTACAACATATTGTTACTGTAGGAGGTATTCACACTGTCTAACTTTAGTCAACTAATTTAGGGCTCTGAATCACCCTCTTTGAGTGCCTACATCTCATAGAATATGACTATATATGGAATAGACATTTTTAAACTCAGGTGTTCTAATATGTGCTTTTTTCAAGCACCCAAAGTAGCTTGGCCTTGGTGGTGTTCATATTCCACTGCATAAAGCAATTCCTGCCAAGAGTAAGCAAATTTATTAAGTGACTGGGTTACAGGTATTTTTGCACTAGCTTGGCATCTCACTTTCCTTTTTTCTCACCTAGATTTAATGCAGTAATCACACTATCTGTAGCAAAGCATAAAAGAAAAAAAAATTAAAGAAGATTAAATGCAAATAGTATCTACTCATTGAATTTGCTAAGATATCCATAGAATTTAAAAAGCAAATGCCTGCTCAATAAATTGCTGCATTCAGCCAAGGAGGCTGCAGCTGTGAGTAAGACAGTACATGAGTCCCACGCCTAACCACATCTTGACCTTTCTTTTGAGACTGTCAACAAAGGTGCCAATTAGAGCAATGATTTAGAGCAACACATTTTGCGTTCTGCTAAACACAACTGTTACCAAGGGGACAAAGATCATGCATTTTGCTTCATACTGGATGCCTGATTGGCTCAATACAGATCTTCCACTGACAACCACTTTGGTAAGCCTCAAGATGAGAAGTAGGTAAGTGCACCACCCACATACTTTTCTTTTGATCTCCTGGGACACAGAAAAGCTTATACTGTAAATATCTGAAGGATTTCCTGGCATATTGTTGATTTTGTTTAGTTTGTCATCTCTCACACACAGTCATCTACGAAATTACTAAATTCTTTTTGTATCAGGACAATGGTAAACTATTTGTTTCCATACATCACAACTAATATATGGCCATAAATTATGCATCCTAATTCAACATAATGAGAGCTGCAAGCCAGGTGTTCAAACTTAGCTTCTGAAAGCCTCCCCTTCAACCAAGCCACAATAAAAGGCTTAAGCAACATATGAATCAACTATCAAATTATTTATTTAAAGAATGGTAAATGAGATAGGGTGATGAGAGACAGAAAAAGAATAAATTTTTTTTCTGTCTCAGTTGCAAAATGAGTGTATGTAATTTTGATAAAACTTAGAGAGGCAAGATGAAAACAATGTATAGTTGAATACGAACTGTCCATAGCACAAAGAATAAGTGAGTTATCTACCAAGAGAAGGGAAAAGAGTCTGATACAGTCTTAAATATAAAATTAAATTTTATCTTGGATTTCCGTTAGCAGGATACATGTTGATGATCTCACAAACAACAGTATCTAAAGACCACAAATTTATTCTGAGTGTACAAGAAAATTTTTAGCTGACCCAGGCATTCAAAGAATTGCTTTGAAGGAAGTCAGGCATTTCTATATGTGGTTCACTAAAATTAAAAAACACAATATATATAACAATTACTATTTATATATATATATATATATATAAAGTTCAATTAAAGTAAGTGGGACTAGTTTTACTCAATACAATATTGTTTGTCCATCCCAATCAAATCTGTTTCCCCACAGAAATTTCTATGAATTGATCATCTAAGGAGAAGCACAGGACATGGAACGACACAAGAAATGTCCAAGTAGGTTTTCAGTACAAGAAGTATTTCAAACTGAATCTGTATTAAGGCATACTGACTGACATTCATGATAGACCTACTTACTTGGATCTACCAAATCCTGGGAGGTGGGAAGAACTTACATAACATACTCTACTTTAAATCTCATATTTCTCAGTAAAAGTTATGAAAAAAACTTCAAACATTGGGCTTAAATTTACCAGGCAGTTCAGAGATGTTTGCATGCAAACTAGCTACTGCTGCATTAAAATTCTTTTACAGTTAGGCACAGGATTAACAAGATTCTTTACCAGTTGTCTCTTTTTTTAAAATAAGTACTATGTCTTTTGGGGGTGGGGGTGGTGGTTTGGGGTTTTTTTGGTCTTATGGTGAGAAAAAGTGTATTGTGTAACAGCAAGCTATAATGTAACTATGATCAACACTTCTGTCTGTACTTTATATCCTTAACTGCTTCCCTAAAACTAGCCTGGGAAAAAAAAAAATCAGTACCTTGAAAATACACATAGTTTTGAAGCTATAAAAAGAAGCTAATTGAACTGATATAGTGTTTAAATTTTAAAGAATACAACGGTATAAAGTTTATTGCTTTTCTCTTTGGTGATTTTTTTTCTCCCTCTGTCTCCTGCAGCCCTAACTTACTATTGCATGAACAGAACTATGTTATACCCTCTTAATGGAATATGAATTGAAACCTAAAAGTTAAAGGCCAATCTGATTTCGCTGTTCACAATCAATACAATCTGAAATCTAACAAAAAGCAGATGAATAACTAAAAACAAGTCAATGAGTGAAGCTATCACAGCTACCATTTCTTTTAAATGACACGGCAGTTAACTTCTGCTAAGTTGCCTACAAGACTTGCCTTTAAAATAAAAATATTATTCATTCAGTAGAATTGGGCTTTTACAGAAGTACAGAGATAAATACAACATAGAAATCTTCAGGCTAAAGAACATTTTGAATTTTATTTAAGTTTATTTTTGATATGGTTTTACAATAAATGGTCAGTAAGAGCTCAAGAATGTAACACAAAAGTTTGCAATACTGTATTTAATTTTGATAGGAAGGAAAAGATTAAGTATTTTCACTGATTCAGCCTTGGGTTCCATACCAATTGGGAAAATTCAAAGGAGGCACTCTGAGAGTTATGTTTTCAAAAGTCAACAGTCAAGTTCCATGAATGGACAACATTTACATACCTGCTGATGTTTACAGGTTGTTAATGTTACACTAATATACTTAAAAGAATACTTAATATGGAAGGAAATGATGTGAACATCTTGTGTTTAGGCAAGATCCAAGTATTTTGTGAAGTCTTTATAAGTATGAAAACAGAAGTTTCTTTTACTAAGATTCAACTAGAAGAACATTTTATTGTCTAACAGATAAATTACATGATACCTTGTATGTTACCTGTCAAATACTTGATTTGATAGATTCGCCATTTCCCAAAGTCACATTGGTATGGAAAAAAAAATTGAAGTTAATGTCATAATTAATGTATCTGTCCATCTAGCTTTAATGTTTTCAGCTGTTTTCTTCTGGGAACCATATATAATTCTGCTCTGAGAGATTTGACTGGATGGTTTAAGGATCAAGGTTTGTCTTACATAGAAAAGTATAATTAGAAGTGTCAGAAAAAAGTCAATGTCTTTGAAAAATAGAGTGCTGTCATAAAGAAAACAAAAAAAAGGACCAAACTGAAACAAAACAAAACAAAACAAAACAAAACAAAAAAAAAAAAAAAAAAAAAAAAAAAAAAAAAAGGAAATACCAAGTGATTTGAGGGTGTTCATAAAAATAGATTTTCAACCATATCTTTGTCTTATTTGGATGAAATCTGAGTTCCACTTTAATAAAAACAGAATTCCTATTGGCTTTTACTGTTATGATTTTTAAGTGATATTGTAAGAACTAAATAGAAAAATTGCATATATTTATGTCTCTGTGATTGTATATATATGGAAAATCCCCAGTAAGGGCAGCACAAAATTGTTCCTTAATCAAGTTCTTGATCAAGTACAGGACAGCTGAATATCATACACATATACTTCCGTGGCTGTAAACTTCAGATTAAAAAAAGTCTGAAGATTTTTTTCAGATTAAAAAAAAAAAATTAAAAATGGAAAAAACCCTTAAATTCAGAAAGGTTACTCTTTGTGCCTCAAAATTCTATTAGTTTACTTAGCCTAAAGGAAAAAATAATCATAATTACATTTTGGTTTATATGAAATTGAAATGCAGAGGTACCAAAACATCACCCAATCCTGCTCCCAGTAGTTACATAAACTCCTGTGATTCAAACTTGATGTTTTTCTTTTTACAGATTTCAGGATGAAACTGGACATTCCAAATAAACAAGTATTTTAACCAATATCATCCTTAACAGGTTATTCCCACTGTGATATTTCACTTACTATCTTGTACATTAAAGTAATAACTATTGATACCACTCCCCAGAAAGAAGTCATTACTTGGGACTAACAGCATGGAAGGATGGAAGGTATTTAAACATTATATTTGAAAAATGCAGTGTCTTCTATGAGTTCTGATATCCTGCTACACCAGGGAACATAGGAGAATGCACAGCCTTTTAAGGAAAGTAGAGAAGCAAGAAGCCTGTCTGAAAATGGGAAAATCAAAATATATTAAAGTAAATACTTATATAGGTTCTAGAGAAAAAAGAAAAAAAAAAATCCTGAAAAGAAAGAAGTACAGATCCTTCCCTGAAATGTTATAGCAATACAGGTTTATTTCAGACAGCATTTAAATACTTATTTATTGATATATTTTATCATTATGGGTTTACATGAGAAATAGTGGGATACAGTCTTTGCTTAGTGAGTAACAGCTTCCTAGATGTGTTGAAAAGTATTCTATGACATTGTCCCAAATTAAAAAGCACCATTGAAAAGGCGTATATTTATCTCTTAATACTATTGAATGCACACACATTTCAAGAGATATATCACTCCACAGCAATTGCAAAGCACAGATATTTTCAGTATGAAGCCAGCACCAGACAGAGTATTGTCACTCTTTTCCATATGCATTGTTTCCACAAAACTCTGCCGCCAATCATTTAATGCTATTTTCTTAGGTTTGGCGAGCAAACTGCAAAGACTGACACAACTTTTTATTAGGTGGCTGCTTATTTTGCAAATCTATTGTGAAAAGCATTCAGCTTTGAATTGTTGCAGTGAGCTCATATTTTTGGTATAAATTTTTTCCTCTAAATTAACTAAATGACACACGGTATAGTTTCTGTTCTTACATTCGATGCAAAAGTGTCATTAATATAACATTATGTTCACTAATAGGTGTGACTGTACAGTTTATGGTCTTTCTGTGTCACTCTCGTGCTTCACAAGCCCTGTGGTATTTTAGAACCTTCCAAAATAAGTGAGAGCACTGAGTTTTCTTCCTATTCTTTCTTCAAATGAGAAACTCTAAATTTTCAGTTGTGCTACATTATACCAGTAGTTTTTGTGTTGCTTTGAATGAACAAAAAGTTCACAGTGGCAAGTCTTACTGTCTTATAATTCTGCATCCTCTATTTTTCTGTATCAAAGTAGCTTGCTAAAGGAAAAAGAATATATGTGGTATAAATACTCTTATACACAGAGATACATATGTTTGCATATATATATATAGGTATGTATGTATAATTGGTCCACAGATAGCCATAGATTATATTTCATGTTCTGTCCTCTCATTTTATCAGGCACCAGCACTAGTTATTGAGGAGTAACTAGCATTTTCATTGGCAAATTAAATACTTGATACCTGTTGTCACCTGTTAACTGGTGTCAACCTCTACTCCACCCAAAGTAGTTTGGATTAGGGTTGGGTGGACTAAGGTATGGAAAATACAGGATTTATGCCAGATAAAACTATGGGAATATCACAAGAAGTTCTAGCTTTCCTTATAGTTCCTTTACCAAACAGGTAGGGTCTGAGTTGCAGGTGTCTGATCACATTTCCCACCAATATGTTCAGGATCTCTTTTAGTGTCCATTCTGAGTTCAAGGCAGTGGCATGCATCTGTGCAAGGTGTCCCAAGCAGTCTGAGGAGCCTCCTCTGTGCAAGCAATCTTCTTGGTGAAGAAAGGTGGTGTGGTCTGTTGCATACTGTAGGCAGTCAGGGTTGGTGAAGCACACATAGACTCTCTCAGGGAGAGGATGGAGAACACTTGAGAGAAAGAGAGAGAGATACCAGGAAATAAGCAGGCCTAGGGGAGGTCAGGATCTATAAAGCCTCAAAATAAGGTTGCCCTTCCCCTTTCCAACAAGAACTTTAGATATTCTAAATCTTAAAATATCTTGGTTCATATCAGACTGTGAAAGAAAGTCTTGAAAATTAACAGCTGCCTAGACCATACAGCTAGTTTGATTTTTCCTTATTTTCACACAAAGTCTGAGGTGTAAGAAGTAGGCTCATATACTCCTGCCTATTTGGACTGATTATATTCCTGGTTTTTAGGATTATCATCAAGACAATTCTAATAACTGTTGTGTTAGAATTAGCTCCCATCTTGATTTTGAATGTGTCTGCCCAACATGATGATACTTTTCCATTCTCTGTCCTTAATTTCCATACTTGTGGTTGCAAACAGGATAGTTGTCTCTCAAATATTTAGCTTTATTTGTGAAGGCAACTTGGCCCTTAACCTTGTTAGTGTAATTGAATAAATGTGGTGAGAACAATGTTCCTCTCAAGAGATTCAGTCTCCATCTCAGTCAGAGACTAAGTAATTTTGTGATAGGATGCAAAATGAAGCAAAACCTTTCTTAAAGATTTAAAAAAAAAAAAAAACATACATACTGTCAATTTTCACTATAGCAAAACCTCAACAGCAGGATGCTTTGAGGCACCATACAAGGACCAAGTGTTCAAAATGTATTAAGTAATATTAAAAAAAAGTGAACAGCAATTTGGCAAAATTTACAAAGAACAAAGAAATCATGTTAACCAAGTCTAAATAAGACAGGAAACCTGAGAGAAAATTGACTTAGGGATATGGGTAACCATCTTAAAAGATGTGACAATAATTTATCTAAATGCAAAATAAGGCCTATTGAAAAAAAAAACAAACAAAAAACCCCACCAAAACAAAACAACAAATCACAAACAAACAAACAAAAAAGCCCCAAAAATCAAAAACCAAAGCAAAGAAACCTAAACCTGTAACAAATTATTTGTTTTATCAGAGATCTCAATTACTAGCACTATCTTAGGAAAAACACCTGGGTCTCGCTGCAGACGGCTCAATGAAGAGCCCTGCTTGATGAGCAGCTGCAGTCAAAAAAGCACATAAAATTTTCAGATGCAGAAGAAAGGAGGTGAAGAATAAAAAAGAAGGAAAATATGTCATTACATGAATCAATAATTTTCCATTCTCTGGAACAGTGTGAAGTACTGGTCACCCCATCACAAAAATATATTATTGAATTAGAAGGTATTCAGAAAAGAGTGATTGTGGTAATTAGGCATATAGACAAGCCTTCATATGAAAAGACTGAAAAAACCGGAATTGTTAACCTTAAGAAAAAAAAAAAAAGAATAAGGAGGGATATGATGAAAGTATAAAAATGGTAAGTAGCAAAGAGAAAATAGATCAGGAGCTTCTGTAGTCCTCCGTCTCATAATTCAAGAACAAAAGGACACTAAGTGAAAGTGAAAAGCAGCAGCTCCAAATCTGATAAAAGAATATACTTTTTAATGCAGCACATAATTAGATTATGGAATTCAATGCCATAGGATGTCACTGATGTCAAGACCTTACCAAGACTCAAAGAAGGACTTGGCACTTACAACTCTTGATATTCTTGGGAATTTTATGCCAACTAACTGTTAAAAGGTTTTGAAAGAGAGGTTATGTGCCATATTTCATTATTTAAAAGACAATAATTTAGAAAAGAATTTGGAGAAAATTCTCCCTAAGAGGATTTTCCCATCTCTGGCTGTTTGATTATTTTGTTCTTTTCTTTTTTTCATATGCTGACATTTTCTCTTGAGACATCTGGGCTGTCTTGGAGGGAGGCTGTGTAATAATGAATAACTATTCTGTTCTAATTACTATTATCCCAGTACTACCCCAGTATCTTAGTATCTCCTATAAAATCTTAGTATTAGGACTTTGGGCTTTCCTTTTGCAGAGTAATTGTCTTATGCTCTATTGTATTCCACTCCATTCCAGTTAGCCAACTAGATTTGTCACCCATTGTCAATTAGTACAACCATTGTTGTAAGCTATAGAGCTTTGTGCATGTGTTTGGAGCAACTGTGAAACTTCTAGAGGCAGAACCAAATACATTTTTGCTGTGACAGCTATACAATTGATTCTGTGTGTCCCAATTGTCTTCCAACCCTATCTTAACCTCCAGCTATGCTATTGACATCTTGCTTCACATCCTGCAGCTGGAAAATATATGCAATGTCTCTAAAATAGAGGCACTTTAGTTTTCAAACTTCCTATTCTCCACAGCTTACTTAACACATTTTTCTCCTTTCTGCCTGCCTGGCTGCTCAAAGAGATAAAGTATTCTTGTTCCCATTTTTTGTTCTTCTACTATTTCTTTTCTAATTCATTAGCTTTTTCTTTTACCTAGTTTATTCTATATGAAGGCTTTCAGTGCAGGTAAACAATGACAGGCATAAGCATAAAAGAACTTCTCAGATCAGATCTATTAAGTGAAAACTGAATCAAAAACAGAGTGTGAGAGATACTTGATAGAAGCAGGATGGCAGATTTTGAACAGCATTTTTAAGCAGGTATTCCTCCCACTCTTATAAATTTCATTACATTCTCAAAGCTGGAAGGGATGGAGGCAGGAAGAAAACCTTTAAGTACCTACCTATGTAGCCAGCAAAATATCTGCTAAATTCTGGGAGGTTTAGGGGGTAACTACAAAGTAAGTAAAGATATTGGGGGTGTGGGGGCACAGAGAGCAGCTTGTAGGGACAGATGTGGGGTTGTACGTGCCTTGAAGAGAAGTTGAATTCAGACAGTGCTTACAAACTGTACACCACAGAGAGACTGTGAAGATAGACTTGAAAGAAGAAAGGCAGCCACAACTGAGCTAAGATGCGACTAGCTACCACGCAGAAACATGCGGTATGTTTTGTCTCCTTCTCTTCCCCAGCAACTTCCATCACAGAAGGTTTTCAATCTGTGGCAGGCCACCAGATAATTTCATCAAAATTCTCCTTACCACAAAAGGCTAGACCTTTGAATGTCCCTTCCAACCTGGGCTGTTGTGTGATTCTATGAATTGGCACTGTATATATTAGTACACCACTTTGGCACTGACTATTTTCCTGAACTTCTATATGCATGTCTCACTAACAAAACATAGTCCTATAATAATTTTTTATTTTTCAATTTTAGGGTAAAAATATTAAAGTAGCAAAAAATAGGTATATGTTCTACCTCTCACAAATTGGACTGGTATATCACACCCAATGCTACAAAACACCATGCAGATTACATATTTGTGTTGTATTTGGAACATCCACATTGCACTCACCATATGGTTTAGATATGCCTGGAGGTTTACAGTTAGACTGCAAGACTGGTTTAGGCTGAGTTCAATCCACAGGACATGTACTGAGGACACTCAGGCACAAATATGCTATTGTAGTATGACATTCAATAGCAAAAGAGGAGAAGCTGGCTAGCAACAGTAAGGAATTTAATGTTAAAAGCCTAGAAGAAATGGATTCTACATTATGTGGGATAATAAAAAGCATGAATACTGCTAGTCTCACAGGAATATGAGAGGTTTTTTCCCATCTTTGAATATGTATAAACACCAACTCTGAATTTTTGGTATGTTTCTTGTTCTTCACCTTTTAAATTTTTAATACTTCATTCTCATTGATTACAATTCCTTCATCATGAAAGAAGGAAATACCTTTAATTTGAAAGGCACCTACTAGCAAAATACCGCATTTGTATTTTTTAAGTACTACCTAAATGAAAAAAAAAAAAGAAAAAAACCAAAATGATGCAAAAATACTGTATTTTCAGCCATATTTTGCCAATTTTATTTTACTAAAACTCACCTCGTTTTAAATTATCTTCCTTCTTGAAAATTCATATTGTGAAAAGAAGTAGGAGACCCCTGATCAGAAAGAGCAGATTTACCTAAATGATCATTATTTTGCAACAAAAAGTTACAAAAATTTTTCAACGAGATGTTTATGCTCCCTTTTCAAGTCTGCCAGCCTTCCTTTTGAAGTCCTCTGCTCTAAATATTGTCACCAGTTAAAAAGCATGCCCTGAAGTCAAGAAACATTTTCATATGAACAACTGATACATTTACTGAAAACTATTCTAACAAATATGCTTTCTCCTTCGTAGCAAATAAAAATAAATGTCACCCATCTATTAAAACAAAAGATAAAATATCTCATAATAGTTATGTAAAATTAGGTTTCCCATATTACCTTATTCACATTACACAAGGCATGCTATATTCCTGTTTTGCCTAGTAAAGCTAAACAATATATTTTTCCCTATATCTCATATTAGGCCTGTGTTCTTCTGTTATGAATTGTGTCTGATACAGACAAATACACTTCTTTTACCATTAAATTAATCTTATCTTGAAAATTTAAGTCAATTAGATTACATAGAAATGTGCATGGAATGAAGTATGGATGCGATAAATTTCAGCATTTTAGTTAGAGGGGCACATTGTTTTGTTTTGTGTCACTGTAGGGCACTTGCTTTTCTTTTCTGACACTGTATGCTTGATAATTTGGAAGAAGTACCAGTGAATACCATTCCATTATGGTAAACATCTTTTAAACAGAAAAAGAATTTGTGCCTATTTTAAAAGACAAAAATTAATGTGCAGAATGTTTTAAGTCCCCATTCCAAAGCACTTCCAAAAAGTGAACCTTCTAAACCTGGAATTTCACTTACCCAATTACAAGTTAGGTTTCAGGAGTAAAGGTGAAACTAAGAGACCTGAAAACAAAGGCCTACTGAGTTTTATGCTCTCCAATCTATTACAACTTTGTCTATTCAACATAGAAAATCATACTCAGTCCTCTGCAGAGCTCACAGGCTTGCATGTAGATTTCTCTACACCTTATTTGGGATTTGGCATACATGACACTTTATCCTCAATCCAAAAGTATTTTTTTTCCACTCAGTGCAGAGATTGAGCTATGCTTAATGATTTTGAATTGGTTTCCCTAAGGGTGAAGTGCTTCCTTTTTTCTCAGACATTTCAATCTGGAATGGTGTGGCTGGAAGACACCAACAGCAAGGCACAGCTTTTTTTTATTCTCTAGTTTTCATGAGGACATAAGTCACATTTCCACAAAAACAGTTAAACAATCAGAAAAGCTTAAATGTACTCAATATTAGGTCTAAACATAACTAATACCTAACAATAGTTATAAATATAACTTGCACTTAACATACGTATATGATATGTTTTATGCACCTATGCCTCTAAAAAAGAAATCCTAAAATAAATCACAGAGTCCCAGCATTAGCAAAGATAATAACAGATTCTCTGCTTCTATTGTTCTGGCATAAATTTACCTCTGGGTATTACTGCATAGAACCTAAGCTGTTACTATTCCCTTTGTCCACATTAAAATTTTCCAGTATTAAAATATAGGCAACATCAGATTTGTAATGGCTTCCACAAAAAAAACGCTCATGTATCAAAATCAGCCTCTATTCAGGATTCCAAAGAGAACCAGGGTCCAGATGTGCAACCTTCATCCATATAATCAACCCCATGTTATTCACTACTTAAATATAAGCAAGCAATTTCTTAAGTGAGGTGTCTGTAGGATGAGGCCTGAAATTGTTGATTTTGTTCTTAGCCATTAGTTTATGCATGTATACCTTCCTATTTTTTAAATAATTTTAAATTTAAAATTCTAAATCCTTTTACTTTTGTCCAGGACGGTCAGTTTTGGAAGTTTTAAGCTTATAATGGGAACTTCTAATATTATAAAGGACATTACAGAGTGATCATCTTATGCTATGCAGTGGACAATTACTATATAAGATATCTTGGGTTTTTGTTTCCCCTGAGATTGCTAGTAAGAGGAATTATGAAAATGCAAAGCAATCTCTGAGCCAATAAGATTTTATAAACCACTGCAGAGATAGACATTCTGGATCGTTCTTTTCCTTTGTTCATGAAATTCAGTGGATTTTCAGTTCATGGTAACTGGAGTTCTCTCTTGAACTATTCTTCTTCATTTCCCTTCTAATCTCCCAAACTGTCAGTGTTCGGACATAAGAACATTTTTTTTCCCCAGCTCATTCTTTTCTTCCAAAAGATCTCAAAGTACAAAGCAGACAATTATTTATCCAGAGATGGATGAAAGCAGACACTATTGTCACATTTTTTAGTTTGCAGACAATACCAAGTTGGGTGGGAGTGTTTCCTGTTGGAGGGTAGGAAGGCTCAGCAGAGGGATCTGCAAAGGTTGGATCCATGGGCTTAGGTGAATTGCACGAGGTTAAATATGGCAAAGTGATGGGTTCTGCACTTGGGTCACAATAATCTCATTCAGCCCTACTGTTTTGGGGATGGATGGCTGGAAAGCTGCCTAACAAAAAAGGACCTGGGGTGCTGGTTGGCAGCTGGCTGAACATGAGCCAGCAGTGTGCCCAGGTGGCAAAGAGGGCCAATGGGATCCTGGCCTGTATCAGCAACAGTGTGACCAGCAGGACCAGGGCAGGGATTGTCCTCCAGTACTCGGCACTGGTACACACCTCAAATCTTGAGTTCAGTTTTGGGCCTCTCACTATAAGGACACTGAGGTGCTGGAGGGTGTCCAGAGAAGGGCAATGAATCTGGTGAAGAGTCTGAAACCCAAGTCTTACAAGGAGCAGCTGACGTTATCAAGGTTGTTTAGACTGTTAAAAAGGAGGTTCAGGGGTGAGCTTGTACTCTCTATAAGTACCTGAGAAGATGTTGTAGCCAGGTGAGGGCTGTTCTCTCCTCCCAGGTAAAAAGTAATAGGATAAGAGGAAATGGCCTCAAATTGTGCTGGAGGAGTTTTAGATAGGATACCAGGAAAATACCTCAGAGAAAAGGTTGTCCAGCATTTAAATGGGCTGCCCAGGGAAGTTGTTGAGTCACCATTCCTGGAGATATTTAAGACATGCAGTTGTGGCCCTTACAGGCATGGTTTAGTGATGGACTTGGCAGTGCTCAGTTAATGGTTGGACTCACGATCTTAAAGGATCTTTCACTCCCAAATTATTCTCATTCTGCAAAGTTCTGACATGGGATGAAGGAATAGAGAGTCCTAAACATGTCTGATTTTTTCAACATTTGGAGGGAAGGTGTATTTGAGGTAGAGATATTTTGTCCTCCACTCAAGCTTTAAAAGAACTGGGACTCAGAATCATGTAGTCATAAGTATTCCAAGTGAATGAATCTGTTGGAATTGTAGCTATTTGTGTAAAATTATGTAATTCTGATTAGTTATTAAGTTCTGCAATTCCCAGGTGCTAACACAGGTTTCAATTGTCACATAATAAGTCAAAAGCAAAAGGATAAGCTCTCTGTGGTAACTAAGATAATGGCTGAAGATTTGAGAGCTAGCATTTGGCCAAATTCAAGATTTGTACAGGACAAACAGGGCTGAGAAATAATTTTAATCAATAGTGGACAATTTTTGACAGAGAAAATAAAAAGATGCTATTGATCTTATCAACCTTATCATGCACTCTCCTTAATTACTATGGCCAAATTAGGAGTAGTATCTCCTACTAAATTGTTCATGCCAACAAAATTTCCATACAGTTAACTCCAAATAATGAATAGCCTACAGGACAACTTTTATTCGTAACTTCATACATTTTTAACAAAGTTTTCTAAAACAATGGTTAGAATTGCAACTCTTGACCTTAACAGAAATAAGTAGCAGGTGTATGTTATCCAAAAGAAAATTAACATTTAGTTGATTTGTTATTTTGCTGTGTGCTACTTCTCTACCAATGTCTTCTAATGTCTTGGGCAATTTACAGATTCAGTTTTCATCCAAGTGAGGCATTTGAAGTGCTAGGCTGGTCCCAACATTCTGAAAATTATCTATAGCTGTTCCAAGCTGCTTCTCCCATGTCCTAATGGGCAGTACTCTGGCTTTGCAACAGCTGTTGGCCTATTTAGACTGTATCTAATGATCCCCTGAAAAACATATGGCTTTATAAAGGAATCTGTGAGGAACCAATAAAACCTCCTTTTTCAACAGGTCTAAATACAACATTGAAACACTTTTACAATACATCGTTCACTCTGTGGGGTTTTATTTATGTATTCACCAACTTGTAATTTGGTAAAATCTGTCTTTTTGTTTTATTGGGAATTTAAATTTAGCCTATTGCCAAAGAGAAATTGACCAAAACTTCACAAGAATCTGAAGCAGACAGAACAAGTCTCTGAGTGAAAGTATAGGAAAGGCTAATGAAATGCCTACATGAGAGAAATCAGCATGAAAAAAGGCAAACCCTGTTAAGAATTTCACTCTCTAACATGAAAAATATTTATACTCCTCTAACCTGTAAGCAAGTTATTACTGATAAAAATACCCACTGATACTCACAAAATTAAAAAAAAAATTATAATACAAAAACCATTATAAGAAATTATTTTAAGGAATAGAATTACAATTCAGGCATTGTTTGGGAGGACCATTATTTGCTATTTTTAAAAGTAGCTTAACTGTACCCAAATATCTATGGCAATATATCAAACATCCCCCAAGTGACACCATACACACTCAATCTATCATTCTGAAGGTGCTCTACTGCCCTCAAAGAAAGTAAAAGCATTTTAATAAATAATCAAGGTACAAAATCACATTTCACTTTGAGCAGACTTTTACTACTACTTTACTCTCAACATAGAAGAAGAATGGCCCCTTCAAGTAGGGGCCATTTCCTATGTGCCTGTAGAACAAAGGGCTCCATTGGAAATAGTAGCAAGAGTTCTCCCTCTTCCCTCCCCATTCAAGAGAAACTTTTCACTGTGCAACCTTCCACAGGGTAGAGGAAAGGATTCATGAGAGTGAATCCTCCCAGCTTGAGCATGTAAAACTTATTATTACCATGACAGAAATCTCATTTTCCAAGCATACTTTCTCCATTGCAGAATACACAAGGTTTAAATGCAGATGCAGTCAAAATCTCATTAATGACTCAGATCAAGAGCTGCCATTGATCATTAAAACATAAATGCAGTGACTTCTAAATCTTAAAATGACAGAGTAGCTGTGCATTTTGGGAAATGAGAGGAACTGTGACTATAATGCAACAATCCATGAATATTTTCTTCCTGCTGTCTAGGCACTGCTGAGATTTTCTAGGTAATATGAAAAGAACAACATAGCCTTTATATGACATTTTCAAACTATCTGTTAAAAAATAGAGAAATAGTCTGTGTTTTTCTTAATGTCTATCATACTCTGCTTTCTTGATGTGTGTGTGGTTTGCCTTCACTCTGAAAAGAGTTGCTTAAAAAAAACCTTTAAAAGCTTCTCGCTTTATTTTTAAAACATAAGATTTTGTGAATGTTATTCTAAACATTCTCGAAAGAAGCATATCTTACTAGAATACAAAGTCTGAAATACAATGGAAATTTTACATAAATGAACACAAGCCAGCACTTGCTAGTAATGGATTAGAATCTGAACTGGGCACCAGCTGCAGGTAATGGCCACTAGTGGGACTCACTGTCTTCATCACTCATCATCACAAAAAATGCTTTATGGCAATTAAAGATATGGAGTTAAATAAAAAAAAAAATCTAAAAAAAATGTAACAGAAAAGAAATCTGGTGGTCATCATCTGAGAGTACCTAATATTTATAAAAAAGAAACTAATGTCTATTTCCTATTTATATTTAAATCCTACACATTTAATGGGAATTGAGAATGATTCCATCAGAGTCCCATCCCATAAAAAAAAAAAAAAGAAAAAAAAGAAAAAGAGATAAAAAAGAAGAAACACAACAAAAAGAAGAAGAAAAAAACACACACACAAAAAAAGAAAAAACCCACCAAAAAAAAAAAAAAAGTCATGGTTAAAAATCTTTTAATTCTAAATTTCACTCATAAAGCCACAATTTGGAAGAGGTGTTTATGAAACTTTTTTAATTTCATGTGACACACAATATGTGATCTGATTGAAACAAAATAATAACCAATCAAATAATTGTAATTGTACCTAAAATGACTCTGTATTGCAAATAAGGTCTTTAGGAAGTCAATGAGAATTACCAAGTGACAACACAAATTGTCTGTGACAAAAAATCTGCAGCTGGAGTTTTGCACAGCAGTAATGCTATTGGTCTAGGTGGGCAGAATTTAGAGGAAAACTAAGCACTTCCAAATCAAAAAAATGCAAGCGTGTGATGGGTTGACACTGTTTGGACAGTAGGTGTCCACAAAAGCTGCTCTATCTCTCCCCTCTTCATCTGGACAGGTGAAAGAAAATATAATGAAAAGCTCATGGGTTAAAATAAGGACAGCAAGAGATTGCTCAGCAAGTACTGTCACAGGCAGAAAAGACTAGAGTTTGGCAAATTAACCAAATTCATTACCAGTCAAATGAGAGCTGGATAATGAGAAGTAAACCCAAATCTTAGTGACATCTTCCTTTCACACCTCCCTCCTCTCTGGACTTAACTTTATACCCTAATCTCTATATCCTCCCCTCTGCAACACAGGGGACAAGGAATGGGGGTAGAGGTCGATGCTTCTCCCTGAGGGGGAGAGCACCTCACACTCTTCCCCTGCTCCAGCATGGTATCCCTCCTATAACAGACAATCCCCCATGAAATTCTCCTGTGGGAACAACTCCCACAGGATGCTCTTCAGCAGTGGCTGCAGCACAGGTCGTTTCCACAGGGTGAAGTCCTTCACAACAGGTTGCCAGTGTGGGACCCCCATGGGACAGGTCACAAGTCCTGCCAGCAAACCTACTCTAGCATGGGCTCCTGTCTCTCTCTGGGTCCACAGGAGCCAGGAACCTGCCCCAGCACAGGATCACAGCTTCCTTGGGGCATCCAAATGCTCTGGCACTGGGTTCTCCATGGGCTGCAGTGGCACAGCTGCCTCAACACGGGCTGCACCATGCACTGCAACACAGTAACTTTTTATCCTTCTTAAATGCGTTATCACAGAGGTGTTACCACTATCGCTGATGTGTTTGGCCTTTAATCAGCAGTAAGTCCATCCTGGAGCAGGCTGGCATTGGCTCCATTGGACATAGGGAATGTTTCTGGAAGCTTTTCACTGAAGGCATCACTGTAGCTGCCCCCACTATCAAAACTTTGCCCCATAAACCCAATACCAGGAGCAAACAGCCCCCCTCTCACAGCTTTCTAAGCCATCCACCTTAGAAAGCTCACCAACTCAACTGCCAGATGTGCTGAAATGTCATTTTAATGAATAATCTAAGGTAAATTCCCTCCAGCACAAGTCCCAGTCTCTACAAATAAGCATCTTGCTTACCGGTTTTGGGGTTTTTTTAACACATTACACTTTGGCAATGTAAATGTTACTATTGTTTTGGTGTTACTCTGTGTTAAAGAAAGACAGGAGCAAATGAGGCCTCAAAAGCTGCTCTTCATACACTCCCTGCAATGTAATTGGCTTTATCTGGTTTTAAATGAAAAGCAGCACACAAAGGGTAGGACCTTGGGGGGGGGGGGGGGGGGGGAAATCTTTGAAAAGAGCAAATAAATGTAAACTCGTGAGCAGTACTTGTCTAGCCACTCCAAATTAGAAGTCCCTCCCTTTTCTATTTACCTCAAACTGAATCACAGTTATTATTTCAATATATTTCCAAGAACAAGTAGTGTGTGTATGCTCAAGGGCTCTGTACCGGAAGACTAAGGAAGAACCGACAACAAGCTGCAGATTTATGATGCATGAATGAAGCAAATGTTTGTCACATGGCTGAAAAAGCTTCTCGTCTCCTACTGCTAGACTTGTTTAGCTGTTATTCAGTATTTATCCTTTTCCTCGCAATCCAGAAAAACAGGAAGATCCTTGAACATCCTCTCAATTTGCTCTTAACTTGTAGGTCTTTACATACCTATCAACAAACCACAGCCTCAGGAAGCTTTCTGTCTCTGTACACCAAGGAATATTGGCATGAATAGCATAGTAATTCTGTTTCAGGCACTTGGCTTAACCATCTTCATTGCAAACAAATTGCTTAATGGCTTTGGGTAGCAAACACATACAGAGCTGTGCCAACAGATAGAGAAACAGCTGAGTAGGTATGGCTTGTGATCATATTTATTGGCATTGCTTTTAAAACTTCTTCTGAATCATCATTTGCATCATCATCTAAGTCTGATCTCTTTTGTTCAGCAACTTCTTACCTGTTTGTTCTAAAACCAAAAAGAAATCAAAAGTCAGGACTCGGTTCCTCCATTCAAAAGCTTGAGAGTCAACAAAGATGTGTAGGAAGAGCTTCCTTATTTTCATTAAGAACATAAATGAAAGGAGCAAAGCTCCCTAAAAGTAGAGGAAGACAGGGAACAGTTCATCTATCAGGAACAAAAATACATGAAATGACAAAATCTGGCAGCACACACAGGCACCACAAGATCATACCCCTTTGGGTTAAAGTGCTTCAAATATTTCTATAAAGTAGCAGAAATTGGACAGGAACTCAGGCAAACCTCTCTGTGCATGGCAAGTGCTGAAGGAATATTCATTAAATGCATTAAATATTATGTAAGAAAAAATCATGCCTTTGAACCATGGCACAAGTACAACAGTCCACATACATTTTCATACACTGCAACAATTAATGCCATTGTGCATATTTTATCTTTAATGTCTTGCCATTGGTGGAGAACTTACTTGCTGTTTCTGTTAGGAGAAACAAAGAAATCATAGAAAATTTCCTTCACATATTCTTATTTACTTACAGTAAATGTCAGGACACCTGACTTTGTCTAAAAATTGGACACAAAATAGAGCTTTCATGGTGAGAAATAAAACACTAACTGCAATAAAAACCCAACCCTAAAACACAGCAAAATCTTGATGAAATTTTTTGTATTTTTTATATATTGTTGGTGGGTTTTTTTGGCATTTTCACAGCTAAATGGCCATGACTACTGCTTGTGCTTTTAGCCACTCATCTTCATAGCTGCAGACAATAAATCTATTGGCCTTTGAATTTATATTTTAGAAATAAATTTTAGTTTTTCAGGTTGGTAGGTACAAGTTCTGCCAAGCAGCCAAACACTTTGCAGCACAGATTCTATTGTTTCCAGCAGTGACTACATGAAAAAGTATTTAATGGCTCCTTCTGTGCACCCCTAAGGAAGTATGGTGAGCCAACATAGCCATCAATTTAACTAGATCTGTGAGCAAACTTAGAGATCAAGGTCAAATACAAAAAATAAATTAATTTAACACTGTTTAACAGAACAGTCAGTTCCACTGTCAAGGTCTTCCCCTAACTACTACTTTTCTTTTTCTTTTTTTTTTTTTTTCTTCAAACTGCCTTCTGCATGTGATCCACCACTGAAAAGTAAGCTTGCTTTTTCTTTTTTTTTTTTTTTTTTTTTT